>NC_134239.1:35397625-35706856 GCF_965152275.1 Natator depressus | reverse complement strand
TGCTGTCACTGCAGGAGGCAACTGGTGCCAAGGGTTGGGGCTACTGGACTCTCTGCCTCTTGCCAACCTGCTAATATTAGTCAGTTTTCAGCTAATACTGCAGAACACCTGAACCAGCTGGCAGCTAGTGGAAATGGGAATTAGGGAGCTGGTGGAGAAAATTGGTCCAAAGAGCTGGTAGCATGTACTTTCCAGGGTCATGTCCTTTACGTATGAAGGTTGTGTGGTACCCCTTTACCCCCAGAATCCCAGAGACGGTGTCTCTGCTAACGCAGCAGCTGCTGACAGAGAGCAGGGGCTGAGTGAGAAAATACAGTATAAGACTATAGCTTACTCTGCCTGTCCACTAAAACTTCATTCCATCTACCTGTCTTGTACATCTGTCTAGGAACTTATATGCTGCCCACCATTATAGTATCAGAGTGCTTAGAAAAGCAGAGCAAGTTGGGCCCTGATCAGTTGGTTCAGATAGTCAAAGGCTGCAACCACTTTTCATCACTGCTCTCTGCCCACTCCTGGTTTCAGGCATGTGAGTAAGAAAGAGAACCTGCTGCAGTTCCAGGCAAAGGAAAGTACATCCATAGCCTTTTTGAGGGGGAGAGAGAGAGACTAGCCACCTGGTGGGCTGGCTGCCTCTTCCTTAGATTTGTGGGACAGAAAGAAAGAGGAATCTCGCAGCTTCCTTCCCCTGTCCTGACCTTCAGGCCCTCTATGGGGATTGGGAATAAGGATCTCCTGCTGGTGCCTTCACACCTGCTGCCTTGTGGAAGTGGGTCTGAGAGAGACTGTTTGGAAGCTAGGTATCAGTGATGGGGGTTTATGAGTGGAGAGAGGTCCAGGAACCAGTGATAGTGTCTGTTAATTATATTAATTATGCACATATGCATTTGATAAATTAAGGGGAACTATAATGATGAATGCAAAGCTTTGAAATATTGCCTGAGTTGCTTCCATTCGACAGCCTGCTCCTGAGGAGCAGGGTTCATTTCTGTGGCAGAAGGGAGGAGGATCTTGAGATGTGAAGAGAAGAGGACAATCCAGTTCAGGTGGGAATAAGTGTCTGTCAGGGAAAGGATATAAGTGGGGGGGCAGAGGTCTGACAGGATTTGGTTTTGGTTAATCCAGGCCCACAAATAGATAAAATCTCTTCCTGCAGTAGAGTGAGGCAGCCAGGGTTCTTTCTCTACTGATTTATCTTACCCTTCTCCTGTGAAGTCTGTCCATTGTAGAATGATATATTTTATAACTCCCGACCCCCCCAAAAAGATTAACATTTTATTTAAAGAAATAAAAATTGAAATGTAATAAGATGAATAAAGCATGCCAGTATATGTGTTAGTGGGCTATTTGTGCATTTCTCGGGGGGGACTGTAGGCACAAGGTCCAAAGATTTTATACCTCTCAGTTCACCAGTAACATACAAATGTATGTCCTGTTGTGGCTTGTCAGTGCAGAAAGTTACATGGTAGAACCACATTACATGACATATTCATCCAAATTACATGCATACAAAATACTCCTCCTGCAAGTGAAGAGGGAATATGGTTTTTGACTGTT
Source organism: Natator depressus (assembly GCF_965152275.1). NCBI lineage: Eukaryota > Metazoa > Chordata > Testudines > Cheloniidae > Natator > Natator depressus. The sequence goes on along the minus strand of NC_134239.1, from coordinate 35,705,299 downwards.
ATCCTTGTGTCATAACATCCAATGGAGTCTGTTCGGCCAGATCCTTGCTGTTCTTCTTCAGTTAATAGGAGTCTTGAGTAGTTACATATCCAGCCATAAAGAGGCTGTCTTTCTTGGAGAATTCATGTAGTTAGTTTCATTGGTTGCAAAGCTTGCAGACTGAAATATGTGTTTTGTACTTGCAGTGTGTTTTGTACTCCTGTGTCTAGGAGGACAAGAGTGTATGCTTTGGGTTGGGGCTTGTCATAAAAATAAAGTTGTTAGGGCTTATGTAATGATGCAAAGTGTTCTGCAATGCTGACATTATACATGGGAGTCTGTGTCTCCAATCCTGTACTGAATTCAGCAGCAAAACTGCTGTTGTCTTCAATGGAGCAGCAGCAAGCCCTTAGTGAATACCACAAAGGAAGGTTATGACAGTACAGAGGAAATAAGAGTCTGAAATCTGTGAATTTGGCCAAGAACAAAGAGATTTTTCACCCATCTTGCTTTGTACCCTTGCACCAATGAATAGCAGGGTGTGTAGAGTGGCATCTGTTTCAAATCTTAAAAAACAAACCCTGCAATGAAAAAGCAAACTGGTTCCCTTTTCTGAGTGTTCTAGCAGTTTCTTTTGACTTGTGATACAGGCTAACTGGGACAGTGGAGTGTACTCAGCAGGGTAGCATAAAATGAGAGACATAAATTATTAACATTTCCTGTTTGGGAAATTTAGCAGCATGTTCAGTAATGGTGAACTGTGCCCTAACTGCTGTACACAGAAATTAAAAATAAAATGTTCAACCATAACTCAAAGAAGAATTTGTGGAGGGGGAAGGGAAATATTTTCATGAAGTATAAAAATACACACACGGCCTTGACTTATTTGACAAGAGCTGAAGACATTTTAGCCACTGTACTGCTCTTATTTTTCTTTTTCAAGGGTGAATGAATGTAGTTAACTTCAGGACTCATGAAAATGGCATGATGTGGCTGGTTGCAGCTAAATCTAGTGGCAAGAAGTATAGATAGTGAATATTATATTACTGCAAAAGGCCTGCACAAGGTCTATACAATGTTTAGGCCCCATGTTATGGTTTTAATTGGGGCATAAGGCCTTTCTTGTGCTGATCCTCTGCACTGGGATAAATACTGTTCTTATAGGAAGCTTCCCCACATAGTAGCTCTACTAGTGCCCATCATCTTGACACTTCTGAATGGTGATTACATTTTAACAAACTCCCTGCAGATCATGCTCTCTGGAATGATAGTTGTCATAATTGTTTTTCCTGCTGTTTTAGATGGAGGTAGATTTAAGTTTTAAAATAACAGTGGTCAATAAAGCAGAATGAGGAAAATGAAATAGTTGCATGTTTTGATTTGTCAAATGCTAATCCTTGGATATAGGGTACACTCAGCATGGCATGCTGGGAGTTTTGGAACTTGTATTGTCTCAGTCACAGACCACTGATATTGTACCTCTTTCCAGCAGTACTAAGTAAGCATGGCAACAAAAGAGTAATCATTGTGTGGTGGGAAGACTTACCGTGGACATAATGGGATGTATTATGTGAGTTGTACATATCACACCTCTGTGCTAAACTTTTGTGAACTGTTGGGAACTTTTTGAATACAGCATTGCACTAAAATGTTTTTTTCTGAAATTCAAATATTGTACACTGATGGGAAGGACTTGCTGAAATATTAAAAACCTTGCATTTGTAAGATGCTTTTGACATTTCCTGTTGAATTTGACTTTTTTTAAAAGCCTTTTACATTTCCTGTTTAATGGATCTAGTATGGTGTTTGTCAGTAAAATGGCAAACATCAACGACCCTAGTCTATACAAGGCTGACATAAAATCATAACAGAAAGATGAATAACACCACAGGATTTCTCAGGAAATCTGTAATTATGCGTCATGATATTTCCCTGTGTTGGAATGGGTTCAGAAGTTGCATTATATTAAACTGCAGTATTTTTTTCACTGACTAGTAGCAAAAATGACAGTGTCTGAGAACCAGAAAGAAAAATACCATACCAAAGATGATTAACATTTTTTTATTGTAGAAGGGTAAATGATGAGATGCAGTTTGGTCCTTAAGATACAGTAGGGAAAATCTTGTAAATCAGTGTAGCTCCATTGAAATCAGTAGAGCTATGCCAATTGACATCAGCTAAGGGTCTGCTCCAATGAATTTTCATTGCCACTGAGAAGGGAGGGTACAGCCACTTCCGCACCCACCTACCCCAAAAGATATTAAAGTAGTACCCCTTCTCTTACGAAAGAGGAAGACACTCCTACCGTTTCAAAACTAAATGTCAGAATTGATAGAATTTCCTTCCTCTTTCTAAAATTCGTTATAGCTGGACCTTTAAGCTTAATAACTTTTGCTTTTATTAACCATATCTTGTTACTGTAACTATTAGCTATAGATACAGTACTCATCTACCCTGACTTTTAACTTCTGCTCCAATGATCCATAAAAATGTACAGAAATTCACAATGTGCACTGCCAGTTTATATGCTTCAAAGGTTACACAAATATTTCATGCAGTTACAAGAGGTTTTTTCTCCCCTGTAGGTTAGATACTGTACTATCATCTTTTTATATTTATCTGTGAGCATCTGCTAAGAAAATAAAAGAATATGCGACTTTGACAACCAAGAAAGTTCTATAAAAAGTCTGTTGCTGTGTTTAAATGCCTACACACAGTTGCTATGGCAATAAAATTCTCAAAATGATGTAAGAATTGACACAGCTCATTGCCAGTCCTTTCTGGGACAGGAAACTTGTTGGACCTAGGAGATGAAGGCAGTCAATGTATTAGGACAGAGCTCCCTTATATAGTTTCAGGTGCCCTATGCTCCTCTCTGGTAAGCAAAAGGCAGCCTAAACCCACAGACCCTAGCTGGAGAGGACATATGGAAGGGAATGTAGCATTCTCCTCTTTCCTGATTTAATGGAAACCCTTTTTCGGGATTTGTATTGATAGGGAAGGGATGGAGATGTCAGCCGTTCTCCACAATTCCCCCTACCCCATGGAACAAAATATTGCAAGTCATTGCATACATTTTTACAGTAACCTGTGTGGGTTCCCTGTCTGCCCCAAACTCTGTAACCATGCTATCAAAAGGTGGGAGGGAGGGAAGTGGGTGAAAGTTGTGAATGCCTCAAGGTCTGTGGGTTTGGGTGGGCTGATCTTCCAGCTGCTTCTGAGAAGGGCAGTAAATCCTATTTCTCATGGGAGAATTAGGAGGAATTTTCATGATGCATGAGGAATTAAACATGCAAATCCTAAGAGTTATACTGGGAACTGTGATGAAATGCTTGATGTAGAATTGTCAGCTCTGTAGGACTTGCTCCTGTTGTTTCTTCCATTGAGCAACATATTAGATGAAAGTAAGTCAGAGAAAGTCAGGACAAGCTTTATCTATCTGGGAGCAGTATGCAAAGTACTGGATAAGTGTGTAGTGACTGTCATCACCCTCCATTGTGTCTCTTACTTGACCACTAATGATGATTCTTCAAAGACCACTCCAGAGAATCAGATTATGTCCCAATATGTGCTGTTTAGCTAAAGTGTGGTGTCCAAAGTCTGCAGCACACAGATACATTAAAGGACAAAGATAAATTTGAGTAAGGTACCTTTTGATGAAGTACAGTTGAGAGATATGGTAATAAGAATGCATCAGAGTTGTCAATCTGAGTTCTTAAAGTTGCCAAGTACTGAACAAAAATACTTCTATTCAAGGTTCAATCTACTGATTGAACTCCTGATAAAATTGATCTTGTAGGTGCTACGGTATTCTCTGGCTTATGGGCAAACACAGATCTGTTGTATTTATTTAGATAGAATATATGGGTCCAAAGAATCGTGACCTTAACTGTCCAGCGTTAAACAAGGTTCCGTGTTTGGTCCATGAAGACCTTACCTTGCTTAGCACTGTGGCAAACACACCATTAAAAATCCTTTTAACCTTGTATTAAAGATACAGAAAAGAAGGAAAAACAGTTAAAGCATTTGAAATGTATTAAGTAAGGATTTCATTTTAGCATCGCCCCTTGCTCCCCTTCCCTTTAGCTGGAGAGAGTTTTTAGAAGGAAAACCCCCTTATTTGACACTCTCTTTTAGGTGATGTTAAAGATGGTAATTGTCCTTTTTGTGGGGAGAAAAGAAGCTAGTTCAAATGGGCTGGAGTTGTTGTTAAAGTCCATTCCTCCCACTGCTCGAAAAACACAGGCACAGCACACAGTCTTATCAGCCGTGCCAAGACCTGGCAAACTTGTACCAGCGTCAGGCTGGTTAGGGTATTGCAATTAACTGCTTCTCTGGTCACAGGCTTACAGCAGTATTGCAAAATATACAGTCTTAGGCCTTGCCTACACTGGCAAGTTTCTGTGCAGTAAAGCAGCTTTCTGCGCTGTAACTCCCGAGGTGTACACACTGCCAAGCCACTTTGTGCGCAGAAACTGCACAGTTACAGCACTGTTTTTAAAAAACAAAAACAAAAACCACCCCAACGAGAGGCATAGAGTTTTCTGTGCTCGGGGTACGGTGCCGCGGTGCCAGTGTAGACACCCTGGTCAATTACAGCGCTGTGATTGGCCTCCAGGAGGTGTACCACAATGCCTGTTCTCACCTCTCTTTTCATCGGTTTGAACTCTACTGCCCTGATGTCAAGTGACCAACAGTCATCCCCACCCCATACATTTTGAAAGTCCCCTTCCTGTTTGCTCGGTGACGCTTGCAGTGGTCTCATCGCATCTTTCTAGGTGACCATGCCTGCTCCACATACCAGGCGATCCCCTGCTTGGAGCAGTGCCAAGCTGCTGGCCCTCATCAGCATTTGGGGAAAGGAAGCTGTCCAGTCCAAGTTGCACTCCAGCCGTAGGAATTACAATACCAAAGGACAGATTTCACGATGCATAACAAAAAGGGGCCATGACCGGGACACACTTCAGTGCAGGGTCAAAGTGAAGGAGCTGCGGAACACCTACCAAAAGCGCGGGAGGCAAACAGCTGCTCCGGTTTTGTGCTCACGAGCTGCCAGCTCTACAAAGAGGTGCCAGCTCTACAAAGAGCTGGACGCAATACTCAGCGATGACCCCACCTCCACTGCGAAGGCCACTGTGGATACTTTGGTGGCTTGCGTGCCAGTCAAGAGTGGACCGAGCCAGGAGGAGGAAATCTTGGGGGAGTGAGGGGACCCAGAGGCCGAGAACGACTCGGAGGTCAGAGATACATGAAGCCCGGAGCTCTTTTCTACCCTGGAGGAGGCTAGCCAGTCACAGATGTCAGATCTTGGCAAAGTGCAAACAGGAGAGAAGGCCCCTGGTAAGTGGCTTTGATTTTTGGGAATTGCTGAAGCAAGTTGTGGGCAGGAGGGTTGCAGAAAGCAGGCTTGGGTACCCGCTGCACTGTACTCCAAAAGGAGAAGGTTGGATATGATACCTGGACATACACAAATCTTTAACCGTCCCGGGACCCCACCTTTTCCCTTCTCCCATCCCCCTCAGTGCTGATGTATTTTTTTGTTTGTTTGTCTCTCTCCTTCAGTTGTTGTTTTTTAATAAAAGAATTGTGTTGGTTTGAAAGCAATCTTTATTCCATTAATTGAAAGCAAACAGAGCCCTGCAAAGCAACAGGCAATTTTCTTACACCTTCATGGTGCATCATCTGCACCAGTCACAATCACCTCCTAGCATTACAAGCACTGCACTCCCGAGCATAACAACAAACTTTAGTGGCTTTCAGCTTCAAATTGCTGCCTCAAGGCATCCCTGGTCCTTATGGCTCCATGCTGTGCCCCTCTAATAGCCCTGGTCTCTGGCTGTTCAAATTAAGCCTCCGGACACTGAGCCACAGTGGTCCAGCCCTGAGTGAAGATTTCACCCGTCCCTTCACAATATTACGGAGCGTACAGCGCGCGACTATAAGCATAGGAATATTGTCATCGGCCAGGTCCAGCCTCCATATAGGCAGTGCCAATGTGCCTTTAAATGGGCAAAAGCACACTCAACAGCCATTCTGCAGTTGCTCAGCCTGTGGTTGAACTGCTCCTTGCTGCTGTCAAGGTGCCCCATGTACGGCTTCATAAACCTAGCATTAAGGGGTAGGCGGGGCCTCCCAGGATCACAATGGGCATCTCCACTTCCCCTACAGTGATCTTCTGCTCTGGGAAGAAAGTCCCTGCTTGCAGCTTCCCGAACAGGCCAGTGTTCTAAAAGATGCATGCATCATGTACCTTTCCGGACCAGCCTGTGTTAATGTCCGTGAAATGCCCACGGTGATCCACAAGCGCCTGGAGAATCATTGAGAAATACCCTTTCCGATGAATGTACTGGTGGCTAGGTGGTCTGGTGCCAAAATTGGAATATGCGTGCCATCTATCCCCGCTCTGCAGTTAGGGAAGCCTAGCTTTGTGCAAAGCCATCCACAATGTCATGCCCGTTGCTCAGAGTTATAGCCTTTCGGAGCAGGATGCAATTAATGGCCCTGCACACTTCCGTCAACACGAGCCCAATGGTCAACTCCCACTCCAAACTGGTTAGTGACTAATCAGGAGCAGTCTGGAGTAGCCAGCTTCCACAGTGCAATTGCCACGTGCTTCTCCAATGACAGGGCAGCTCTCATTCTCGTGTCTTTGCGTCGCAGGGCTGGGGTGAACTCATCGCACGGTCCCATGAATGTGGCTTTCTTCATCCAAAAGTTCTGCAGCCACTGCTCGTCATCCCAGACGTGCATGATGATGTGATCCCACCACTCAGTGCTTGTTTCCCAAGCCCAGAAATTGGCGTTCCACTGTGGTCAGCACCTCCGTGAATGCCACAAGCAATCTTGCGTTGTAGCTACTATGCGTGGCGAGATCAACGTCGCACTCCTCTTGCCTTTGTAGTTTAAGGAATAACTGCCACTCGTGACATGTTGGTGAGAGCAAGCAGCATATTGGTCAACAGTGTGGGATCCATTCCTGCAGACCTAAGAGGCACAGCACTCAATACACAAACGGTTGAAAGATGGCGCCAAAAGCGGACAGAAGCACAGGGATTGCTGGGATGCGAAGCAATGCATCACAGGGCTTTGGGACAGGACCCAGAATGCCCTGCAACCCCCTCCGCCTTCCCACAACTCATAGCGGCAGAAGAGGAAGAGATGCTCTGTGGGATAGCTGCCCAGAGTGCACTGCTCTGAATACCGCTGCAAGTGCCGCAAGTGTGAACATACTATTGTGCAGGCAGCTGACAGTGTGAACACACAACACGGTTTCCCTTCAGTGCTCTCTGAGCGGTGCTGTAGCTCTGCCAGGTTAGACATACCCTTAGTTGACTAGGCCAGATTCTTACTAGACAGATATAAAAGGAGAGTGTGATATGAGAGAAGAAATAAGGTGGGGAAGGAAAAGAACACACAAAGAAGAGGGTGTGAGTGTGAGTGAGTGAGTGTGTGTCATATCCCAGGTGGTGGCTGGGATTCATCCAGAGCTGGTAGAGGTGGTGATGGTCCCTCTCTCTGGCCCAGTCTGATCAAGACATCTCTTAGGATTAGGAAGAAGAAGGTCTGGGATCCCAGGAGACTGAGGGGAGGGGTGGCATGGCAGCCATGATGGTGATGTTTGCTCAGTAGCCAGATTTCCTCCCCAAAGTTGTTTTTTTTTTTTTTTTTTTTTTAAATAAGGACCTGAAAAGGGAGTGGTGGGTGGAATAACCCATCCCCTCATTATTTTGTCCACCAATGAGGCCTGATTTCCAACACACCAATTTTAGTTTCTTGTATTCTGGTTTCATGCTTTTGTTGTTTACCAAGAGTGATCTTAACACAGTCCTTGAATTATATCATTAGGCCTTTTTGATTAGACTAATCAGCCTTTCTGTCCCACTTTTTGAGCCTTTTCCCATCAACATTTGCTCTTAGAGGTTATTGTGATATCTTACGAACTTCCACTTTTTACAGTTGAGCTCACCATTAGGACCCAATTATTACAACGCATTTGGTATCTAGTAGGAACTGTAACAAATCTATATATGTACATTTGGAGCACTTAGCGAAATTGATATAAGGCAAGCCTGAACCCACCTAATGTGTATATATTTTCTCAAAATGGGAGTTTTAAAATTATATGGATAAAAAGTAGGTACTCATGGCACCCATTACTTATGTCTGTAATTTAGAGATACTCTATACTCTGTAATTAGTATAATTAAGTACTCAGTCTGTTATGTAGTGAACTGTGAACTTCCCTAGTATTTGTTGGCTACCTGCAGAGTCATAGAGTTTAAGGCCAGAAGGGACCACCAGATATCTAATTTGATGTTCTGCATATTGCAGGCCACCAACAGCTCCCAGAACCTTCATGCTAAACCCAACAACTGAAATTAGGCCAAAGTATTACAGCCCACAGGAGACTAGACAATTATCTTTTGCAGGGACAGACTAGGATGGACTGAGGAGGCCCGGTGCCTGGGCCCCAGTAATGGCAGGGAAATGATTACATTGAGAAATTAACATGTAAGTTCATTACTACATGATGTGGGCCAAGTTATGTGGGCATGAAAACAAAATTAATCTTCTTTACACTTTGCATGGATTTCTTGATTACTTTCCTTCTGAACCTGAAGTTCTTTTGTTTTGCAGGACTTGACCACTATCATGCAAATAGCCTTATTTTTAAATATTGGATAACAGGGCTGGATTTTGATCAAACAGAACTCTTGGATGAGCTAGAATTTGATGCCCCTCATAATAATCAATTTGTGATAAATCTTTAAAATTTTCCTTTGGTGTTCTCCAGTATCCAACCATAGGGGAAGCTGGCCAGCTTACACATCCCCTCAGACTGGCCTTTAGATTTAGCATGTATCTCTTCCATGTTTAATAAATGGCACTCATCAACCTGGATTTCTTAGCATGCAACTAGATGCTGATCCAGTGTGTGGTTCATGGAGGAAGCAAACTGAAGAGAGCAGAGAATGGGGAAAGTGGTTTGAAACTAGTGGTTTGAATTAAGTTAAGGCCATGTCTATGCTACAAACTTTGGCTGACACAAGTTACATCGGCATAACAGCTGCCACGGTTAGTATATCACTCATACACATGTATATTTGGCTTTTTGCGTCAGTGCTGCACGCACTCACCAGGAGTGCTTTTTTCAATAAACGTTGTGGTGCACTGTGGGAAGTTATCCCAGTGTGCAACTCACCTCCATCCAGTTCATTATCTTTTGCCAACTTTTGACAATACAAGGTGGAACAGAAACGAATCACGCAAGGGTGACTGGGAGCTAGGACTCAAGTTCCCATCATACAACTTCTCCATCCAGTAATGTCATTCATATCCCATAATTTTCACACCTTTTTAAAAAAAAAAAACCAACAAAACAAAAAAAACCCATGAACCTGCATGGCCCTCCTCGCTGTCCACAATCTCTGACAGAAGCTTGGAATGTGCACAGCTCTGCGTTATTGTCACAAGCATTGCAAGCACGGGGCGTGCAATCCTTTTGGTATTTGCAGAGCAGCAAGAAGAACCTCATTGGCGGGGAACATGACAAATTCATGGAGGACCAATTGCTGTGGGACATAGCAAAAACCAATTCAAGGTTGTTGGTGGCATTCACAGAGCAGCTAACGATAGTGGAGCGCCGCTTCTGGGCCTGAGAAACAAGCACTGACTGGTTGGGCCTGAGAAACAAGCACTGTAATGTAATATGGGGTTGGGATGACGAGCAGTGACTGCAGAACGTTCAAATGCAAAAGGCCATGTTCCTGGATCTATGTGCTGAGCTCACCCCCACCCTCCAGCCTCGGGACACCAGAATGAGAGCTGCAGTGACCATGGAGAAGCAAGTGGCAATCACACTGTGTAAACTTGCAGTGCTGGCTTGCTAACAGTCCATGGCTAATCATTTTGGAACTGGAAAATCCACTGTGAGGGCTGTTGTCATGCAAGTGTGCTAGGGTGACCAGATATCCCGATTTTTATAGGGACAGTCCCAATTTTGAGGGCTTTTTCTTATATACGCCCGTATTACCTCCCCACCCCCATCCTGATTTTTTACACTTGCTATCTGATCACCCTACAGTGTGCAGAGCCATTGATAGTCTTCTGCTGTGCAGGATTATGGCTCTTGGCAATGGGCAGGACATAGTGGATGGATTTGCAGCAGTGGGGATCCAGAACTGCAGTGGAGCAATAGATGGCACGCATATCCCTATTTTCGTAGCAGCCCACTGTGCCCCAGAGTACATCAGCAGATAGGGCTACTTTTCTATTGTTGTTATGCAAGCATTTGTAGATCACTGGGGATGGTTCACTAACATCAATCTTGGCTGGTCAGGGAAGGTATATGACGCGTGCATATTTAAGAACACAGGACTGTTCAGAAAGTTACAAGCAGAGACTTTCTTTCCCAACCAGTGGATTACCATTGGCAATGTTGAAATGCCAGTGGTGATCCTGGGGGATCCAAGCCTACCTCTTGCTCCCCTGGCTCATCAAGCTGTAGACCAGCCCCCTTGACAGCACCAAGGAAAGATTCAACTACCAGCATAGCAGGTGGCAGAATGACAGTTCAATGTGTTATTGGTATACTGAAGAGACTATGGTGTTTACTCAGACGATTGGATCTCAGTGTGAAAAATATCCCAATGGTTATAGCTGCCTGCCGTGTCCTGTATAATATTGGTGAGACAACTTGGGAAATGTTACTGCCGGCGTGGAGGGCAGTCATGAAGCAGCTGTCTGCCAAGTTTGAACAACCAGACGTAAGGGCTATTAGAAGAGCTCAGTGTGGAGCTATACAGCTGAGGGATGCCTTGAAAGTCCCTTTAACAGTGAGCCACAGTAGTGCATTGTGCTGGACTGTGCTCTCCCTGGCCATGCACTTTTGAGGTCTGTTAGGAACTGCATGGGGCTTGCTGTACATCTATGAATATAACACTGTCAATGTGCCTATTAATTGTGTGATGCTTGTTGTACATTGATGATGATGATTACACTGTCACTGACCCTTTTGAATTCTGTCACACTGTACAATAACAAGTGGGTGCTTTCAGTACCTCTAGGCATTCTGCAGTGTATGCTGGGAACTAATAAAGATGAATAGAATTTTGAATAACAAGACCAGTCCAAAATATCTGTGTAATTTAAAAGCAAATACATAAAAAAACCTCTAATAAATTAATGGAACAGAACTTAACATGTCCACTTTGGCTACACACACAGTAACTGTGGCTTCCTCAGGTCACTGTATCTGAAGCTGTGATTGTCCTTAATGTCTCCTGCTGTGAAGTGGCAGGAGTAGTGCAGCGGTCCCTGGTGCCATGTGGAATATTGAGGCGGGGTGTGGGGAGGTGCTATACTGGAGTTCTCCATGATTGCAAAGGAAGGCTAGGAATTGTTGAACCTGTAGGTCCCCAAGAATCTACAGGATCTGTGTTTGTTGCTGGAGAAGCCCCATTTTGTCCTGGGGCATCTCCCTCTCCTTTTCCTGCTGGGACTCCTGAGGCTTTTTCCTGTCAGCTCTTTCCCTCTCCAAACAGTTGGAAATATTCACCCTCCAGGCCCTCTGCTTGCAGTCTGATGCAGCATTGGTTTGCAGGATCTCATGGAACATGTCATCCCGAGTCCTCTTCTTTTTTTCTCCTTATCTGACTTCCACATGTTTGGAGGGGGAACCCCTCAAAGCTGCAACAGCAGTAGCTACAGATAGAATACACAGAGGTACCATTGTCAGTATAGTCATAACAGAAAGCAAACATTAAGGTTCAGGTTTCAGAGTAGCAGCCGTGTTAGTCTGTATTCGCAAAAGAAAAGGAGTACTTGTGGCACCTTAGAGACTAACCAATTTATTTGAGCATAAGCTTTCGTGAGCTACAGCTCACTTTATCAGATGCATCTGATGAAGTGAGCTGTAGCTCACGAAAGCTTATGCTCAAAAAATTGGTTAGTCTCTAAGGTGCAACAAGCACTCCTTTTTCTTTTTAAGGTTCAGAACTCCCTTTTCTTGCCCCCCTGAAGTTTTAAACAAGACATGACTACTGACACCTGCTTCAGAGTGCTAGTGCACGGCACCACTCTCAGCACCAGCCACAGTGAATACAACCCACCAGAAATGAGGAAAATGAGGAGGGAATCGCTCAGTTGCGTAAAACTGTGAATATAGGGCCATGGCACTGAAGATCGGCACCATTTTCCATGAGCATTGGTGATTTTAGCTGATATCTCGCTCCTGATGGTAACACAGACACAGCGCACAGCTGCTGCTGGTGTTCCAAAGCCACCTGGTCCATATGCCACCACTCTGTTTACTGCACTGGTGCCTGCTGAAATCATCACGGGCTGCCATGGGAAAGTGTCCTACCACGTAGGAAGAAATAAGGCTGCCATCAATAGAAACCTTCAGGAAAGGATTGCAGAGTACCTCAAAGGGATGTCCCTTTGTACATAAACAATCTGTTCCGCGTCCCCTGCCTAATGCAACAGGGGAGTGAAAAGCAGTGTACCCGGGGTATGTGGGGTGGGGGTGGTGTCTCTGCAAAGTAGGGCATGCTGCTCTTTTTGTAAAAGCGGCAAGTCTGTGGCTTGGCACCACATCGACTGTTGACTTCTGTGGCCTTCTGGTAGGCCTGCCACAATTCTTTCACTTTCATGTGGCACTGCTGCTGATTCCTGTCATACCTCTTCTCTCGCTTCCTCTGTGCAATCTGCTCATAAATGTCCACGTTTCTGCAGCTGATCTATAGCTGTGCCTGCACAGCCTCTTCTCCCCACATGCCTAGGAGATCTAAGATCTCCTGTCTACTCCACGCCAGAGTGTGTCTGAAGCATGTTGCCAGCAAGATTGGTTGGGCAGTTGCACACAACAGTGGAGAGCTGCTAGGTGTGCTCACCAAGCTGTGCAATCAGGAAAAGATATTTTAAAAATCCATGGGGTTCCAGTCTCCATGACCCTGGGAATTGGAATTCGCAAATGTGACCAGAGCAGTCAGTGTCGGGCATTGTGGGACAGCTGCTGGAGGACTGTTAGGGTTGACATGAGTAATGCAGTCTGTACACTCATATAGTGTTGCCATTCACGGAGTTGATGTTGCTGCCTTGCTGCAACGGGGTGCTTACACCAGTGGGAAACAATTTTAGGTGTAGGCACGTGCACATCTATGTTGATGCAAGGTGGCTTACGTCAACCTAACTTTGTAGTGTAGACCAGGCCTAAGAAGGGTACTTTGTAAATATGACTTAAAAAAAAAATCCTGAAAAACCTCTACACAGTGGTTACGAATATCTAGTTTTGCTTATGTCTTGATCTTATGCTTTCCATAAGAATTAGCCATGCATTTCTTCTTCCCTACACTTATTTTTTCTAATGTAGAAACATTCATTATGTTCGGTTCCCGATTTGCTTTATACATTAGTTTCCAATTTTGTTCTCTTTTGAAAAGCAATGTAAACTCCCTGGAAATGTGTGAGAAATACCTGGGTTATGAAAGTTTCCACTGATAACTTTCTAGTGAGTTCACCCTAGGCAAGTTATAATAATGGTGATAAGAAAGGGGGGGGGTTGGAAACCTTTTGTAGTGATAATCAAGGTGGGCCATTTCCAGCAGTTGACAAGAACTTCTGAGGAACAGTGTCCATTTATCTACCGATGTGATATATGCCATCATGTGCCAGCAATGCCCCTCTGCCATGTACATTGGTCAAACTGGACAGTTTCTCTGTAAAAAAATAAATGGACACAAATCAGACGTCAAGAATTATAACATTCAAAAACCAGTCGGAGAACACTTCAATCTCTTTGGTCACTCGATTACAGACCTAAAAGTTGCAATTCTTCAACAAAAAAACTTCAAAAACAGACTCCAACGAGAGACTGCTGAATTGGAATTAATTTGCAAACTGGATACAATTAACTTAGGCTTGAAAAAAGACTGGGAGTGGATGGGTCATTACATAAAGTAAAACTATTTCCCCATGTTTATTTCCCGCCCCCCCACCCCCCGCACTGTTCCTCAGACATTCTTGTCAACCGCTGGAAATGGCCCACCTTGATTATCACTACAAAAGGTTCCCCCCCTTCCCCGCACCCCCTCCCCATCCCCGCTCTCCTGCTGGTAATAGCTCACCTTAAGTGATCACTCTCGTTACAGTGTGTATGGTTTCATGTTCTCTATGTATATAAATCTCCCCACTGTATTTTCCACTGAATGCATCCGATGAAGTGAGCTGTAGCTCACGAAAGCTTATGCTCAAATAAATTTGTTAGTCTCTAAGGTGCCACAAGTCCTCCTTTTCTTTTTGAGCTCTGGGTGGCTCAAAAGCTTCTCTCTCTCTCACCAACAGAAGTTGGTCCAATAAAAGATATTACCTCACCCGCCTTGCCTTTCTAATATTCTGGGGCTGCCATGGCTACAACCACACTGCATAGAGCATGATCTTTTTCAGTATGTTTTTAAATACGTACAATACATATTATTATCTTACTTTTGGAGAGAGTGATGGATGTTGCTTGATCATTTTGAGAGCCTCCAAATCCTACTTTTTGAAAAACCTTCAGGTTTACTATTAAGATTTTTTTTTCTCTTATAACAGGAGGGTCCTGCTGACTGTGTTCAGTCCAAAAGCCCATTGTCATTTCATTATCCCTTCTTCACCTACAATACTGGGCATTATCCTGATCATGACAGTTCCAGACTTCAGACTCCACTGTTAGGTAATGGAAGTATCAGTTTATTTTATATTTTTATTGCTTTTCAACCTTACTTTTGCTCATTTCTTGGGCTGGGCTATGGCAATGTTTCATTTGGGGTCTGATCCTAAAATTATTGTACAAACAACACCCAGTGGCGTCAGCTGGAGTTTTAACATCTTCTTTTTGTTTTCTTAAGCATATAGGCTATTTGTTAGCAGTTATAAAGTAGCTTCTCTCTTATAAAAAGGTAGAGGAGCTGTTGTTTTTTTTACTTACTGTAAGTAAATTAATTATAGGATGGACAAATCTGTTGCTAAGACGACAACTGTGATAGATTATTATGGAGCACTAGTAAAACAAAATTATTTGAAGACAGTTGCAGCTTTCAGATGCACTCACATGAATGGCTTCTGTTGCAGCCAGTGGGACTGGCTTATATTCATTAAAGGACAGAATTTGGCCCTTGAAGTCTGAGCTAGATGTGGTAAGGAACTAGTTAATTTAATTGGGCCGGGTGAGGAAGACTTTGACTCAAGTAACTAGTGGTCCAGAGCCAAATTCTGCCATTAGTTGTCCAAGTACAGCTCCTATTAATTTGTCCCGTAATATTAATTAATTCTGCACTTCTTCTGCATTGAAAATGTCTGCTGATTTGCAGTCAAATACCTACTGAGACTGAGGTACGTGAGGAATGCAGGATTGTGTTGAGAATTTGCCAGGAAGCAGCCAGATGCCATTTTTCTAGTGCAACTGAACAAAATCATTGTATGATTACCAATCTGTCCTGTCTCATTAAATAAATAGCTGCTAAATGTTCTGCCTGAAAGAGTGAGTGAGTATGATAAATTTAACCCTAAGTGCTTGCAAGGACCATTTCTACTTGAAACAAGTATCCTATCAAGAGTCTTAAATCCGTGGTAGCAAAAGGTTTTTTGTTTTTTTTTAAATAGTTTAAATTATATGTTGTAACTAATATTTTTCCATATTCTGAAATTCTTTAATGGGTCAGCTATTTCAAACCCTCCCAGAATAGTTGTAGATTGAGCACAGTGGAGAAAACAGCCAAACTCTGAACATATTAGCACTGAACTGTTCTCCCCAGGCCCTACAACACACAATTCTAGTGTTTCCTGTGGCATTTGTGCTCTGAAATATTTATGATAATGGCTGAATTTTAAAAGCATTGCACAGACATTTATAAAGACAATTCAACAATTTGTGACAACACCTTTGCATAACACCTTCACTACCACTTTGAAAATACAAACCTTCCATTCGCTACCTAAGAAATATTAAAACCTTATGAACCAAATTCTGCCCTCAGTTACATCCATGTAGCCTCACTGAAGTAACGGAGACAAAGTTGCTGCTGGTGTGAGTGTACACAACTGTATTGACTACAAATAGTTTTGCAACAGCTGATGCCTTTGGTGAATTTGGTTTGGTGAGGCTGTGTGAGTATAAATGAGGGATGACTTTGGCCCTCTAAAGCAGGGGTCGGCAAACTTGCGGGAGGCGGATCAGGACAGAGGCAGGGGCACGGGTGGGGGGGGTATGAGGGTTCTGGCTGGGGGTGCAGGCTCTGGGGTGGGGCTGGGGATGAGGGTTTGGGGTTCAGGAGGGAGCTCCAGGTTGGGATCAAGGGGTTCAGAGGGCGGGAGGGGAATCAGGGCTGGGGCAGGGGGTTGGGCACAAGAGGGGGTCAGGGGTGCAGGCTCCAGGTGGTGCTTACCTGAAGCAGCTCCAGGAAGCAGCGGCATGTTCCCGCTCTGGCTCCTACATTTAGAGGCAGGCAGGGGGCTCTACACATTGCCCAGTTCCCAGGCGCCGCCCCTGCAGCTCCCATTGGCTGGGAGACCCCAGATTCCGCTCCCCAGTGGGAGCTTGAGGGCTGGGTTAAATCGGCTGGCAGGTTGGATGTGGCCCACGGGCCTTAATTTGCCCACCCTTGCTCTAAAGTCATCCCAGTGAGATTGTTTAGGATTCTTTCACTCAAATTCTTGATGCCTCCCTGTTGCAAAAATGAAGGCGAAAATGTAATCCTTAATACTTAAACCAGTTACGTTATGCAAAGGTGTGTATTGTCTTTGAATATTCATGAGACCGTACAGCACACTTTTCCATTAAAGTTGTCAGTTGTAATTTAAAATGAGCTTCTTAATTGCTACTTCTTTTTTGGCTCATCTCAACACAAAAGTGTTGCCATGCACACCTAGAATACAAAGTACTCTTGTTCTCAGTGCTGGCAATGGAAGAATGCAGTGCTACTCAGATTTAGCAAATGCAAAACTGACTTGATATGGTAAGAATTTTAGTGTCCCAGTCTTTTGTTTATTAACCCAATATGTCTCTGGCTTCTCTAATCGAGGTTTGAAGTAATTTTTCTTTGAATTAATTGACTACAAAGAATTTGGAGGAAACTTTATAGTCAGAGCTAGCTTTTAAATTAAAATATTTCCTGCAATAAAAAAACATAGTATATTCAGTAAGTTACTTTATCCTTTTTATATTATAAAGTAAGCTTTTCTGTTCAAGAGAAAAACAGAAAACACACTAGAGCCAAAAACTCTTTAAAATGAATTTGCATGTTGCCATTAAATGCCATGGCAACTAAAACAAACATTGTTCTATTTAGGAAACCTTTTTTAAAAAAAATTGTGTTGAATGTGTTTGAGATTTTTTCCCCAACACAATTAATAAATGTCTTTCGTGCATGGAGATCTAGCTACTCTGTCATGTGTGGCAATTATAATCAGATGGGATAAAAAGAGGTGTTTTTATATATTATGGGTAGGGTTGGTAGGACCACCTATTAAGGTTGCCCTACACTTCCCTTTATAAGACCTAATTTTTGGTTGCTTATAACTTTATTAGACTGTAATTGTTCGGCTGAAATTCCAATTCATTCCAGTTGATCCTTTGGGGAAAAAAGTCAAAAAGAAAAGAGAAGATTGGGAGGAAGGTTGTCTAATGGGTGGAGCAAAGGGATGAGAAAAATGGGATCTGGTTTTTATCTTCCCCTCAGCACTAATTAACAGTGACCTAACGCAAGTCAATTTATGCCTGTTTTTTTCCTGACGTTTCTACTGATTTGGGGTAACTTAGTTTTTGGTTGCTCAACTTAATTCACTAGGACATGACTTTCAAAAGTTCTAAGTGAGCATTCGCAGTTCCCAGTGACTGGAGTTTTTTTCTGGAGTTGTAGTTGCTCCCTATCTCTCAAAATCAGTTGCTAGGTGTTTGACATTTCCAAAATCAGAGACCACTTTTGAAAATGTAGGCCTTTATTTCTTTGTGCCTCAATTTGCCATCTGAAAAACAGCGATAATATGTAATATGGGTGGTTTCAATGTTTAACATTTGCAAAGTGCTTTGAGATCTTTGAAAGAAAGGAACAATAAACTAAAACTGGTGTTGGGAGATGTCCCAACTCAGTTTGTTCAATCAAACTCTCACGTAGTGAAAGTTTTCACTCAGTAAGGTTTTCAGGATTTTACCAACTGTTATTTACTTAATAGCTGATAGGTATATAGTTTATGATGATAGCTTACAGTAAACACCTTTTTTTTTTTTTAAAGATGACTTACAACAAGAAAAAAGAGGGCTTTTTTTCTGCTTCTCCTTTCCCTTGGAAATATTGGGAATGTAAATTGTGGTGCTCCCTGGTTTTCCTAGCAACATTAGTGAGAAGTCTCAGATGAGTATTAGGAGCTTTATCCATCCATAAATGAATGGGTTAAGGAGGGCAGAACATTTTAACAAAGACAGCTTTTCTGCCAATTGTTTAATCTGATGTTTTGAGATAAATAGGTGGTAAAACCAAACAAAACCCAAATGTTTTAAGGAGTTCTAAATCAAAATAATTTCCCTTCTCAGTTTATCAGGTTTCACTGGCATGGTGGTATCTCTAGTGTCATCATAATACTATTTCTTATGTTGACCATAATGGGGCTTGCACCAATTTAACTAAATTGGTAGAGAAAATAATTTAAATTGGTGCAATCCCCCATGGCATTGAAGCAGTTATACCAATACAAAGGAATGGTATGGTAAATTTAGAGTTTTCCAGGGGTGGGGAAAGGGATTGACAAGAACTGAATTTCTGAAATTAAAGACAACAAAAATAATAAATACCTTAATATTTTTCAAGTCCTCTTCTGCCTTTTTTATACATCATAAAGAAGCAAAATAAAATAAAAATAAATAAAAAAATAAACAAGGGCACAAACACATTGTTGTTCCTTTTCTTTATCACCTTGAAAGAGTCACTGTTCTTCACTTCAGGAACTTCAAGTTATGGACTCAAATTGAATTTTGTTTCTACTTTAGTAAATGGTAGTGGATATATTTTTCATTATGGTTTTAATCTTGATTTTAAAAAAGCATTTACAAAATGACATGAAATAATCTTAATTCCAAAGCTTTTTATGATCAAATATTGTGTTTTGAATCACAGAAGCTTAGAATTTAGAATGTATTTGGACTCAAGAAAGATGCCAGCAAACATTTTGTAACACACTCTTCCATCAAAGACAAGGATCAGAAGAAAATCTTTTAAATAAGAAAAGGCATGCCTATAAAACAGAACATGGGAATAATCGTAAAAGGTAGAGTGAACCTATTTTAGTTGTCATTTATGATGAACCTGTAAATACAATTATGATTTGTAAAGTCAAAAGTTGAAACTATTTCCCAGCAAAATTTTTATTAGACAGGACTATTCCTAAAACTGTTTAACAGTAAAGCCAAAAAAGGAAAAAGCTTTCATGAGAGCATTGTTCAATGTAACCAATAATTCTGATTAAACCAGTTACTAACATAGGGCCAAATTCTGCCTTCAGATATTCACTCACAACTCCTATTTGGGAGCCTCTCAAAGGAATGTATATACAAATTAAGTTCTTGGGGCAAATACTTGTTTGTTCACCCACCTAACATCACATCAGAAATGCTACGTTTATATCTGCTTATGCTAGTGGGCCAGACAGTAGACATCCTATGCCTGGGGCTCTGTGCACCCTGCATGCCATGGAGTGTCTGTCTGCACCACAACAGCAGGGGCAGACGTGGGTATGAACAGTAAATTTTCCTACCAAACTAACTCCTCATTGTGTGTCCATTACTCCACTTTCCACATGGTAAAGGTCCTGAACCACACGTTGGAACTGAGGATTCTTTCCCTCAGCCTTTCTGTGCTTCAGTGCCTCGTTACAGATATTGGGCTGTACCCTGAAAAAATAGCTTGAGATCCTTGGGGGGGGACAGACTCTCTAGAAGTGCAAAGTATTTATTTTAATATGGAAACAAGAGTACTTGGAAAAAGTGTGGAAAATAATTTGCATCTTCAGAAAATCTGACAATTTTTCATTAAAATTGTTTTGCAGAAAAGGAGAATAAATTCCAGATGTTTGCCAATGTAGTATCACAACTGGCATCATAAAATCACTGCTGCCTAATAGCCTAGGCTTGTTTCAGTTTTAAAACCAATGGGCCAAAGCTCTTACTCAAGCAAAGCTCCCATTGACGTCAATGAGTGAGAACTTTGGCCTAAATTTTCAAAAGTAACTAGTTACAGTATCTCAGTTTTTGGTTGCCCCACTTGTGACACCTTAAAAGAGTATGATTTTTTTTTCCAGATATTGAACGCACAGCACTTTCTGAGCAGCTGGACAATGGCAGCACAGGTCCAGGCTGTCTTTGTTGAAGAGAGATTCATGAAGGAGGTGCTCTGATTCCAAAGTAACAGGGCCCATATAAATACCTGAATAGTAGAGGAAGACCCTCCATAAGGTCAGAACTTCCTTTCTCAATAGATCCCGAGTATTCACAGGATTTGATGGCCGTGGACTTTATTTCCTCTGTCCTGTCCAACAGTCTTTGCAGTGGCAACATAGAATATGACCATGAGATTACTATGGCCCTTTGTCCGCTCAGCTGATTAGGAAATTACTATGGCACAGAGAGCTATAGAATGTTCAGTACATCTGTGCAAAACTTTTCTACAACAGATTATAATCCTCTAATGGTTTGTTCAGGGGAAAAGGAATTCCGGGGACCCCAGAGGTTCAAAAGCTCAAATTGTCATTTAGCATGGATAGTATGATTTTCTGCAGGAAATGTGTTTTGTTGTTGTGTGTTGTTTACTTGTTTCCCTTGCCCAGCTACCCTGTGATACTGGATCTAGCAATTGCAGCAGAATTACTGTGGTGACACATTGGTTTATCTCATGAGAATGGAGATTATAATCTCATTGTTACAGCCTGGTGTAACTTCTCTTCCAAATTTTGCTCAGTAGATACATTGGGCAAAATTTGCTTACAGTATTATATTGTTTGGGCAGATAGAATGTAATCACTCAGCCACGTGAATTTCTAAATTATCTTTGTTTTCAGAACTTGATTAGCCTCAGGAAGCAAGATTATTTATCATGTCTGAGAACAATAGCTTTGCTTGGTTTGAGCTTCTACCGTTGTGATTGAAGATCTGTGCCTGATGGACTAATAAGTGGTACATGTCAGTGAATTGAGGAAATGAAACTTAAAGAGATATAGAATAAACTCTTTTACCACCTAAATTAGGGACGGTGATCTCTTTCACAGGCACACTGACATGATGGATCCTGGGGAAACAAAGCCCGTGGGAAATAGCATGGTGTTTGAGACACTCTAATTGACTGACATCTGTTTATACTGTTAATTTTAGGAAGTGGGGCCAGTATTGTGAATGACTTAAGTGACTCATCCCCAAGTGAGATGGGGAGTGTGTGTGTGTGTGCGTGCGCGCGCGCGCACGCAAGATGGGATGGAAGGAAGATTGTGCAATTGAGTGTGTGTGATGAAGTGAGGGAGCAGAGATTTGAGAGATGGGTAGACAGAATAAGTAAAGAAAGGAAAGGAAAAAGAAACCCAGGGGATTAGAGTGAGGTAGATAGTAATTAAGTCTGGTAACTGAAGGGGCAAGAATATAATTTGATTCCCATGCTCAGTCACTGCTCTCCAAGCAAGTATAGAGCACATCATGTTGCTTTGCAGTGACCCACCTGGCTGAGATGGGAGAAAGTATGCTGGAGCTCAAAAAGAGACTCCATTCAGCCATTCTTTGCAGAGTAAAATCATCACATGGAACTTTCACTATGGAGGCTGTAAACTTGGGGAGAGAAGTCTTTTCCCTGGAATGAAAAATAAAAGAAACCTGGAACTCAAGTCCTTGACAAATGAGATTTTTTTTTTCTTAATTTGGTCAAAAAAGTTTTGGTTCAGTATCACTTACCTAGCATGTCCAGTACCTCTGCACTGATGAACACCCTTTTGCAGTACCAGAAATATGTCTGGTAACCTGGCATCTATGTGCTTTCTAAAAATATTTAATGCTGACCACATTCAGAAATCCGAACTGACAGAGCAGGGAGATTCCAGACATTCTCCAGCCTGGGATGTTTTTTACTGTCTCGAATAGTAGAGTGGCCACACTAGGTCAGATCAATGGTCCATCTAGCCCAGTATCCTGTCTTCCAACAGAGGTCAGAACAGGGCAGTTTCAAATCCCTTGTCATCCAGTCCCAGCTATTGGCAGTCAGAGGTTTATGGACACCTCGAGTATTGGATTGCGTCCCTGACCATCTTGGCTTATAGCATTGATGGACCTATCCTCCAGGAACTTATCTAATTCTTTGTTGAGTGCTTTTATAGTTTTGGCCTTCACAGCATCCTCTGGAAACAAGTTCCAAAGGTTAACTGTGCATTATGTGAAAAAGTACTTCCTTTTGTTTGTTTTAAACCTGCTGTCTTTTAATTTAATTGAGTGACCCCTAGTTCGTGTGTTATTGAAGGGGTAAATAACACTTCCCCATTTACTTTCTCCATTCATGATTTTATAGACCTCTATCATATTCTCACTGAGTCACCTCTTTTGTAAGAGTCTTTTTTAATCTCTTCTCATATGGAAGCTGTGCCATACCTCTTATCATTTTGTTGCCCTTCTTTGTACCTTTTCCAATTCTAATATTTTTTTAAGATGGGGCAACTGGAGCCTCATGCACTATTCAAGGGGTGGGTATAACATGGATTTATATAATGGCATTATTATATTTTCTGTCTTATTATCTATCCCTTTCCTAATGGTTGCTTATACTCTATTAGCTTTTTTGACTGCTGCTGCACATTAAACAGTGTTTTCAGAGAACTATCCACGATGACTCCAAGATCTCTTTCTTGAATGGTAACAGCTAATTTAGACCTCATCATTGTGTATGTATAGTTAGGATTATTTTTTCAAATGCACATTACTTTGCATTTATCAACATTGAATTTAATATGCCATTTTGTTGCCCAGTCACCCCGTTTAGTGAAATCCCTTTGTAACTCTTCACAGTCAGCTTTGGACTTAATTAATTTGAGTAATTTAATATCGTCTGCAAATTTTGCCATCTCACCGTTCACCCCTTTTCCAGATTATTTATGAATATATTGAATAACTCAGGTTCCAGTACTGATCTGTGGGGGACCCTGCTATTTACCTCTTTTCATTGTGAAAACTGACGATTTATTCTTACCCTTTGTTTCCTATCTTTTAAAATAGTTACTCATCCATGAGGGGACCTTCCCTCTTATCCCAGGACTGCTTACTTGGTTTAAGAGCCTTTGGTGAGGGACCTTGTTAAAGGCTTTCTGAAAGTCCAAGAACACCATATCCATTGGATCACCCTTGTCCACATATTTGTTGAAACCCTCAAAGCATTCTAATAGATTGGTGAGGCATGATTTCTCATTATAAAAGCCACATTGACTCTTCCCCAACATATCGTGTTTTTCTGTGTGTCTGATAATTTTGTTCTTAGCTATAGTTTCTGCCAATTTGCTTGATACTGAAGTTAGGCTTACTAGCCTGTAATTGCCAGGAGTGTTTTTAAAAATATCGACGTTACATTATCTACTTCCAGACATCTGGTATAGAGGTTGTTTTAAGCAATAGGTCACATACCACAGTTAGTTGTTCTGCAGCTTCATATTTGAGTTCTTGCAGAACACTATCTGGTCCTGGTGACTTATTACTGTTAAATTAAACAATTTGTTCCCACCTCCTCTGTTGACACCTCACTCTGGGATAGTTCCTTAGATTCGTCACTTAAAGAATGGCTTGGGTGCAGGGATTTCCCACATGTCCTTTACAACGAAGACCAATGCAAAGAATTCACGTAGCTTCTCTGCAATGGCCCTTTTCCCCCTTGAGTGTTCTTTTAATACCTCCATTGTCCAGTGACTCCACTGATTGTTTGGCAGGCTTCCTGCTTCTGGTGTATTTAAGAAAACGTGTGGTTAGTTTTTCTGTCTTTTGTTAGTTGCTCTTCAAATTCTTTCTTGCCCTGCCTTATTATACTTGAATTGCCAGGGTTTATGCGCCTTTCTATTTTCCCTACTAGGATCTGACTTCCAATTTTTAAAGGATGCCTTTTGCCTCTTTTACTCTGTTTAGCAATGGTTGCATTTTTTATACTTTTTATTGTTTTCTTTTTTAATTTGGGGTATATATTTAGTTGGAGGCTCTATTATGGAGTTTTTAAACTGTCTCTGTGCTGTTTGCAAGCATTTCACCCATGTGACTGTTCCTTTTAATTTGTTTAACTAGCTTCCTCATTTTTGTGTAGTTCCCCTTTTTGAAGTTAAATGCTACTCTGGTGGGTTTCTTTGGCATTTTCCCCCCACAAGGTTGTTAAATTTAATTATGTTATGGTTGCAATTTCAGAGTGTTCACCTCTTGGACCAGATCCTGTGCTCTGCTTAGGACAAAATCAAAAAATTGGCTCTCCCCTTGTGGGGTCCAGGAAAAGCTGTTCTAAAAAGCAGTCATTTATGGTGTCTAGAAATTTTCTATCTGCATCCCTTCCTGAGGGACATATACCCACTCAGTATGAGGATAATTGAAATCCCCCATTATTACTGAGTGTTCTACCTTTGTAGCCTCTCAAATTTCCCCAAGCATTGTCGCCAGGGTCAGGTGGTTGATAGTGTATTCCTATTGCTATTGTTCAAGCATGGAATTTCTATCGTGATTCTGTAGTGATTGGTACAGCTTGATTCATTTCAGATTTTTACTTCATTTAACTCTGTGCTTTCTTTCTTTCTATATAGAGTCATTCCTCAACCAACACAACCTACTCTGTCATTCCTATATACTTTGTACTTTGATATTACTGGTCTCAGAATAGCAGCCATGTTAGTCTGTATCCGCAAAAAGAAAAGGAGTACTTGTGGCACCTTAGAGACTAACAAATTTATTTGAGCATAAGCTTTCGTGAGCTACAGCTCACTTCATGTAGCTCACAAAAGCTTATGCTCAGATAAATTTGTTAGTCTCTAAGGTGCCACAAGTACTCCTTTTCTTTTTTTGGTATTACTGTGTCCCATTGACTATCCTTATTCCACCAAGTTTCCATGATGCCTATTATATCAAAACCTCATTTAATGCTAGGCACTCTAGTTAGCCCATCTTAGTATTTAGACTTCCAACACATGTATGTACACAATTACATATTTTGACAATATTCAGTTTATCAATATTCAGACTAGAAATAAGGCGTAAAATGTTAATAGTGAGAGTAATTAACCATTTGGAACCATTTACCAAGGGGCATGGTAGATTCTCCATCAATGAGAATTTTTAAGTCAAAATTGGATGTCTTTCTAAAAGATGTACTCTAGGAATTATTTTGAGGAAGTTGTGTGACATGTGCCATTACCAGAGGTCAAACTAAATGATCATACCTGTCCCTTCTGGCCTTAGAAACTATGAATCTGAGTTGTTTGCCTTTGTGTGTTATGTTTAAATGGGAATCTCTTAATTTCACTAGCTCCTATCTGTATTTTACCAGCTTCTTTCCTGTCTTCTTTATTAGGATAGAGTGTTCTTCCTTTAATAAATTCATCTCTGTGGGATGTCTGTGTCTGAACCATGTGCTGCTTTCCACCCTCTAGGAGGTCTGCATGTTAGCTCTCTAATGCAATGCCATCCTAAGGCAGCAAATAGTGAGCGTTAAGGTCCGTGTGCTATTCACTCTTGTCTGGGATAGAGGGGAGCTCATGAAATCAGATATGGAACAGAGGGCTATGATGGAGAGAGAATTAGCTAGGGTCCCTCTGACCATGGTGCCTGAAGGGGCCACACTGAGAATGCCGCACTCATGGCAGACTGCAAGAAATAGGGCCGACAATCCCCCAGACTGGTGGTTTATTCTATAATTAGATTCACTGAGCCAGTAATAAAAGAGCTTCTGCAGTACAACACTGGTTTAACAAGAAGCCAGACACAGTCCCCCGTAAGCAATCCAGCCTTTGGCTCCCATCCAGACAGCCACATCTAATATAGTGAGGGATTATTGAAAACCTTATTCACTATACTTAAAGTTCTACCAATCCCAAAAGATCGGACATGCTGCCCACCAAGTCAATTAATATTTCAGCTCTCACCCCAAGTACACGCTTACAGCCAATCCTTAAATCTAAGATTTATTAATAAAAGAAAAGAGTTATATATGATAAGAGATGAATATATATACAAATGTGTGTAAAGCCCTTAGGTCAGTTTCATAGCAGAGATGGTGAGGCTGCTGAATCAATTTTGAAGGTTATAGTCCAATAGGCTGTTCAGATGTAGAGTTTGTTCAAATTCTTCCATGAGAATTCCAGGGTAAATCCAGAGTAAACCTGGAGACCTCAGTCTTGTGGCTTAGACCTTCCCTTCAAAGTTGAAGCAGGCTTGAGATAAAAAGGGTCAGGCCTAAAGCTTCCTTTATAGTTGAAGCAAGTGGGGTACTGACAGGTAATCCCACCGTGAAGCTTTGATGAAAGCGAGCCAACTGTTTGATCTTTATTCAGTGAGTCCTTTCTTAGACAATACTTTAAGCAATAGCCATTCAAATTACTAAGACAATTCATTATATCAGATAATTAAGCTGAAGTCAATGTAAATAATAATATTAGTTCCTACAGTATCTTACATCTTTTGAATCAGTAGAGTACAGTAATGAATCATCAAAAAACAGGAACTGGATTTTTTTCATCCATGAACTAATTAGATCACATTGTTAAATTTCTAACAAGATATAGGTAAACACAGACAAGTACACCTAGCATCTACTCATGATTCTCTAACCATACAGGCAAACATGTTAAAGATTTGAGTCTACTTAACATGGCGTTGATGACTAGCTATGACAAATGGCCCTGTTTACCATTTCAGTGCCTCCTGTTGTTATGGGTCATACACAAGTTGACCAGTCTGTCAGTTTCACAGTCCCCTTTGCCCCGGCAGATGAACACACATTTTAGGGCTCTACTGGAAATCTGAGGTAGGGGGGAACAGCCAAAGGGTGAGGGGTCTGAGAAAATTCCATTCTATGTGGCATAGAATCAGAGGTGTAGGGCTAGAAGGGATCTTGAGAGGTCATCTAGTCCAGCTCCCTGTACTGAGGCAAGACCAAGTAAACTTTGACCATCCCTGACAGGTGTTTGTCTCACCACTTCTTAAAAACCTTCAGCGACAGGGATTCCACAATCTCCTTTGGAAGTCTATTCCAGTGCTTAACTATCTTAATGGTTAGAAAGATTTTCCTAATATCTAAGATAAACCTCCCATGCTGCAGATTAAGCTGATTACTTCTTGTCTGACCTTCAATGGATGTGGAGAACAATTGATCACTGTTCTCTTTATAACAGCCCTTAACATATTTGAAGACTGTTTTCAAGTCCCCCCTCAGTTGTCTTTTCTCAAGACTAAACATGCCCTTTTTAAAACCTTTCCTGGTAGGTCAGGTTTTCTAAACCCTTTATCATTTTGATTGCTCTCTGCTGGACTCTCTCCAATTTGTCCACATCTTTCCCAAAACGTGGCACCCAGAACTGGACATAATACTCCTAACTAGGGCCTCACAAATGCTGACTAGAGTGGGACAATTACCTCCCGTGTCTTAAATATGAGAGGCCTGTTAATACCTCCCAGAACATTAGCTGTTTTTGCAGCTGCATTACATTGACTCATTCAATCTGTGATCTGCTATAACCCTCAGATCCTTTTTTCAGCGGTACTACCACCTAGCCAGCTGTTCCCCATTTGGTAGTAGTGCATTTGATTTTTTCCGTCCTAAATATAATCCTTTGCTCAGTAATGCTCACTTCACCCTAAGTAGAGGAGGACCTACACTTTCCTTCATCTTTCTCTTGCTCCTAAATTATTTAAAGAACCTCTGATTGCCTTTTATGTACCTTGCTAGGTGTAACTCATTTTGTGCCTTAGCTGTTCTGATTTTATTCCTATATTCTCGTGTTATTCTTTTATACTCCTCCTTAGCAATGCATCCATGCTTCCACTTTTTGTAGAACTTCTTTTTGATTTTTTGGGACAATGAAGAGCTGCAGGATGGATAGGCCAAAATTTATGGAAACTGGCCTTGCTGTTCTCACAAAAAAACTGCATTAAAAAATAAAACAATGTAAAACTTGAGAGCTTACAGGTCCGCTCAGTCCTACTTCTTGTTCAGCCAATCACTAAGACAAACAAGTTTGTTCATATTTACAGGAGATAATGCTGCCCTCTTATTTACAATGTCACCAGAAAGTGAGAACAGGCATTTGCATGGCTCTTTTGTAGCCGTCAAGGTATTTACGTGCCAGATATGCTAAACATTCATATGCCCCTTCATGCTTCGGTCACCATTCCAGAGGACATGCTTCCATGCTGATGATGCTCGTTAAAAAAAAATAATGCGTTAATTAAATTTGTGACTGAACTCCTAGGGGGAGAACTGTATGTCCCCTGCTCTGTTTTACCCGCATTCTGCCATATATTTCATGTTATAGCAGTCTTGGATGATGACCCAGCATATGTTGTTCATTTTAAGAACACTTTCACTGCAGATTTCACAAAATGCAAAGATGGTACCAATGTGAGATGTCTAAAGATAGCTACAGCACTCGACCCAAGGTTTAAGAATCTGAAGTATCTTCCAAAATCTGAGAGGGACGAGGTGTGGCGCATGCTTTCAGAAGTCTTAAAAGAGCAACATTCCAATATGGAAACCACATAACCCAAACCACCAAAAAAGAAAATCAACCTTGTACTGGTGGCATCTGACTCACATAATGAAAATGAACATGCATTGGTCTGCACTTCTTTGGATTGTTATTGAGCAGAACCCGTCATCAGCATGGACACATGTCCCCTGGAATGGTGGTTGAAGCATGAAGGGACATATGACTCTTTAGTGCATCTGACACCTAAATATCTTGTGACGCCAGCTACAACAGTGGCATGAGAATGCCTATTCTCACTTTCAGGTGACATTGTAAACTAGAAGCGGGCAGCATTATCTCCTGCAAATGTAAACAAACTTGTTTGTCTGAGCAATTGGCTGAACAAGAAGTAGGGCTGAGTGGACTTGCGGACTCTAAAATTTTACACTGTTTTATATTTGAATGCAGTATTTTTGTACATAAAATTCTATATTTGTAAGTTCAACTTTCATGATAAAGAGATTGAACTACAGTACTTGTATTGGGTGAACTGAAAAATACTATTTCTTTTGTTTTTTTAGAGTGCAAATACTTGTAATCAAAAATAAATATAAAGTGAGCACTGTACACTTTGTATTCTGTGTTGTAATTGAAATCAATATATTTGAAAATGTAGAAAACATCCACAATATTTAAATAAATGGTATTCTATTATTGTTTAACAGTGCGATTAATCACGATTAATTTTTTTAATTGCTTGACAGCCCTAATTTTTACAAATCAGACATAGGGAACATTTTGCCTCCTGCACTAGAATTAAACTATTACAGAGAAATAGAGCTATTAATTGTCTTATTGCTCTTCTCCTAAGCTGCTGTTCTTAAATGTCTAGGCCCCATCACATTAAAGAGAAAAATAAAGAAGGTAGATTTTTCACCGTACATAAAGCCATCCAATCTGCAGTTTTGTTTTTCTTACCTTATTCTGATGGGATTAGTATTTTATTGCCATCCTCCTCGGTTCTATTTTTGGAGGACAATCTTTTGGGCAACACAGGGAATATGTTAACAAACCATCTGTTCATAACAACTTGTTCAGCTTTTTTAGTTGTCTGCTTCATAAAGAAGAGCAAGAATCTCCCCACTCATTTCTCCCCCATCCCCATCTACTCAAAATCTCAGCTTTTCAGAACAAAATTTTCAAACTTGGGTGTATAACATATAAGCTCTTAAATCCATATTTAGACACCTAAATAAATGGCTTGATTTTTCAGAAATGCTGAGCAATCTCAAATCCCATTGTTTTTAAAGATCAGGACACATTCATCTAGGCACCTAAAAATAGTTTAGGAGCTAACTTTAAGCACACGATTTAAAAATATTGATCTTTGTGTATATGCTTACCTTAGATCTGTGGTTCTCAGACTGTGGTTCTCAGGACCACTAGCAGTGCATGGAGTTCTTCCTGGAGGGCTCATCTTTACATGTTTTCAGAGCCAAGCAGTAGGAGAATTGGGCTGCTGAATGGGGAGATTGATCCATGAGAAGTTATTAATCTTGCCAAGTAGCCTGCAGAATAAAAACATTGAACCACTCACTGTATTAGATAATTGTCATTGTGAGAGAGTTAGAACACCATCCTGGTCCTGGGATAATATAAGCAGGGAATTAGGAGGCAAGGGTGTGGATTTGCGGGGAGAGGAACTCTGGCGTTTTTATTTTTGGGCTGTAAATCTAGGGGAAGGAGAGACTTTTCTAGTCTTCATTGTTGTAAGAATCCTGGTGGAGCCATAAGAGCAGAGCTCCCGGAAGATGGGGAATTGGGAGGCTTCTTTTCCTTTCCTGGATGTATTTGTTTAATGTAAGATGTTTTTGTAACTACTGAAGAAAAGTGAATTACTAATTGCTCTACCTCATTTTCTATCTGTCCTGACCTTTCTGCTGGCCAGAAAACCAATTCTCTTCCTGTCTTTCTCAATTGACGATGTGCGGATTTTCCCCCTCTCCTACACCTGCCAATCTGCACTTGTATTAAAGACACTTTTGATTTTTTTCCTGAATCTATGTTGCCTGCTTGCCAACCATAGCAGAATGCAAACATGGGAAATTATTTCTCTTGTAAGGTGGTGGCTTGTGGTAGTCTCCCCCGTTTCACCCATCATACTTCTTTCTCTTCCTTCCATCTTTTCAGGGTGGATATGAAAGCTCTCAGACTGAGGACAGTAGGTCAGCACTACATCTTAGGTAAGGCTAGTTGGTTTAGAGCTTTATAGTAGGTGAGTTGTATTATAATAATTAGCCAATCTGTTAGGCATTTTAATTACGGCCAACATCTTTGTGACCTTGTTTTCAGTTAAGGCCTCATGTGCCTTAGAACTGGAATTTTTTCTCATTTCCAGCCACTGATATAGCTGCATTAGTGCACATCTTAAAAGTTAGACAAGAAAGCCACATTCTGCGCTGGTGGAGCTTACTTATCTTTGAATCTGGAATAACCTTCACTGGTGCACATGACTGTCTTAATTGATTACATTTGGGGTTTGCACCAGTGCTGCTGCTGTTTTGCGGAGCCCCCTCTTGAAGTTTGCAAATATGTACTGTGGTACTGCAGCATCTATTGTCAAATGGATCTTTCATGGAAGAGTTATTTTGCTAATATAACAACCAGTGATGAGCTGCCAAAATCTTAACAACGGGTTCCCTCCTCACCCCATGAGGGGGTTGTTGTCCACCCCCCTCCTCCGGGACTCCTGCCCTATCCAACCCCCCGCGTTCCTTGACACCCTCCCCTGTCCCCTGACTGCCCCCAGAACCGGGCAGGAGGGTCTCGTGGGCCACCGTAGTGGGTGCCCACCCCACCCCTAAGAGCCAGAGGCACCTGCCAGGGTGCGAGGTCGGGAGTCCCGGACGTGCTTACCTGGGGCAGCTCCCAGGAAGCGTCCGGCAGGTCCCTCTGGCTCCTAGGGGCAGGGGAGCGTAGCTATGGGGGGGAGCAGGGGGAGCAGCCGCTCCCCCACTGATCACATCAAAATTGGCGCCTTAGGTGCCGACTCCGTGGGTGCTCCGGGGCTGGAGCACCCCAGGGGGAAATTTGGTGGGTGCAGAGCACCCACCGGCAGCTCTTCTCCCCACGTCCAGCCCCAGCTCACCTCCCCTCTGCTCCACCTCCGCCCCTGAACGCACCGCCCCGCTCTGCTTCTCCGCGCCTCCCCAGCTTCCCGCGGATCAGCTGTTTGGCGGGAAGCCTGGGAGGGCTGAGAAGCAGGCGGCGGCTTCCCACTCATGCCGAGGGTGGCAGAGGTGAGCTGGGGCAGGGAGCGGTTCCCCTGCCCCCCACCCCCGGGTTACCTGCTGCGGCACGGGCAGCCCTCCTTGCACCCTCCTGCCCCAGCTCACCTCCGCCTCCCAGGCCTGAGTGGGAAGCCACAGCCTGCTTCTCAGCCTGCCCCAGCTTCCCGCACAAACAGCTGATTTGCGGGAAGCCTGGGGGGGCGGAGAAGCAGAGTGGGGCGGCGTGTTCAGGGGAGGAGGTGGAGTAGAGGAGGCGGAGCGGAGCTGGGGCTGGGGAGCTGCCGGTGGGTGCGCTGCACCCACCAAATTTTTCCCTTGGGTGCTCCAGCCCTGGAGCACCCATGGAGTCGGTGCCTAAGGCGCCACTTTTGGCCAGTTAAATTTAGAAGCCCTTTTAGAACTGGTTGTCCCTCGTGGAACAACCAGTTCTAAAAGGGCTTCTAAATTTAACAACCGGTTCTAGCGAATCGGTGCTAACTGGCTCCAGCTCACCACTGATAACAACTATAGATGATGTATTGAATTGGGATGATTGATTTTATTTATTTTACCCTGGGGGGAGTAGCACAGTTTGGGACCCTGTGTTTTAAATCAAATACCTTTTAGTGGCTTACTTTGGAATTGCATCATTGCCTCAGTTAAGCAAAATCCTTTTAAATATAAATCCAGCTCTGAAGCGTTCATCACAATCTCAGCTAATACATAAGCTCCTTTGAGAGGCAGCCAAATCATTGCTATCTTGACCAGTGAGATTCCTATTGAATTTCTTGGCAAGAGACAGAAGAAATAGGATGGCCTTCCTGCCCATAGATGGCAGAGAGGATCTTTTGTTTTTAAATCCCAGTAAAATAGTTGTCTCCAATTATTTCAAAGGGATAAACTACAAAGAACCGCATGACTTCCTATTATGGCCTCACTCTGTCCTCTTTGACTGAGGCCCCAAGCAGGTTTCTTCAGCACACTTGAAATAGTCTCTCTGAATCAAATGGTTTAAAAAAAAATGTTTCACCCACTGGAAATAATGGTGTAAAGATGTGGGGTGCAGCATAAAAGGGTCCAGTCAGTAAATAGTGGAGGAGCTGCCTACTCACAATAGACCTTTCAGACAAAATTTTTGATTAGGGAAAAAAATAAGGGCAGCATTTTAATATAAGAACCCTTTCTTTCCAATATTAAAATGAAACTAGGTGAGATTGAACCAAAAGATACTTCACAGCATATTATTACTAATGCTTTTGAGAGTCTTGCTGTCAACAGCTAGGATTAATGAATTTCAGGTGAAACAGTTGGGTAGCTGTGCAGTGCAAGCAAAAGACTTACTGGAAAATATGCTTTGCAAAACCTTTTATCTCATTGAAATGAATGGGAGTTCTGTAGTTGACTTTAATGGAAGCAGGAGCAGTGCTTTAGGCATCAATCCTGCCATGGATCAGTGCCTTTGTAAAGACCCTTTTGGAATAACAGTGGGGACAGTGAGAGTCCTTCATCCTGCCATCATAATACAAAAAAAGAGGTGATGACAGGTTGACTGTTTCTAAAGCCAGAAATGTGTATGGCAAAGTAATGTCGATATCTGCTTGCAATGTTTTTGTGCTCTGAGACTCTGAAATATGGCACCATGGGTTTTCATGTTTATTGTTTGTGACTTCTGGATCAGATGGTCACAAATAAAAAGATGGTGTGATTTTTTTCCCTCAAATTGATAATCTTGCAAACTCAACCTGGAAGTGAAGTTGTAGTTTTTCTGACTCATGCAACCATACAGATGTTCCAGTTGGAATGTAGAACTGCAGAGCCAATACCATTATCAACAAGAGTAAAAATTAGTTTTAACTTTTCAGTAAAATGACACATTGGAATCCGAATCCTCACAGCGAGTGGATTGCTTAAGAAGATGCCGTTTTTAGTGTAAAGCAACACTTTAAGATATCACCTGGATTCATAAACAGGAAAAGCAACCAATTCTCTCCTCCTTCCCTATGTTGATTCTGCCATGCTAACAAAAGTAATAAGCAGTAAAAAAAAAAAAATTCATAGCTAAAGCAAGCAGATCAGACTCTGAATATCCTCAGAGATCAGATCTGCTGAATAAGGGTGCTCTTTTTATGTAGTCACTTTTCAGAGTGGAACCTCACTTTGAACTGCCAATTAGGTCATGAAGTTGTTGATCTTGTTTGCTGAAAAAGGCTTTCTAAAATCCAGAACAAAACCTATCTGAGCCATGAGAGTAACCTCTTTGCACATTACTAATCATTTGTCTGTTTTTATCACTCTGGCAATGCAAAATTTAACTAGCTACATTTGCCACTTGCTTAGATGAGCCGGAGAGTTTAATGTAATTTGTGTCTGCCTAAAGGACTGCAAATACCTCTTAGGATCCCAAAGTAACCTGTTTATGTTGGTTTTAATCAAGAGAATGTGTTCTTTGTGATCACTCTTTTTAAAATAATGATAGAAATTTTGTTCCATTTATTTCTTCATTTGGTAGACTTTTTGCTTGAATAAGAACAAGCTGTGTTTAGCTTATTGGGTCACTAACCAATTGTGTTCTGCCCTAGTTGCCTTAAACTTATTTAATGTTGCCAAATTAGGTCTTTGCTAATATTTTTTCCAAATTATATAATTTGTTTTCCAGCTCCACTGATGCTTATGTGATTTTTTTTTTATATAATGTGTTTGAAATTATAGCTCCATGTAGCATAACTTTAAATGATTCCCTAAAATGGAATGAATTGACATCAGAGGACATGGGATATTTTTCCCAAAGGAAATGTCAAATTGTTCTTTTCCCTTTGCTAGGAAAATTAGTAGCACAGGTGGAGGTAGCAGAGGCATGGCTTAGCCATGCTGAGTACATACCTGTTGGTTTTAGGTAGGTTTGTATTTGGCACAGCTGGGCAATGCCTCTGATGCCACTCCCCGTGCTATCATAACTACGCTGCTGTTTATACTCATGCTAGCATGTTGACAGCACAGATGTGTGTACACAAGCAGGAAAGTCACACCCCTAGTTTGTGGTGCAGACATAGCTTCAATATGTGTGTTGTTTGATAGCGGTGTCGAAATCCTTTGCCTTAGAATGCAATCGTGTTGATGCTAAGAGGAGTTTGTCCATGACATTTGAAAGTGACATCTATTATCAGCTCACTTTGGGGAAACAGTAGTGAACCTAACTATTGGGCAAACATAGAAATCATTTTCATAACAGGTAGTTGAGTATATGAATTTTCACAAGCAATTCTCTATCCATTTGTTTCCTCCATCATAATTCAGAAACCATACTGAATAGTTTGTCTTAATTGTCTTTGAATTACTCTTTACCATTCTTATATGGACATCCAGTACAATACAGCTCTCTGGGTTTTTTTCCAACGCAGGGTCATCCTTACTAGACAGATGTGTAACCTGGAAGAAATCAGTTCATAGTATCTCATTTTTGAGAGCATTAAGAATGTTTTTCATTCTTCATTTTGTGATTATTCCCTATATGTCCCAGGAGCAAAGACTGATGTTGCCCTCCTACATAAATTAGCCAGTTTCTATACAAAATATGTTTGCAGTGTTGTAGCTGTGTTGGTCCTGGAATATTAGAGAGACAAGGTGGGTGAGGTAATAGCTGTTATTGGACCAACTTCGGTTGGTGAAAGAAACAAGCTTTCGAGCTCCACAGATCACCAACAGAAGCTGGTCCAATAAAAGGGCAGCCCCTGAGCCAGCAGCAGAATTTTGGGTGTGTGGGAGGGGGTTAGGGGCTGAGGTGTGGTGGGTGCACTTACCTGGGGTGGTAAACATAGCCTTACTTATGATCACCCCTAGATCTAGATTCCTCCCAAGCCACCCTCCTAAGTGGCACTTGATGACACTGTTTGTCCAAGATCTGTTTCTTAGAACTAGAATGACTAAAAGATCAAAGAAGAGTACACAAAATCAATTAAGTTTGCAGGGAAAAGATAAGGCAATAAAACAGGGGTGGGCAAACTTTTTGGCCCGAGGGGCCACAGGTGCTCACAAAATTGGGGGTTGGGTGAGGGAGGGGGTGAGGGCTCTGGCTGGGGATGCGGGCTCTGGGGTGGGGCCAGAAATGAGGAGTTCAGGGTGTGGGAGGGGGCTCCGGGCTGGGGCAGGGGGTTGGGGTGCAGGGAGAGGGCTCCGGCTGCAGTGTGGGCTCTGGTGTGCAGGAGGGTGGGACCGAGAGGTTCAGAGAGTGGGAGGGCTGTGGCAAAGTGTTGGGGCACGGGAGGGGGTCAGGGTGCAGGCTCCAGGTGGCACTTACCTCAAGCAGCTCCTGGAAGCAGCGGCATGTCCCCTCCTCCGCCTCCTATGCAGAGGCGCTGCCAGGCAGCTCTGCGCACTGCCCCGTCCACAGGTGCCGCCCCTGCAACTCCCATTGGCCCCATTTGCTGGCCAGTGGGAGCTGCAGGGGCAGCACTTGAGGCGGGGGCAGCACGCGGAGCCCCCCGACATCCCCTATGCACAGGAGCTGGAGATGGAACATGCCGCTGCTTCCAGGAGCCATGCGGAGCAAGCCCCCAACCCCACTTCCCAGCAGGAGCTTGAGGGCCGGATTAAAATGTTTGAAGGGCCCGATGCGACCCCGGGGCCATAGTTTGCCCACCCCTGCAATAAAAGGGAGGCATTCATGGACAGAGGACAGTTCTCTTCGGATGGACTTCATCTGAATAGGAAGGAAATAGACTTTTAGGATGGAGGCTGGCACAACTGATTAAGAGAGCTTTAAACTAGGAATTTGGGGGAGATGGTTGGGAGATGTCCAGGTAATCTCCACGCCGGATTTTAGCATTGAGAGGAAAGAAAACGAAGTAAGAGAGGATACAGCCATGGGTAGGAGAATGGACATAAGGAGGAAGGGCAGTGTAGATACCAGTCTAATAGGTCATACTGGCTGTAGAATGACCATGCCTAATCAGGTACAGAATGTGAGTGAGGTCATACAGCAAAAATTAAGATGTTTGTACACCAATGCGAGGAGCCTAGGTAACAAAATGGAGGAACTAGAGCTACTGGTGCAGGAAGTGAAACCAGATATTATAGGGATAACAGAAACATGGTGGAATAGTAGTCATGACTGGACTATGGGTATTGAAGGGTATGTGCTGTTTAGGAAAGACAGAAATAAAGGTAAAGGTGCTGGAGTAGCATTGTATATCAATGATGAGGTAGAATGTAAAGAAATAAGAAGCGATGGAATGGATAAGACAGAGTCCGTCTGGGCAAAAATCACATTGGGGAAGAAAACTACTAGAGCCTCCCCTGTGATAGTGCTTGGGGTGTGCTATAGACCGCCGGGATCTAATTTAGATATGGATAGAGCCCTCTTTAATGTTTTTAATGAAGTAAATACTAATGGGAACTGTATGATCTTGGGAGACTTTAACTTCCCAGATATAGACTGGAGGATGAGTGCTAGTAATAATAATAGGGCTCAGATTTTCCTAGATGTGATAGCTGATGGATTCCTTCATCAAGTAGTTGCTAAACCGACTAGAGGGGATGCCGTTTTAGATTTGGTTTTGGTGAGTAGTGAGGACCTCATAGAAGAAATGGTTGTAGGGGTCAGTCTTGGTTCAAGTGATCATGAGCTAATTCAGTTCAAACTGAACGGAAGGACAAACAAAAATAAATCTGTGACTAGGGTTTTTGATTTCAAAAGGGCTGACTTTGAAAAATTAAGGAAATTAGTTAGGGAAGTGGATTGGACTGAAGAACTTGTGGATCTAAAGGCAGAGGGGGCCTGGGATTACTTTAAGTCAAAGCTGCAGAAGCTATCGGAAACCTGCATCCCAAGAAAGGGGAAAAAATTCATAGGCAGGACTTGAAGACCAAGCTGGATGAGCAAGCATCTCAGAGAGGTGATTAAGAAAAAGCAGAAAGCATACAGGGAGTGGAAGATGGGAGGAATCAGCAAGGAAAGCTACCTTACTGAGGTCAGAACATGTAGGGATAAAGTGAGACAGGCTAAAAGTCAAGTAGAGTTGGACCTTGCAGAGGGAATTAAAACCAATAGTAAAAGGTTCTATAGCCATATGAATAAGAAGAAAACAAAGGAAGAAGAAGTGGGACCACTAAAAACTGAGGATGGAGTGGAGGTCAAGGATACTCTAGGCATGGCCCAATATCTAAACAAATACTTTGCCTCAGTATTTAATAAGGCTAATGAGCATCTTAGGGATAATGGTAGCATGACAAATGGGAATGAGGATATAGAGGTAGATATTACCATATCTGAGGTAGAAGCGAAACTCGAACAGCTTAATGGGACTAAATCGGGGGGGGGCCACATAATCTTCATCCAAGAATATTAAAGGAATTGGCACATGAAATTGCAAGCCCATTAGCAAGAATTTTTAATGAATCTGTAAACTCAGGGGTTGTACCATATAATTGGAGAATTGCTAACATAGTTCCTATTTTTAAGAAAGGAAAAAAAAGTGATCCAGGTAACTACAGGCCTGTTAGTTTGACATCTGTAGTATGCAAGGTCTTGGAAAAAATTTTGAAGGAGAAAGTAGTTAAGGACATTGAGGTCAATGGTAAATGAGACAAAATATAACATGGTTTTACAAAGGGTAGATCGTGCCAAACCAACCTGATCTCCTTCTTTGAGAAAGTAACTGATTTTTTAGACAAAGGAAACGCAGTGGATCTAATTTACCTAGATTTCAGTTAAGGCATTTGATACTCTGCCACATGGGGAATTATTAGTTAAATTGGAAAAGATGGGGATCAATATGAAAACTGAAAGGTGGATAAGGAATTGGTTAACAGGGAGACTGCAGCAGGTCCTACTGAAAGGTGAACTGTCAGGCTGGAGGGAGGTTACCAGTGGAGTTCCTCAGGGATCAGTTTTGGGACCAATCTTATTTAATCTTTTTATTACTGACCTCGGCACAAATAGTGGGAGTGCACTAATAAAGTTTGCGGATGATACAAAGCTGGGAGGTATTGCCAATTTAGAGAGAGACCGGGATATCATACAGGAAGATTTGGATGACCTTGTAAACTGGAGTAATAGTAATAGGATGAAATTTAATAGTGAGAAGTGTGAGGTCATGCATTTAGGGATTAATAACAAGAATTTTAGTTATAAGCTGGGGATGCATCAATTAGAAGTAACGGAGGAGGAGAAGGACCTTGGAGTATGGGTTGATCATAGGATGACTATGAGCTGCCAATGTGATATGGCCGTGAAAAAAGCTAATGTGGTCTTGGGATGCATTAGGCGAGGTATTTCCAGTAGAAATAAGGAGGTGTTAGTACCGTTAGACAAGGCACTGGTGAGACCTCACCTGGAATACTGTGTGCAGTTCTGGTCTCCCATGTTTAAGAAGGATGAATTCAAACTGGAACAGGTACAGAGAAGGGCTACTAGGATGATCCGAGGAATGGAAAACCTGGCTTATGAAAGGAGACTCAAGGAGCTTGGCTTGTTTAGCCTAACCAAAAGAAGGTTGAGGGGAGATATGATTGCTCTCTATAAATATATCAGAGGGATAAATACTGGAGAGGGAGAGGAATGATTTAAGCTCAGTACCAATGTGGACACAAGAACAAATGGATATAAACTGGTCATCGGGAAGTTTAGACTTGTAATTAGATGAAGGTTTCTAGCCATCAGAGGAGTGAAGTTTTGGAATAGCCTTCCAAGGGAAGCAGTGCGGGCAAAAGACCTATCTGGCTTCAAGATTAAACTCGATAAGCTTATGGAGGAGATGGTATGATGGGATAACATGATTTTGGCAATTAATTGATCTTTAAATATTCATGGTAAATAGGCCCAATGGCCTGTGATGAGATGTTAGATGGGGTGGGATCTGAGTTACTACCGAGAATTCTTTCCTGGGTATCTGGCTGGTGAATCTTGCCCATGTGCTCAGGGTTCAGCTGATCGCCATATTTGGGCTCGGGAAGGAATTTTCCTCCAGGGCAGTTTGGAAGAGGCCCTGGAGGTTTTTCACTTTCCTCTGTAGCATGGGGCACGGGTCACTTGCTGGAGGATTCTCTGCACTTTGAAGTCTTTAAACCATGATTTGAGGACTTCAGTAGCTCAGACATAGGTGAGAGGTTTATCGCAGGAGTGGGTGGGTGAGATTCTGTGGCCTGCATTGTGCAGGAGGTCAGATTAGATGATCATAATGGTCCCTTCTGACCTTAATATCTATCTATGAGAAAAGGTGAGATAAGCATAAATGAATTAATGGTCATGTGGCAAGGATAAAAGAGCATAGGAGCACATAACATCTACAGCTATTAAAATGATGTAACACATGAAGCAGGGAGAAGAACTGATGATGTATGACTAGGATAGGTTGAACTTAAGAGGAGAAAAATTCTGCGTGAATATCTGAAAAAGCTTCCCTACAGCACAACCTATGAGGCTATGGCATAGTAGCAATCTAAGGTCCTAATCCTGCAGTGGAAGTACTCGCATGCATATGTTTGTTCACATGTGCACAAGTCTATTGTATTCACATGTGCACAAGTCTATTGTATTGTGGCTGTAAAAGAGAAAATACAATTCTTTATGAGGTAGTTCATCTAGAGTGGCCCAAATCTTGAGGTCTTTAGTCAGTTTTGACTCAGTCCGTTCTTCGGCAAACTTCTACTGAAGCTAATATGAGTTTGCTTGAGTAACATCTAAGTAATAATTGAGAGTTTTGTTGTGCCCCCAAAATCTATACATTGATCTCCTTCTTCTGCATGATCACCCTCTTCTCACTTGGCTCCCTGGTAACATCCCTCCACCTTCCCTTTCCTTGGACTCTGTTAGGTTGAGCGATCTGTACAGGTACTTGGAGGGCAATGAGAGAGAAAGGCAGACTGGGTTTGCCGGAGTGGGAGGGTGCAAATGTTGTCTCCTGTTTTGCCGAGTGGCACTTGTTGCTATATTAGTTCCATAGCACTCGTCTACTGTGGGTATCCCTTCTTAAGGGTGATCCTCTGGACAGCTGCCAGTTTAGCGGTCTGGTGAATAGGGGCAGATGGAGGCAGCCACAGGGGACCCAGATTCGTCATGGAGGCACCAATCTCCCTCTGATCAGCTAGAATCTACTGGATTTGTTGTTGGGCCCATGGTGAGCAGGGGACAGGACCCTGATTTCCCACAATGGAATGATTAAGGAGAAATCTCTGCAAGAAGAACCTTGCAAACATTTCCCCTCTCATAATTCCCTCTGGCCAAGTTTTCACACACAAGGATATGATCAGACCCTGAGTAAGGACCTGAATTTGGTCCAGTGTTTGGAAATGTCCATGCTTAATGATAAAGTATCTCACTGGATCTTTGTCATGAACTGATGAGTCAAAAAGAATAGGCAGAATTAATAGAAATGTAGCAGACTGCTATTAAAGATGATTTATGCAAAATCCTACACACAGTTCCTATAGTCATTAGTAGAGGGATATGCCAGTGACATTAATAGTAGCCTAATCTTCTTCAAATTCTTTGTCTAGCTAAATAAAACACAAAAATTGGAAATGGAAAACTGGTTCCAGGACTTGTGACTCATTCATAAAAGGTAAAGTTATGCAATATTAACTCCTTACTACCCAAAGCAAAGGGGCCCTGAATTCTTCCAGATCCATTTTTGTAAATGGACCTAGAGATTCCTCCCTTAAAAGAAAACTGCATCCATTTTCCTGAGCACATTGTTCTAGAATTTTAAGAATATTCCTCACTATTACTAATTCTTCTTAAAATATATATTAACTGCATTTGCCAGTTGAGTCTCCTGTTAGTGGCAGCAAAATGGGGTCCTAATACAAGAGACTACAGGCCAGGTTCCAAACTGATTTAGTGCTACTTGAATGAACAAACCTAAATTTTAATGTTTGATACTTAAGCAGAAGTGGCAATATTCGTATAGTTTTCTTCTGATAAACTAGTGTTAAAACAGAATGGAACCTGGCTGACCATTTTTTATGGAGAATTCCTATTCTGCAGGTAGAAAAGGAGTACTAGTGGCACCTTAGAGACTAACCAATTTATTTGAGCATAAGCTTTCGTGAGCTACAGCTCACTTCTGAATGCATCCGATGAAGTGAGCTGTAGCTCACGAAAGCTTATGCTCAAATAAATTTGTTAGTCTCTAAGGTGCCACAAGTACTCCTTTTCTTTTTGCGAATACAGACTAACACGGCTGTTACTCTGAAACCTATTCTGCAGGTGTGATTGCTATTCATTAATCAGCCATAATCCTGTATGATGGGTCTAAATTAAAACTATTTTGTGTGTGTAGTAGAATCAATATAGAACATTAGGTAAGAGCAAATATTAAACTTGGGATTTTCATAGGTGCCTAAAGCAGTACAAACCTAACTCTCCTTGAATTTGGGCCCTAAAATATTGTTGCAGAATAAGTTTGTGTTACTGAAATTCAAAGGGAGGTTGGGTGCCAACTCCCTTAGGCACCTATGAAAATCCCAGCCTAAATGGCCAAGTGCCTAGCTGCTAATCTAGTTGCTACTTTACAGCTATACATACTACAAAAAAACCACTGCATTTGGTTCTATTTTGTGCCGTTGTTGGCAATTTCAGTAGACTGCTGTGGGTCCCTGTGATAGCCTCTGTCCTTCATGCCCTTGGAGATTTTTTCAAATATTTTGGCATTTTGTATTTTGGAACGGAGTTCTGATAGCACGGATTCATCTCCACATACAGTGATCAGATCCAGTACCTCCCGTTCGGTCCATGCTGGAGCTCTTTTGCGATTCTGGGACTCCATGGTCACCTCTGCTGATGAGATCTGCACGGTCACCTGTGCTGATCAGCTTGCCACACTGGCCAAACAGGAAATGAAATTCAAAAGTTCGCGGTGCTTTTCCTGTCTACCTGGCCAGTGCATCCGAGTTCAGAGTGCTGTCCAGAGCGGTCACAATGGAGCACTGTGGGATAGCTCCCAGAGGCCATTAGAGTCGAATTGCGTCCACACTAACCCAAATTAGACCCGGCGATGTCCATTTCAGCACTAATTCCCTTGTCGGGGAGGAGTACAGAAATCGATTTTAAGAGCCAATTAAGTCGACGAAAATGGCTTTGTTGTGTGGATGGGTGCAGGGTTAAACAGATCTAACGCTGCTAAATTCGACCTAAACTCTTAGTGTAGACCAGGGCTGAGGGTCATGGTAACTAGAGGTATTCCCTGCAGACCAAAGTGGAGGTACATTGGAGAAGCATTTTGGGAACATTAAACTCTCACTGTCCTTTGCTGTATTTACTTAGTAGAAAAATGAAGAAATCCATTTTCCATCACATTGAATGTATCACTTTTCACCAGGACTAATTTTTTAAGCACTAATGCCTGTAATATTACTCTCCAAACAATCCACCATATCTACAAATTCTTCAGACTAGTACAGGCCACCCTTACCTCATTTTTGAAAATACAACCTCCAAAGAATGATACTTTTAGATGCTTTGGAGAATCAGAATACTTTGCTGCCTACCTAATTAAGTTATTTCTTCTTTGTTCAATAACAAGATGGTGGCATATTCTAATCTGTACGTAGTATGATGAACAAAATAACTATTCCAGCTGTGGGCCTCTCTGTACCTGCACAGAGTTGAACCTTTTCAGTTTATTTCTAAAACAGATGCTTACAAGCTGATTTTATTAAATAGTACAGTAAAAGTTGTGTTATCCAGAACTTTACCAACCGGAAAACTCTATAAACCGGCATTTCTGATCTTCATTGAAAGTTGGGTTTATAGTCCAGTTGGTGTGGGGCCGGCAGGCTCCCTACCTGGCTCCCCAGAAGCGGCGACATGTCCTTGCTGCTCCTAAGCAGAGGAACAGCCACGGGGGCTCCGTGTGCTGCCCCCGCCCCGAGCACTGGCTCCACAGCTCCCATTGGCTAGGAACCATGGCCAATGGGAGTTGCCAGGGCAGCACCTGCAGGCAGAGGCAGCGCACAGAGCTGCCTAGCCATGCCTCCACCTAGGAGCAGCAGGGACATGTCACTGCTTGCGAGGAGCCACCCGAGGCACGCGCCACCTGGATCCGCCACCCTGAAACCCCTCCCGTACTCCAACCCCCTGCCCCAAGCCCCCTCCCACACCCAAACTCCCTCCCAGAACCCATGCCCTGATCCCCCCTGCACCCAAACCCATTCACTCTTAGTTAACTGGAGTTTTTGACTTACCGGCACCCCTTGTTCCCCCCCACCACCTGCTGGATAACAAAGCTTTTTAGATATTCTTGGGCCATGAGGAAACTACAAAGTGGAAAAGAGTCATTTCCTCTGGTAAGTTTATGTAAAGTGAGACACGGGGGACAGGTAACTGTATGCAATCCTTATGATTTTAAGAAAGATTTTATAGCCATGAGATTATATGGTGATTGAAAGATCTGTAGAGGCTAGGGGCCTTCTTTTTTGCGATATGCATGCTATTGTTTGGTCAGTCTCCTTTTTTGGGTTCTTTTTAAATTTTTACCTCCCTGTA
The DNA here is from genome assembly GCF_965152275.1 of Natator depressus. Taxonomy (NCBI): domain Eukaryota; kingdom Metazoa; phylum Chordata; order Testudines; family Cheloniidae; genus Natator; species Natator depressus. Next base: position 35,660,875 of record NC_134239.1, on the reverse strand, counting down.
TTTGTAAGGGATAAGGACGTACAAGAATAAAAAAGGATGAATAAGTTAAAAGTCAATGTATGTAGAAATTATTCATGTTAAATATTATCATGGCACAATTATTTGAATTTTATCTGCATACGGGGCTCAATCCTGCAAGGTGATGGATGCCCTCAACTCCCATTTAAGCCAATGGGAGTGCTCTCAGACTTTGCAGGATCAAATCCCGTATGTGAGAGGGAATAAACTTTACATTAACATTCTAGCTGCACACAATCTGCACAACCTAGAAAAGTATTGTTCAATATCTCATCGGGAGGGACAACACTGTAACTGCCTAAAAAAGTCTTGGTCCTACCCAGTGGGGTTGAATGGATATTAATGGGGGCAGAATTTGGTTCAGTAAACGTTATCGCAGAATACATTGGTATTATACAATATCTATGGAGTTGTTAATTATCTGTGCAGATAAATGATGGCTAAAGCAGTTTTAGAATAATTTACAAATTTAATCACTACTTCAAGTGAAAAATCAACTTTATGACTTTTAAAAAATTACATGCCATAAAGAAGCACCTTCTATCAATGTCCATGACCTCTTTCTATATATCTATATCTAAAGATTTAAATTGCTAGCAAATGTTAACAAATTGCACTTTTTCTTAGTGGAGTAATTACTATTATTAATAGTGTTTTGTGACTGAAAGGCATATCATGCACTACAAATAAATTGGCAGGAAAATTGTATTTCTGTCTTGCATTAATTTTCACTGAATGAAATAGAGCTATAACCTGTCTTAGGGGTGGGTCTACACGGCAATAAAACACCTATGGCTGGCCTATGGCTGCTGACTTGGGCTTGCAGGGCTCGGACTGCAAGGCTATCAAATTGCAGTATAGACATTCAGGAGCATTTTACATTCACTTCACACTTGTGTAAAAGAACACACAGCGTGCAGTGCATTTGTGAATCAAATCCTCTGACCTTACACTTCTTAACACTGCGGGTATGTCTACATTGCAATAAAACATTCATGGGTGGCCCATGTCAGCTGATCTGGGCTCGGGCTCCCAAACATGAATGCCTACACTGCAATTTTATAGCACTGCAGTGTGAGCCCAGGTCAGCTGACATGGACCAGCCACAAATGTTTTATTGCAGTGCAGACATACCCTCAGTGTTAAGAAGTTTGAGGTCAGAGGATTTGATTCACAAATGCACTGCACCCTATTTGTTCTTTTACACAAGTGTGAAGTGAATGTAAAATGTTCCTTTTCTGATTTGGTAGCAATTCACACTCACCTGTCATTCACTTTGCAGTGGTGCAAATGACTGCACAAGTGCAGGGCAATGGAAAACTGAGCCCACAAGGAGCAATTCAAAAATATTTCATTCAGAAGCCAAGATACTATCCTTGATGAGAACATGGAACTCCCACTACTGCCAATGGGAGTTGCTTGCCTTGATTGGGGGCAGTATATGAACCAAGGAATCTTAAGAAAACAATTTCTAAACTTTGTGTTTATATTTTTGCTCTTTTTCTTATGTATTTGCTGTGATTTGACAGAGCATTTGAGGTCAGCTGTCAGACTAGCAGTGGAGATGGAGTAAAGCATCTTTATTCTAAACCCTTGCTAACACAGTTTTCAGCTGTGACTCAGACAGAGAGGGTAAGTTTACTGATTATACTCTGCTTTCTCTACTGTGGTGAAATGGGTTGCAGAGGGAACAGATCAAAAGCCAAACATTTCTGAATACTTTTTCCTTTTATGGAATACAGCTTCTATATCATCATTTCCTGGAGTCTGTGTTCTAAGCTACCCAGTGATAGAAGAAAGTTCCCTGTATCCACTGATCTATATCTGACAACAAATTTGAACCCTAAGGAAATCCATTTTTACCTAACTATTTTAAGCAGAGGGTGTACAACAACAGACAAGAACTAACAAAACTTATTTATACTGCATGTCACTCAGTGTGAGAATAAGTAGAATCTGGTGGATAGGGTGTTTGCCTTGTTTAAAACAACTAAATCTTTTATCTTATAGTCCAGAAAGTGGTTTAACTGAACCGATGTTCTACTCGTCCATCCTTTTCCACTTCACTTGTGGCATTGAGTTAAAAAATAATTTTACAGGTTTTTATTTGTAACTGATGATTTCGAAGCTGTTGCTGTTACTCCGTGGTTTGGTTTCGAAATGGTATTGTGGATCATTTGATTTAATAAAAATAGCAACAGTAACATAATGATAGAATCCTTTGGGATGGAAGAAGGTCATACAGAGCCTGATCCAATGCCTGTTGATGAACATACTTCCACTGACTTGAATGGACATTTGATCAGGCTCATAGTGTATCCTTATGAAACATGGCAGGACTAATTTTGTTAATACCTAAATCATCGATGGCTGCCTTGTCCAGCGTTGGATATCTCCAGTGATGGTTTTTCCAAAGCATCCCTTGGAAGCTTATTTTGTTGTATGTTTTTTTAAAGAGGTTTCTAATATTTAACTTAGAGAGGTAAAGCCAGCAGCTTAATGGCAGCCTGAATCAAAAGGTAACCAGCTGGCTCATGTCAGACCAGGGAGCATCTGGCACTCTACACTACAGCCCTGGGACTGTAACCTGGTTTCCACGTGGACGTTCTGAGCCCTGGTGGTTTCAAGGCTGCATCCTGTCTCCCAATATCCCAAAATAAGTCACTTCACCTTCACAGGGGAATGGTGGTGAACTCTGAAGAGTTTCTAGTGAATTATTTTCCCTACTGCAGGTTTTCTGTGGGAGGGCAGATCAGATCCTACCATTCTTGCTATAGTGCATTGTTAGTGATTGTCTGTCCTTTGACACTTGAGATTCCACTCCATCCGAGCTCTGCTTATGGGGCCACAGGAGCAACCCCAATTGATGCCAGTGATGTAAGGTCACTCCTGTGAATGATCGGGTGTGAAGGAGCCACTCCTCTCCTCTCCTTCCCACCCATGACCCAGCATGCCTCTTTTTACCCCTTACACCCAAGGGAAGGGAGACTGCAGGAAGTGTCAGAGATGTCCCCTGCACAGGGTAAATTCTCCACTGGTTATCCCCAGTGAGTTTAAGGCCAGTTTGTTGCTTATGTAATACCTCTGCCTTAGCGTACCAGAGAATCTGACCCCGTACATTTTACAGTTTAAAGTGTCTAAATAAAAAACTGGAATGCTAATGCATGTGTCTTTATTAGGAAAGAAAGTATATGCTCATATTTTGCTAAAATCCTAGCCCCTCTAAGACACTGAGGAAGTATATAGGAGACACAAAAGTACCTCAGTTAGCCAAGGGAGAGTGTTTTCTAGAGATGGGGTTGGGCACCAAAGGAGATGTGACAGGGTCAGGAGTGGGAGTTTTCTTAGTGCTCAGCAATACAGAGATTCTTGGCTGCTCCTGGCTCCAAAGTAGCCCATCAGCAGCCTGAGTAAGGCTCTAATTTTATGCCAGAGGCTGCTCCAGGCCCCAGCCACCCAGGATCCAGGCACTGCCATGGTGGCTTAAATTAACCTGTATCCCACCAGCCCCCTAGGCTGTACTTTCTGAGAGGCACAGCACAGAATCTGTCCCTCTGCGTTATAGGCAAGAGTGGGTGGGTGGTGGTGTTGTTTTTAATCAAAATAAGTGACTGAACCTTGAGGTGTTAAAACTGTGCATTGTTGTCTTTTTTTTTTTTTAATTTGAATTTGGTGCTCATCAAAGTAAGACATATTAGGCTAAGTAGGTAGCTGGTAGTATGAAAGATTTCACATCTAGCAGTGTAGCAGGCATGACTCCGTCCTGGCCTGAAATAATTCCTGATATTTCAGCCCCAGTGTTCTCTTGAGTACTTGTCTGTCAGCTATGCCAAATTATATGGTGATGTGCCAAATTATATGTTTCTATGTCTACTGAGAATTAGGTGAAACAACCAAATTCATTTTCCTTTGTGACCTAAGAAAGGACTGAATCCATCTTTTATGGAATAATGTGCTCAAGCTCTAAAGCTGTTTTGGATCCAAATTTTCACCAAGTTCAGAGGTTGCTCAGATCGCAGGATTTTGTTCGATCCTATGTCTCCAGAGATGAAAAGTAAGGGTTTGTTTACATTATAGAGTAACACCCTTTAGTGACTTCTAAAGGACACTAACATGTTATGCACTAATTGGTCCATGTGCACTAAAGGTTCTGTAGTGTGCTTTAACCTAGCACTGTTTCAAAGAGCACTACGTTAAAGCACACCAGCAGGGTCATGGCACTTTTGTAGCTGCTGCTATGACTCCTGTGACCAATGTCACTAGTGTAATTCACCAAAGCAAGCATGGCAACAGTTTTAAAAGTCAACCTGGGAAAATCAAACTGTTGCTAGACAAATTCTTCCTGTTCTTTCATGAAACAGTTAGATCAAAACTTTTTATGTTAGTAAAAGACAGTTTACAATTAACAGTTCATGTAAAAGGCATTAAATATTAAATTATCTGTGCCTCGTCTTACTCCAGACAAAACAATCTCCCACTCAAGAGTAAAGATTGAGTAGACTTTGTAGAATTCTATATTTATTACCATTTTTGACTGATAATACCAATATTTATTTTTTAGCATTTTTTTTTCTATTTTTATCAATTTAAACTTTCACAGTTGTGGAAAATTAAGCAGAGAGACTCAGATAAGTTATTTAATGTTAGTAGACATTGAGATTCAAAAAGTTAAAACTTACAGTTGTTAAAAATCCAAATTGTCAATATTCTATGTCAAAATATATAAAATAAATAGCCTTACATCAAACTCTAATAAGTACTGAAGCAGCATTTTTCTTACTTTGCTTATCTGTAAATTTGGATTATAATCCATAGTGTGTGTGTGTGTGTGTGTGTGTGTGTAATGAAATCCATGTTTATTGACATGTGCCAATAAAACGCTAATCCTTCAAGACTAGGAATGATGCAGTGATTCAGAGTTGGGAGAAAATAATAGGGTTCAAGTGTTCAGGATTGGTAGGCTACTTTATCCTTTACTGACCGAGAACTGTAGGTAGTGATTATTCTTCTCAGTACACACAGACATAATGTATCTGCTGTTCACCAGCCAGAAAATGAATATAGTTAACATTTGCCTTCATGGTAAACTGAGCAGTGAGTTCTGCCTCTGATATCCACCTTGTTCCGTGATTTAGTTAGTGTGTGTTAAGAGGACATTAAATAATACACATACGTGTTTGTTCCTCATTTCTTCTCTCTTGTGCCTCCTATTAGTGTTACTGAGAGCTAACAAAACAATAAATGTAAATTCAAGCCATGATGTTTCTCTAATTTTCATCAGCACATAAATTTTAGCAGGTAGCTGATACTTCGGGAGATAAATTGAACAAAGAGAGAATATTAATTACCCATCTGCCTAGTGGATACTGTTTCTATTTTGTTTAATTTCTAGTTGAAGTTTAAACTAGAAAATTAAGAATCTTACAGTAATGTACCAACAAGCTGTTGTTGGTTAGAGTTTCATAGTGACATGAACAATAAGAAGGTAGTTAGTATGCAAGCCAGATCTGCCCTACTTTAATGGAACCAGGATAACTAAGCAGTTGATTGGTCTTTGCTAATTTGATAGAATCATTAAATCATACATCAACAAATCTGACTTGCTCACTCAGTGAGTTGTTTTGGTTTAGCTGTAGAAAGTTGTCCAACTGCTGTGTAAGTGTGTATACACACCCATGCACTGATGTCAAACCCAATCTAGTTTGCATTCTCTCTAACCAATACCTCTTTTCAGTGCAATAGTATTTATTTGCTTTTATGGTGGGGTGCCTGTAGTGCTGCATTCTGTCCAGGGAAGCCTATCTGAAGCAGGACCTTTGTGGTGAGGCAATTAACAAAATCCAGCCACTGAGTAGATTAAACTCTTATGTGTTTACTAACTGACCACCAGGGGTCGCAGTAAGGTTTTAGTGCTTAGTTTGTGACTACAATATAGAGTGAACACCACTTAAAATAATTCATGTTATATAGCATTTTTCCTCTTCAACTTGCTTTATAGACATTTACTAATTAACCCTTACAATATCCACGTGAAGTGGGTATTATCATCCCCTATTTGATGGAAAAGCTAAGTAAGAGAGGGTAAGGGGACAACATTTTTAAGCATCCATTAATCTGAGGTACCTCAATTTTTAGGTATCCAATTTGAGACACCAAGGGTCTGGTTTGTTTTTTAGAGGCGTCATGAACCTACAGCTTCCACTGATTTCCACTGGAGTTGTGGCTGCTTCGCACCCCTGAAATAGTTTCTAGTGTAAGGTAATAGTTCTAACACCTCTAGTTTAGGCATCCAAAATTAGTGGAAGTTTTTGTGGATTTGAACTTGGAACCAAATTTTCAGAGTTGATGTCTGAGACAAGATTCAGAAGTTACTGGCTCCCAGTTCTGTGCTCACACCACTAAACCAGGCTCTTAGTCTGAGCATAGACAGTACATAATGAAAACATTGAAGGTGTATATATACTTACAGGACTGCAGTTGTAACCCACACACCTCCTGGGTGTGGTGTTCTGTCCCATCTAGTGGCACTGAGATCAGTTAGAGAGAGAGAGATTAATGAGTCTGCTCTACAGCCTTAGCTAAGGGCCATATCATAGGCGCCAACTCCATGGGTGCTCTGAGGCTGGAGTACCCACGGGGAAAAATTAGTGGGTGCTCTGCACCCACTGGGAGCCAAGTTCTCCTCCCGCCGCCCCACCTCGTCCTCTCCCCGCCCCGCCCCCGTAGCACGCCGTGTCCCCGCTCCTCCACCTACCTCCCAGCGCTTCCTGCCCGGCCGCCACCAAACAGCTGTTTGGCAGCGTTAGCACGCTCCGGGTGAGTGGGGAGGAGCGGAAACGTAGCGCTCTCAGGGGAAGAGGCAGGGCCGGGATTTGGGGAAGGAGTTGTAATATTGGCAGAGAGGGGGCGGAGTTGGGGCGGGGACTTTGGGGAAGGGGTGGAAAGAGGCTGGAAAGAGTTGGGGTGGGGCCTCATGGAAGGGGTGGAGTGGGGGCAGGTCTGGGGGCAGGTCTAGAGGCAGAGCGGGGGTCGAGCACTCACGTGAAAGAGGGGAAATCGGCGCCTATGGGCCATATGGCTTTAGCTCATGCAGTAGAGGCTCATGAACTAAGCTCCAGAGGTCCCAGTTTCGATCCCGACCACCAACCACCGGGGTCTGTCAGTGTTACACAGTGCTAATATTTTTCTATCTTTAATTACAGTAACAAATTTATATAATACAATTTAAAATGATAGGATTGTGCACTTTAACTCTGTTCCTCTAATAAAGTAGCAGTTGCTTTCTTTCCCACTTGTTGCTAATAGACTTTATGCAAATGGAGCCATAAAATTCCTGCCAACCTTTATTTGGCATAATTGGTTTTTTCACTTTGCATAACTCTCACTGGAAAAGAGATGCCCCAGGCTGACCTGGGTTCTTTGGAAGAGACCTAATAGCTATGGGAAGCTAGTAATTTACCACAGAAACCTCAAAACTCTAAGCTTGCTAAAAATACATATCCCACATTTTTTCGGCATTCTTAAAAGCAGAAAAAATCCTCTTGAAAAGTACAAGTAAGAGTCCCCGGGAAATATGTTCTTGGACTGTGATGATATATTGCCTTAATAAGTCCATCAGGTAGTCTTTTCTTAGAAGCAAAAGTTGTAATATATGATCTTGATTACTATATAGTCCCTGTCACCCAAATGGATCCAAAATGCTGTACAAATGATTTCCATAAGAATTACAGTAACCACCTCTGAAATTCAGCTACTCTTAGGGTTAAATATGGTAGGTGTTTAACTGTGTTCTCAGCAACACTGCCTGATAGTTTAAGACAGGAAGCGAAGGATACTTCCTCCCGTTGAAAGTGCATAGAGAATTTAGGTAGGCAAATATAATTTCCAGAGTTGAAATTTGGTCAGGACAAGAGTTAATATCTTCGGCTTTTGCAAAAACGGCTACAGGATCAGACAGGACAAAGCCCTTAACACTAGTGTTAGCTATTGATGCATTACCTAGTGCAAAATAGTGGCACTGAACCTCAAACCCGCTTGAACTGAGCCAGGTTTCAGAGTAGCAGCCATGTTAGTCTGTATCCGCAAAAAGAAAAGGAGTATTTGTGACACCTTAGAGACTAACAAATCTATTTGAGCATAAGGTTTCATGAGCTACAGTTCACTCCGATGAAGTGAGCTGTAGCTCATGAAAGCTTATGCTCAAATAAATTTGTTAGTCTCTAAGGTGCCACAAATACTCCTTTTCTTTGAACTGAGCCAGGCATTCAAGATTTAATATGTTCATCAGCTTTGTTCTAGTCTCCTGAATGTTTGGTGAACATGGACTGAATGTCTGCATAGTTTGGAAGCCAGTGAACCTCCATTCCTGAAATCAGCCTCCCTTCTTCTTTCCCCCAATAATACTAGAGTAATCTAAAGTAAGACGGTGGGCTCTGATGAGTGTGAGAGGGCTAGAAAGCTGGCTGAGGCTTGTTCTTAGGATATTCCAGTTTGTTAAACCCAAACTGCTAAAAAAAAAAAAAAACCTGCAGAGGTATGATTCAATTGTAACTGCAGGAGTGAGCGTTCAGGGACCAATTTGTGAAAACCCTTTGCTAACCAAACTGTGCAAGGTACACATATACCTATTCAATACTAGCTCAGAGGAAAAGTGGCACCTCCTGAATCAGCAACATTTCCTCTTGGGGATTTTCCTTTCTCATCCTCCTTAGCGTATCAGATCTGAGATCACATTCTGCAGTAGTAAGGTTGCAGTGTTTGTTCAGGGATATATTGTAGGTATCAATTGCACGCTCTCCATTTTTTAGAGAGCTTTTTGAAAGGGCAGTTCATAGTCACAAGCGAATCAGATGCGGAAAGTCTGAAAAATCTCCTAAGAAACTGGAAAAAAAAATGAAGCAAAATAAGGAAGATTGTTCTTTTAAATATTTTATCATGTTATATTTGATCTTTGAAATTTTAGTTAATAAAATGCAAGAAGACACATCATTTTTAATTTTAAACGTTATTACTGTTTGTTGTTATAAAGTGATCCCCAGTGTTTGAACATAGATTTTAAATGGATTTGATTTGTATTTTTGGCATACACTATAGTCTGTGGATCACAAGGCATCTCAGTGCTTATCCCTTGAGGTTAACTTGAAACAGACATTCCCAGCAGTGCATGGTCTTTTTAGTCCACATTGCAGTCCATCGTGTCTCTCACCACCTGCCATGCCAACCCTACCTGAAGACGAGGGACAGACACCAGAAGCACAACTCACCAGTTCTTCTCCAGTCAAAGTAAGCAAACTTAAAAATCTATTCTATTAATACTGTGTTGCACAAATCTAAGACTGAACCCTGTCACTTTGTATACTTTCTGAAGTTTGTAAAATTATATACAGATTTTGTACATGCTTTTATAAAGGAAAATCATGCCTCAGCAATCTATTAGAATGCTTTGAGGGTGTCAACAAATGTGTGAACTAAGGTGATCCAGTGGATATAGTGTACTTGAACTTTCAGAAAGCTACATGGTCCCTCACCAAAGGCTCTTAGGCAAAATAGGTGGTCATGGGATGAGAGGGAAGGTCTTCTCGTGGATCAGTAACTGGTTAAAAGATGGGAAACAAAGGGTAGGAATAAATGGTCAGTTGTTACAATGGAGACAGGTAAATAGCGGAGTCCCCCAAATCTCTGTAGTGGGACCAGTGCTGTTCAACTTAGTAAATTATCTGGAAAAGGGGGTAAACAGTGAGGTGGCAAAGTTTGCAGATGATATTAAACTACTCAAGACAGATACTCAAGTCCAAAGCTGACTGTGAAGCATTACAAAGGGATCTCAGTAACCTGAGTGACTGTGCAATAATATGACAGATGAAATTCAATGTTAGTAAGTGCAAAGTAACGCACATCGGAAAAAATCGTTCCAACTATACATACAAAATGATGGCATCTAAATTGGCTGTTACCACTCAAGAAAGAGATCTTGGAGTCATCCTGAAGAGTTCTCTGAAAACATTGGTCCAGCGTGCAGTGGTAGTCAAAAAAAGCTAGCAGAATGTTAGGAACCATAAGGAAAGGGAGAGATAATAAGACAGAAAATATAATGCCACTATATTAATCTGTGAATACTGCATGCAGTTCTGGTTGCCCCATCTCAAAATGGATTGCACATATTTTAGAACTGGAAAAAGTACAGAGAAGGGCAACAAAAATGATTAGGGGTATGGAACAGCTGCCATAAGAGGAGAAATTAAAAAGACTGGGGCTGTTTAGCTTAGAAGAGAGATGATTAAGGGAGGATATGACAGAAGTCTATAAAATCATCAGTGGTGTGGAGAAAGTGAATAGGGAAGTGTTAGTCACTCCTTCACATAACACAAAACCAGGGATCACCCATTGACATTAATAGGCAGCAAGTTTAAAACAAATATAAGGAAGTACTTCTTCACATAACACCCACTCAACCTGTGGAACTCATTGGCAAGGAATGATGTGAAGGCCAAAATATAACTTGGTTCTAAAAAGAATTGAAGGATAGGTCCATCAGTGGCTATTAGCCAAGATGGTCATGGATGCAACCCCATGCTCTGGGTATCCCTAAGCCTTTGTTTGCCAGAAGCTGGGACTGGATGACCAGGGATGGATCACTAGATAGATTGCACTTTTCTGGTCAGTCCCTCTGAAGTATCTGACACCAACCACAGTCAGAAGACAGGAGATTGGGCTAGCTGAACCATTGGTCTGGTCCTGTTGATCAGTATTTGCATACTTAGGGTTCTTCCATTACATCAAATGGTTTATATATATAATGGATGAGAGCTCTACTTTTTCAAGTATAGTACCTTCAGTTTGTTTTGGAAACTTATATTACTTACATATTATAACATTCTTTGCTATTTATTCCAAAGCTGCCCAAAAATGTCATGTTCTTCCAGAGACCATGAATAAAAAAGAATTATGAAAACATATGTATACTGTCTGTTTTATTGCAACGAGGAATTGGAGTAATTTCTTTGCATTTTCAGAACTAAATTGCAGTATAATGTACAATAACTTAACATCTGAGGAAAGAACTGAGTCTTGTAGACGCTTTAAGCTAAAACTAGAAGCACTGTTGCCCTCAGAGCTACAGAGCTTGTTTCTGAAGATGTTATCTTGTTGATGCATGATGGAAATCTATTCTGTCTACAGTATCTATCAGCACTTCACTCATCACAATGGTATCTGATCATGTAACAAAATTACATAAAGTCCAAATGGGTAGGCTACATAGAAGTCTACATGCAATTTTGTAATTTTAGATAAATAAAATAACCAATAAAATGCAGTTTGGCCTTCAAATAATTTGTATGTTCCTTTAAAGATTTTTTTTTTTTAATTTCTCAACCAATTGTTTTTTTTAATAAAAATCCTATTCTTTCCTGAGATAAGTATGAATGTCTAGCTGAACAAAACAACATCCTTACATATAACAATTAAAGAATCACAGCCCCACCAGGTTATCCTGTTTTATGCAACCTGGTGAAAATGTAGAGAGGATTTATATCCTGGCATGATTTCAGTTAAAATTTATCATTGTCACTGGAGCTAGGACACTGTATTCTACACTTTGGATAAAAACATCCGCTTCTTTTCTTTTAACATGATAGGAAAATATTGTCAGCAATGAACCCTTCATTGATTTGTCATGCATTCCATCAAAATTGCACATTTTGCTGAGGGTTAGTTTCCTGGTTTCAGATAAACACCCCAGTTGGATTCAAGTTTAGCAAACGATTAGTTGGGAACATACAGTAGGTCAAGCAGATTACTTTTATCTGTCATGTGCAAATTGTATTTGAGTGTACTAGATACTCATTGTGAGCTTGCTAGGCAGAGCACACTAGAAGAGGACTAGTATGAGAAACATGAACATCTAGACCTAAACATTTTTTAATCTGGATGGATATAACAGCATAGCCTCCTGTTCTAAAAACAAGTTTAAAATAAACTACAGTAAGTGACAGATTATGAATCTTTGTTTACCAGGCAAAACACTTGCTTTTCAGAGGAATGTCATTTTAAGGGGTAAGAAAACAGAAGAAAGAATTTAAGCAACAAGCTACTTTTAATCCTATCTAAATGTTTGGAACAAGGATTACAACTGGCAAATGTCTGGGCTAGGAGTTGAACGTGTATGTGCCTGTCACCACCAGTGGGCCGTACTGCAGCCTGAGTCCTACAGCATAATCTAGATATTAGCTTAAAATAATGATAAATAAAGTAGTTCTGTTTTTCACTAGCTGGAAAAATTCCCACTGAAGTCAATAGAAGCAGGGTTTTAAGTAAGGAGGAACACAGCTCCCTTTCAGGTTGGTGAAATGAGGACTTGCCAAGCAGGGGCAAGTTGGAAAAGCAGGAGAAGCTAGTGACTGATGGAGGAATTTCTGGGGCTCTGATCCTTTCCTGCTACTAAACAGAGCAACAGTAGTATCTGCTGGGAGAAGAGATGTCCCAACTTGAAGTCTTCCTACCTTCCTCTTTTTTCAGATAGTAATATTTGTCCTCTAGGAGGCCCTCATTCTCTATAGGAGATAAACTCCATCCTATCAGCTTCCTTTATGTAGAACCTCTTTCTAGAAATTTTTAAGATATTTAATCTGCAGAAAATTGCATTGGGTTTTCCAAAATTTAAGGAAGAAACCTTGGGTCCATGTTTTTAATTTATTTTTACATCAATACAGATTCTCCAACTTGCCCAAGTCAAAACAACAATATTGGGTATGATTTTCAAAAGCACTCAGCATTGGCCTAACTCTGCTCGCATTGACTTTAGTGGGAAATGAGTTAGGCCAATGCTGAAGGCTTTTGAAAATCCCACTCAGTGTCTTTAGGAAAAAGGATTGGTAAATACTAGGGATGTGCACCTACCCAGCTCCACACACTGCCCACACGCATGCACCCTGTTGCTTGGTTGGCTAAGGGTCTGCTTGTGGACATGTATGCCTTACAGATACATTTCTCCTCTTCTCTTCTCTCTTCTCCCTGCTCTCTTCCTCCTGCTGCATCCTATCTCCACAGCATGATGCAACATTGAGACCTGTAATAACGGACACCAAAATTGGTGAGCGTGAGCACCCCCTCCTATTCTGATGCACTCTAACTCCTGACACTGAATAGGAATGTTGCCTGAATAGGGAGTGCAGGATAGGTCTTGTGTGTGTCCTGCCCCCATAGAACATTAAACAGATTTTTTTTTTGACAAGACCATTCATTCAGCACTGAAATGGTTTATACAGAATGATTGCTCAGGACACAAATCGTATCCCTTTTTCTGACTTCGATGTTGTGTCCCTTTTATAAATTCACTTTCTTCGAATGAACTGACTTGCAATAACAACCAGAATCAGTTGATCATAGGGTTTTAGAATTAAAAAAAAATTGAATAGTTTCCTACAGTTACATGAAGAAGCTAGAGACTAAATTATCTGGGGATATGTGATAGCAGATTTTTGAGGCTGTGTGTAATTCTCACCTGGGATTAGAACCTGGCTGTCTCAAGCCTTCTGTATTCTTTTCCAACTGCATGTTATCAGGGTCCAATGGAAGCTCTCCCTTTCCCTCTTTTTAGTATAGAGAGTCCCTTTACCATCTTCAAGCCGCCTCCTTCTTCAACTATAATCTTATTTTACTGGCTCTCCTGAGTTCTGATGACATATCATCCTATTATATTTTTAACTTTTCTTTTAGACCATTTACTTTATTCCATCATCCAAATCTTGATATTGCTCCTTTGACTGTTTCTTATTCCAAATTGTATGAGATATTGATTTTCTTTTCAATTGCTGGTTCTTATCCCCTTTATTTTGAAAGGGAAAAAAGCCTCTCATTTTTATTCTGTTTTGCTCTCCTATCAAGAGAGCTACAACTGTGAATCTCAGTACGCTACTGCCCTCTCTATGCCCCCAGTTCAGCAAATCACTTAAGTATATGTTTAAAGATGAGCTTAAGGCCCTTCGAAATCAAAGTTAAATTAAGCATGTGGCTGTGTGCTTTGCTGAATAGGAATGGTTTTACGCATATGCTTAAAGTTAACTACATGCTTAAATACCTTGTGGAATTGGGGCCTAAGCGGGAAAGGAAAAAAAACATTTTAGTTGTCAGAACATTCTATGATAACAATAGCCAATCCTTGTGTTACATGAGTTACTTAAAACAAGAATCCATTTAACTAAAATAAGATTTACTCGATGGGTTTATTTTAAGGATAATCTGGTCAACTAAACTAAATATTTGTTATCTAGGTACCTGTATTGTCCTTGATTTCTCATGTACCCAAAACTCCCATTGACATCAATGAATTTTCAGTATGTCCCAGTACTGCAGGATCAAACTCTAATGTAAAAGATAGATAATGTAAATATTGGGTTGTCAATGCAAAAATTGACTTCCACAGATAGGGAATGTAGGATTGTTTTCTTAGTTTAATTAAATTAGTTATTACTTTCTACTTCAAAGGCTCTTACGCAAAGTAAGCAGTCATGGGATAAGAGGGACGGTCCTCTCATGGATCAGTAACTGGTTAAAAGATGGGAAACAAAGGGTAGGAATAAATGGTCAGTTGTTGCTATGGGGACAAGTAAATAGCAGAGCCCCCAAGGCTCTGTTCTAGGACAAGTGCTGTTCAACTTATTCATAAATTATCTGGAAAAGGGGGTGTCAAGGTTCCTTCCCCACTCTGAACTCTAGGGTACAGATCTGGGGACCTGCATGAAAACCTCCTAAGCTTATTTTTACCAGCTTAGGTTAAAACTTCCCCAAGGTACAAACTATTTTACCTTTTGCCCTTGGACTTTATTGCTGCCACCACCAAGCGTCTAACAGATATATAACTGGGAAAGAGCCCACTTGGAAACGTCTTTCCCCCCAAAATCCTCCCCAAATCCTGGGGAAGGCTTGATAAAAATCCTCACCAATTTGCATAGGTGAACGCAGACCCAAACCCTTGGATCTTAAGAACAATGAAAAAGCAATCAGGTTCTTAAAAGAAGAATTTTAATTGAAGAAAAAGTAAAAGAATCACCTCTGTAAAATCAGGATGGTAAAAACCTTACAGGGTAGTTAGATTCAAAACAGAGAATCCCTCTAGGCAAAACCTTAAGTTACAAAAAGACACAAAAACAGGAATATCCTTTCCATTGAGCACAGCTTATTTTCTCAGCCATTTAAACAAACAGAATCTAACGCATATCTAGCTAGATTACTTACTATGTTCTAAGACTCCATTCCTTTCTGTTCCTGGCAAAAGCATCACACAGACAGAGAGAACCTTTGTTTCTCCCCCCCTCCAGCTTTTTAAAGTATCTTGTCTCCTCATTGGTCATTTTGGTCAGGTGCCAGCGAGGTTATCCTAGCTTCTTAACCCTTTATAAGAGAAAGAGTTTTTCCTCTGGCCAGGAGGGATTTTAAAGGTGTTTACCCTTCCCTTTATATTTATGACATGCCCCCCAAATCACAGATAGGGTGAAACGCTGGCTGGGATTTCTTCCTGGAGCTCTAGGAGAAAACAGAGTTAATAAGACACGTGCACCTCTAAATATACTACCAAGTATATAAAGACTAACAATATTTTCCACATCTCAAGGACGATTTTAACCAATTGATTCTGGGAAACTTGCACGGGAGAGTGCATCAGCCACTTTGTTAGAAGCTCCTGAGATGTGTTGGATGTCGAAATCAAAATCTTGGAGAGCTAAACTCCACCGAATAAGTTTTTTGTTATTTCCCATGGCGGTATGAAGCCACTGTAGCGCAGCATGGTCGATTTGCAGGTGGAAACGCCGTCCCCAAACATATGGGTGTAGCTTTTCCAGAGAGTAGACAATGGCGTAACATTCTTTTTCACTGACTGACCAGTTGCTTTCCCTCTCAGACAGCTTCTTGCTGAGAAACACTACAGGGTGGAATTCTTGATCCGGTTCTTCCTGCATTAAAACTGCTCCCACACCACGCTCGGACACATCTGTGGTTACTAGGAATGGTTTGTCAAAGTCTGGGGCCCTTAGTACAGGGTCAGACATGAGTGTTGCTTTAAGCTGGTTAAAGGCCTTCTGACACTCTTCGGTCCACTGAACGGCATTTGGCTGTTTCTTTTGGGTTAGGTCTGTCAGTGGGGCGGTGATTTGGCTGTATTGAGGTACAAATGGCCTGTAATAACCGGCCAAGCCTAAGAAGGATTGAACCTGTTTCTTTGACTTTGGGACAGGCCACTTTTGGATAGCATCCATTTTGGCCTGTAGGGGGTTGATAGTTCCTTGACCCACCTGGTGTCCAAGATAAGTCACTCTGTTTAGGCCTATTTGACACTTCTTAGCCTTAACAGTTAGTCCTGCCTCCCTTATGCGCTCGAAGACTTTTTGTAGATGTTCCAGGTGTTCTGCCCAGGAATCCAAAAATATGGCCACATCGTCAAGGTAGGCGACTGCATATTCTCCTAATCCCGCTAGAAGACCATCTACAAGTCTTTGGAAGGTGGCGAGTGCATTCCGCAGCCCAAAAGGGAGCACATTAAATTCATACAGCGCGACATGTGTGGTGAAGGCTGACTTTTCTTTGGCGGATTCATCTAGCGGTACCTGCCAGTACCCCTTGGTTAAGTCCAAGGTAGAGATGAACTGGGCCCGTCCCAGTTTCTCTAATAGTTCATCTGTGCGTGGCACTGGATAGTTGTCTGGGCGAGTTACAGCATTTAGCTTACGGTAGTCCATGCAAAAACGTATCTCCCCATCTGGTTTGGGAACTAGAACCACTGGAGATGCCCATGCACTCCCAGAGGGGCGGATTACACCCATCTGTAACATATCCTGGATCTCCCGTTCTATAGCAGTTTTAGCTTGAGGAGACACCCGCTAAGGTTGGACTTTAATTGGGTGAGCATTACCTGTGTCAATGGAGTCGTATGCCCATTCAGTCAGTCCTGGGATGGCTGACAACGTCAGCGCGTAGCTAGTGCACAGCTCCTGGATCTGCTGTCGCTGCATACGCCCAAGGTTCATGGAGAGGTTCACCTCTTCTACGCCACCAGCATTTTTCCCTTTGTAGTAGACACCTTCAGGCCACTCGGTGTCATCTCCTCCCTGGGCTGTAAACTGACAAACCTTTAATTCTCTGGAATAAAAGGGCTTTAGAGAATTAAGATGGTACACCTTAGGCTTTTGGTTTGAAGTGGGGAATGCTATGAGATAATTAACAGCTCCCAGGCGCTCCTGGACCGTGAGTGGCCTTTCCCATGAAGCTTCCATTTTATGGGCCTGGAGCACCCTTAAGACCATGACCTGGTCCCCTACTTTGAAGGAACACTCTCTGGCATGTTTATCATACCAGGCTTTTTGCCCTTTTTGAGCATCCTGTAAGTTTTCTTTAGCAAGGGCTAGAGAGGTTCGGAGGGTGTTTTGTAGGTTAGTTACAAAGTCCAGAATGTTAGTTCCTGGAGAAGGTGTAAATCCCTCCCATTGCTGCTTCACCAACTGTAATTGCCTCTTAACCTCGCGGCCATATACAAGTTCAAATGGTGAAAACCCTAAATTGGGATGTGGTACAGCTCTGTAGGCAAAGAGTAACTGCTACAACACTAGGTCCCAATCATTGGAGTGCTCATTTACGAATTTATGTATCATGGCCCCCAAAGTTCCATTAAACTTCTCCACCATGCCATTTGTTTGATGGTGGTAAGGAGTGGCAACCAAGTGATTTACCCCATGAGCGTCCCAAAAGTTTTCCATAGTTCCTGCCAGGAAATTAGTTCCTGCATCTGTGAGGATGTCGGAAGGCCAACCTACCCTGGTAAAAATGTCTGCTAGTGCCTGGCACACACTTTTAGCCCTGGTGTTGCTTAGAGCTACTGCTTCTGGCCATCAGGTGGCAAAATCCATGAAAGTCAGTATGTACTGCTTTCCTCTGGGTGTCTTTTTTGGAAAAGGACCGAGAATATCCATAGCTACTCGCTGAAATGGAACTTCAATGATGGGGAGTGGCTGGAGAGGGGCTTTGACCTGGTCTTGGGGTTTTCCCACTTTTTGGCATACCTCACAAGACCGGACATAGGTAGAAACATCCTTGCCCGTTCCCTCCCAGTGGAATGACCTCCCCAAACAGTCTTTGGTCCTGTTCACCCCAGCATGGCCACTAGGATGATCGTGGGCTAAGCTCAAGAGCTTTACCCAGTACCTAGTTGGAACTACCAACTGTCTCTGAGGATGCCAGTCTTCCTGGTGTCCCCCAGAAAGAGTTTCCTTGTATAAAAATCCTCTTTCTACAACAAACCTGGATCAATTAGAAGAGCTGAGAGGCAGTGGGTTGCTCCATGCCGCCGTCCAAGCTCTCTGGATGCTTTCATCTGCTTCCTGTTTGGTCTCGAACTGTTCCCTTGATGCTGGAGACATCAGTTCCTCATTGGATTGTGGACCTATGCTTGGTCCCTCTGGAAGCGATGTAGGGGATGGGACTGTTTCCGTTGACTGTGAACTGCTCTCTGCTCGTGCATTATGTTGGGGTTCAGGCTTCGGCTGAGCCTCTTGTGTAGGGTTATCAGCTGCTGCTGGTTCAGGTTCAGTGGGGCCCTCTGGTGTTGGGGTTGCAAATACTGGATTCAGTGCTCGCAATGGGTCCGGTGCTGGTTGTTCCGCCGGTTATGGTTCTGTGACTGGCCCTGTCTGGGTCTCTGGGACTGGATCCACTACTGCTGTTGCAGACATTGGCCTGAGGTCTGGGTCCATCACCTCTGACTGGGTCCTGGTAGAAGTTTCTGGAACAGAGCTAGGCATGACAGCTTGTTTAGCCTGGCTGCGGGTGACCATTCCCACCCTCTTGGCTAGCTTCACCTGATTGGCCAAGTCTTCCCCCAACAGCATGGGGATGGGATAATCATCATAGACTGCAAAAGTCCATGTTCCTGACCAGCCCTTGTACTGGACAGGCAACTTGGCTGTAGGCAAATTGAAAGAGTTGGACTTGAAGGGTTGAATCGTCACTTGGATCTCGGGGTTGATTAAATTGGGGTCCACTAAGGAAGCATGGATAGCCGATACTTGTGCTCCGGTGTCCCTCTACAAGGTGACCTTCTTCCCGCACACACTCAGTTTCCCTCCGCTATGAAGGTATCTGGGAGGTATCTGGGCCTGAGGACCTCTGGTGTGATTCTGGTGCAATGAACTGTAATCTGTTGGGGTTCTTGGGGCAGTTGGCCTTTACATGCCCCGGCTCATTACATTTAAAACATCGTCCAGCTGACGGGTCACTGGGGTGAGGTGGGTTGCTGGAGAACGGTGTGGTGGGATGATAAGGTGTCTGGAGGGTTCCTTGGGGGGTAATTGGTGTCTTGGGCTGCCCCCAGTAGTAGGGTGTGGTCTGAGGTTGGCCCTTCTGGTATCCGCTCCAACTGCGACCAGTTTTTTTCTTTTCTGCCACCTCCACCCATTTGGCTCCAATCTCTCCCACCTCGATTACAGTTTTGGGCTTCCCATCTAGGCTGTATCTTTCTATTTCCTCAGGAACACCCTCTAAGAACTGCTCCATTTGCATTAGGAAGGGCAAATCTTCTGGAGATTTAACACTTGCTCCTGATATCCGGGCGTCCCAATGTTTCACAATGTGGTAGGCATGTCGGGTAAATGACAGGTCTGGTTTCCGCCTTAGGGCTCTGAACCGCCGACGGGAATGCTCGGGTGTTAGCCCCATTCTGACTCTCACCTTGGTTTTAAACAGTTCTTACTGGTTCATGTGTTCTTTAGGCATTTCAGCCGCCACCTCTGCTAAGGGTCCACTCAGCTGCGGCCTCAGCTCTACCATGTATTGGTCTGTAGAGATGCTGTACCCAAGGCAGACACTTTCAAAGTTTTCTAAGAAGGCCTCTGTTTCATCGCCTGCCTTGTAGGTGGGGAACTTTCTGGGATGGGAAATGGTACCTGGAGAAGGATTCCTGGGGGTTGTTGGTATATTCTGCTGAGCCTTTGCCTTGTTCATCTCCAGTGCATGCTTCCTCTCTTTTTCCTTCTCCTCCAGTTCTTTGTCACTTGCCTCCATAGCTCTCCTGTGGGCAGCCTCTTGGTTTTTTTCTGCCTCTTTCGCTGCCTCCATTTCTTTGTCCTTTGCCTCCATTTCTCTCCTGTGGGCAGCTTCTAGGGCTTTTTCTGCCTCTTTCACTGCCTCCAGTCTGGCTAACTCCAATTTGTGTTGTGTCTTGGTTTCTCTCATCTTTGCCTCTCTGTTTTTAACTAACTTTACACCCAAGAGTTAGAAATAAAACAAACAAACAAACAAAAACTTGGCTTGTAAAATTTTGCTGTGCTGTAATATGGTACCTATATTCTCTGATAGTGATGGTCAGCCTACAGAAAAATCCTTAAAAAAAAAAAACCAAACACACACCTAACACCTTTTGTCTCCAGGTAAATAGACAGAAAACCCCTCTAGTTGCTCTTAGGTAAAAAAAAAAAAAAAAAAAAAAACTTCTTCAGGTCTGTGAAGACTTATGAATTTTCCTGCAGGAGGTTAACTACCCCGCCTTTAGGTAGAGAAAACTCCAGCTCACAAAAGACAATTCCCTTTTGTCTCTTCTCTGGCCTCCAAGCAGAGAAAAAAAAAACACCTCTAACTGCTTTCAGCTTAAAACCTGTTTTCCAGCAGCCCAAAGGAAAAAAAATATTTCCTTTTAAAATCTGTGATTCTGGTTCAAAAAAAATCTCAAATTGATCTCAAAATGATTTCAAATTAATCCCACGACTGTGCCACCATGTCAAGGTTTCTTCCCCACTCTGAACTCTAGGGTACAGATGTGGGGGCCTGCATGAAAACCTCCTAAGCTTACTTTTACCAGCTTAGGTTAAAACTTCCCCAAGGTACAAACTATTTTACCTTTTGCCCTTGGACTTTATTGCTGCCACCACCAAGCGTCTAATAGATATATAACTGGGAAAGAGCCCGCTTGGAAACGTCTTTCCCCCCAAAATCCTCCCCAAATCCTGGGGAAGGCTTGATAAAAATCCTCACCAATTTGCATAGGTGAACGCAGACCCAAACCCTTGGATCTTAAGAACAATGAAAAAGCAATCAGGTTCTTAAAAGAAGAATTTTAATTGAAGAAAAAGTAAAAGAATCACCTCTGTAAAATCAGGATGGTAAATATGTTTTGAATCTAATTACCCTGTAAGGTAGAGAATCCCTCTAGGCAAAACCTTAATTTACAAAAAGACACAAAAACAGGAATATCCATTCCATTCAGCACAGCTTATTTTCTCAGCCATTTAAACAAACAGAATCTAATGCATATTTAGCTAGATTACTTACTATGTTCTAAGACTCCATTCCTTTCTGTTCCTGGCAAAAGCATCACACAGACAGAGAGAACCTTTGTTTCTCCCCCCCCCCTCCAGCTTTTTAAAGTATCTTGTCTCCTCATTGGTCATTTTGGTCAGGTGCCAGCGAGGTTATCCTAGCTTCTTAACCCTTTACAGGAGAAAGGGTTTTTCCTCTGGCCAAGAGAGATTTTAAAGGTGTTTACCCTTCCCTTTATATTTATGACAGGGGGTAAACAGTGAAGTGACAAAGTCTGCAGACAATACTAAATTACTCAAGATAGTTAAGTCCAAAGTTGACTGCAAAGAATTACAAAGGGATCTCATTAAGCTGGGTGACTGGGCAACAAAATGGCAGATGAAATTCAGCATTGATAAGTGCAAAGTAATGCACCATGGAAAAAACTACCCCAACACTACATACAAAATAATGGCATCTAAATTGCCTGTTACCACTCAAGAAAGAGATCTTGGAGTCATAGCGGCTAGTGCAGTGAAAACATCGGCTCAATGTGCAGCAGCAGTCAAAAAAGCTAACAGTGTTAGGAAACATTAAGAAAGGGATAGATAATAAGACAGAAAATATCATAATGCCATTATATAAATCCATGGTGCACCCACCTCTAGAATACTACATGCAATTCTTGTCATAGAAAATTCATGCCTCCTCATACTGGGGCGAGGCGCAATCTAAAAGGGAGGGAGCCCGGCTGGGGAGGTGGTGGTGGCGACAGGCCACACCCCTCTCCTTCCCGGGCCTGACTGCTGGGACAGGGGCCAAGCAAGTCGGAAACCTGCTGGATGGGAGGGGGGACTCTGGCTCACTCAGCCCCTGTCTCCAGCAGCTGGGCGGCGGGTGGCCAGCTGCCACCACCACCTCCCTTGCCATGCTCTCTGACAGCCGCTGCAGTGCACAGAGCAGCGACCCAGAGCAGCTTGTGTGAGAAGTGGCTGGTCCCACCCCTTCTGCTCCCCACCTGGGCCCAGCTGCCAGGGACAGGGGCCAAGTGTGCCAGGGGGCAGGTGCGGCAGGAGAAAGACAGTCCATCTCTCTCCCACCCTGGCAAGCCAAGCAGAAACCAGGGGTGGGGACCCCTAACTTGACCCCGCATGGCCCCCAATGCATTGCCTCTTGAACAGTCACTCCATCTTAAGATCTAGTAATTGGAAAAGGTACAGAGAAGGGCAGCAAAAATAATTAGTGATATGAAACAGCTTCCATATGAGGAGAGATTAAAAAGACTGGGGGTGTTCAGCTTAGAAAAGAGAAGACTAAGAGACGACTAAGTGGGGATATGATAGAGATCTATTAGATTATGAATGGTGTGGAGAAATCAAATAGGGAAACGTTATTTCACATAACACAAGAACTAGCGGTCACCCAATAAAAATGGTAGGCAGCAGGCTTAAAACAAACATAAGGAAGTACTTCTTTGCACCATGTACAGTCAACTTGTGGAACTCATTGCCAGAGTTCCAAAAAGAATTAGATACATTCATGGAGCATACGTCCTTCAATGAGTATTAGCGAAGATGGCCAGGGATGCTCTGGGTGTCCCTACATTTCTGATCACAAGAAGCGGGACTGAACAGTAGGGGATGGACCACTGGATAATTGTTCTGTTTATCTGTTTGAAAATCTGGCACTGGCCACTGCCAGAAGATGGGATACTGGGCTAGATGGGCCACTGGTCTGTGGCCATTCTTATGTTGAACTTGGAGCTAGAAACAAAGTGGTGTCATTTTAGCAGATCTGCAATTATGCATATCACATATGGCACTATGTATTTTATCACCATTATAAATGATGTTTCCTTTCTGACATGTAAATATACAAATATTTTTATGGTTTTCAAACTGCATTTTAAATTAGTTCTATTCTTCTTGCCTAGATTTGGATTGTGCATGGATAAGCAATGTAAAATTACTGAAACAATAAAAATGAAACGTCCTTTGAACTTCAAAACAAATGTTTGTGTATAGTTTGAAACAAGATCTCTAGAACACACACAGGATGAAGTTCATTTTGTTTCTGAAATCTGCTAATATTATTGTTTCTGTTAAAACTTCTTGAGAAAGAGGATAGGTGGGACACATCATAAAGAAAGCAGTGAATCAGAGAACTTGGAAAAAGGGCAGTTAGCGTACTGTACAGTTTCTTAGTTTGAGGCTGGTTAGATTATTTTGCTAAGTTTGATCTGGGCTTTTACTGTTGTTTTTTCTCTCTTATAGTACATCATGTTTTTGAGTTACTCAAGTTTATTTTTATTTAATTTTAAATAGTGGGTGAATTTTCCAGCTTAAAGGAAGGAGAAGAGAATTCATATCATGTGCTTCAAATTAGTCACAGCACGTAAATCCTTTCAGAGGCAGTTTTGTTTGAGATGCCATTTTGTTTGTACTGTTAAAATGCTTTAGGATACTGAGTATTATTGTCTAATGGCTGAATTGTAGCCATTCCTTGTGCAGGTGCATAAAGGTCGGGGCATGAGGAGCTTCCCACTTTAATCATTCAAAGACTCATAGACTTTAAGGCCAGAAGGGACCATCATGATCATCTAGAGTAGACTGACCGCCTGCACATTACAGGCCACAGAACCTCACTCACCCTCTCCTGTAATAGACAGTGACTCAGCCAGAGGTTATGTAATATCCTCAATCATGATTTAAAGACTTCAAGTTACAGAGAATCCACCATTTACAATAGTTTCAACCTGAAAGTGACCTGTGCCCCATGCTGCAGAGGAAGGCAAAATACCCCCAGGGTCTCTGCCAATCTGACCCAGGGGAAAATTCCTTCCTACCTCCAAATATGGCAGTCAGCTGGACCGTGAGTATTTTGGCAAGACCCAACAGGGTCCAGCCACAGTTGCAATGTTTGTCCTCACTTGAGTACAAGGACTGCTCTTGATTAATAGTATTTGGCTCTGTGACAAAGGGCTCTGTGACTCCTTCCCATACATGCAACCATGTATCTCATGGGCTAGGGGTGAGCTTTGCACCACCTTAAAGGGTGTGCTGTCTGAATTATACTCAAAATATACATGATGACCTAGATTAGGTTACTTTAATCTGCCCTAAAATCTTGAATTCAATGATTTTTGAAAAAACAAACCTCTTATTTCGGTTCCTAAATATGGATTTAAGCACCTAATTTTAGTCACCTGTTTTTAAAAATCTCAGTTGCAATCCTGACATGGTCCAAAAGGTTTTACCCTTTGTTTATACCAGCTTTATAAAGATCACTAAGGTGTGCATGTGTAGGGGGCCTGATCCTGCTCACACTGAAGTCAATGGTAGTTTTGTCATTGACTTCCATGTAAGTAGAATTAAACCTGAAAACTGATATAGGCGTGTGCTATTCATTCAGTAAACAGGGCATGAAGATAGCTCTTTCACAAATATTAATAAACAGGGTTCTATAATATCTGATCATAATAGTTTCAAGCAACATCAGCATTGCCATTGCAGTCTCATATTACAATAATTAGGGTTTCTAGGTTTTAGCATTTATTTTTCCAAATATTCAGGCAATATATTTCTTTAAGTTTAAATCTGCACATAATTTTCTTAGCATGTTTTTATTTTTCTGAATTCTCACTCCCCTATGATCACCAACATGGAACGGCCTGTGTGTGACATCTAAATGAGAGTTATGGTCATGGAGATGAGCTGTGTGAATTACATTTTATTTAATTTATTTATTTATTTATTTATTTTTAAGTAAAAACTCCTGTCTACCAGCAAGTCAAAATTTTGGTGCCTGTTTTTAAGTAATAACTTTGAACTTAAAATGGAAGCCTTAGCCAAAATTTATTTTATCAATTGACATTTGTCATCTTGGTTTTAATCATATGTCATTTGGGAGGGAGGGTTTTATAGGTTCACTTGCAATAATGTCACGTATTTTAGCTTTATACCATTTTGAAGCTATTATTGATTTGTTTGAATTTACCAGATGAATAAATGTATTCAACAAAAACAAAATGTGACACTTGAGGAAAATTTATTTATTAAAAAATTAAGTGGCATACTTAATGGCTAGCAACTTGAGAATTGCTGAGATCAGAGTATATTTTATTCCATGTTAGTTGTACGCTTGCCCACTGGGTAAATATGTTTGTAATGACTTTGTTTACTACATTGCATTTTTAAGATAACCTCATGGAGAAATTAAAAAGCAAGTGACTGATTGAAAGAAAGGTATCAAAGTATTCTTTTTAGAATTATTTTTAATTGTTTCAAATGAAGAAGTAGTCATTTTGTAGCCTGAATGTCAGAAACGTTTTTGTTTTATTTTGACATTACCCCTAATTTTGGAATGTGGATTTCAGCTCCGTGAAACTGAATACCACATCTTCTAAAGACACAAATCAGTTTTGTCAGGAGGACTTTCATTGATCTGTGTATTTTGAGTAGACACTGATGAAGTAGTTCTAATATTTTAACCCTAAATTTTACAGATTTAAACCTATCTTCTGATTAGTCATATGTCTTTGTTATAAATTAAGGTTACTTCATTGAGCACAGTTGGAACAAATACAGCATTTCACTCAGAGCCAATTTGAATTTACAGAATAGAAAAGCACATGTGAATCTCTGCCATGTATATACCATATAACATGTTGTTTTAGAAACATTCAGAAGTATTGAGAGCCAAATTCCGCTGAATCCATTGCTCATTGAAGTCAATGGTAAGTCTCCTTTGGGTCAGGCTTTCAGTTATTGGGGTGTAATTGAGGGGAAATTTGGCCCTCAAAAAACTTACATATTATATAGCTGTATTGTATTGTAACTATGCTATAGAAATCTTATTTTAATTAGTTCAGAAAGTATTTCAGTAGAATTGTCTTTGAATTAAGAATCATTAGGGTGGTATTTTCTGGCAAATGCTTTCTCCACTTAATCCTGGTCAGTGTCTTCTTGGTAGGAGTCCCCCAAATTAATCTCCTAATTGTTTCTACTGAAAAGTGAAGATACAGCAAGTTATTCTATTGCTCTGGTAGATTTGTTCCTTCAGAATACAGGGAAGAAAGTACCATTCACTTGTGTGCAACTTTAACTCCAGCTAGAAATATTACCAGTATTGCAGAGCGGTGTGTTCCATTCATTTTTTCCTAAAATACAAATAAACCTTGTTGCCACTTCTAAAATGAGCCTACACTCTCTTTTATCAGTATAGTTTTCTGTGAATTGAGGCTTTTCAAACTTATTTACTTGATTAGCGTCAGGAGTAACAATAATCCATTTGTTCATGAAAATACTCAAAGTGTGCAGTGAATTCTTCCTTTTTTCTCTTTATATTTGCATAGACTATAACACTACTTACCATTTACATAATGCCTTTTTATCTTCAAAGCATTTTACAAACATGAATTAATCTTTGTAACTTCCCAATTATGGAGGAAAGTAGTACGTGAATTTCCCAGATGGAGAAACTGAGTCAGATGTTAAGTGGATTGTCTAAAGAGTTGTAATTAGAATTCATGTGGTTTTTAATGCTCGTCCCTAATGCTCTGAGTTACTATGCTAATCCTCCATCTGTATTTGGCTCTACTTGTATGGGCATATGTTTACATTGAATATTTCTTCTAACATCGTTCTTCTCCATATGTAACTGATTGTTTTGCATTTTTAAAAATGTTGATACAATTTTTGCTAATTTGAAGCAGTCTTCCTCCTTAATATTGAACAGAATAAGTCTTTCAGTTGTCCTCTATCAAGAAAAAAGAATTTCAGAAATACATAACTATCCAACAGTATATAGATGATGTTTGGCTGACAACCTAATGTACTTGACAGTTATTTAAATATGGGTAAAGGGCATAATCTTTTTGACTATGTATGGGAAATCCACAGGTCTTAATTCCAAATCCATTCTTTGCACTTTTTCTAGCAATATCATCACCAGTAGATAGTACACAGGAAACGGCCTCCACAACTCCAGTGTCCACTTCTCAACTTTTGGCATTACTCCCAGCTCTCCAGTATAGGTCATGGGCAGAGACAATAGAAATTTACAGTTGCTAAAAGTTGTGGGTGTAGGTTCCTCCAACAGTTCTTACCATATTTTTCTAGAAAGAAGTGTCTAAATCCTAGTACCAGGATGACTCAATTAGATTTTTAATTATTGATCTTGGACCAAAGCTACTGTGTTAGGATCATGCATGACCTTGATTCACAGTAGATCTCCAACAGATAACAATGGGAATTTTATACAAAGGTTGAGGGTAAATATGACCTTTATATAATAAAGATAATGACACATTTACTCATTTGTGGCGGGGTGGGCTGTAAACTGGAATTACCCCTGTTGAAGTCTGTTGAAAGAGACTTGTGGAACAAAGTGTTGAAATCAATAAAAATACTTGTGAAGGTACTATTCAGCATGATTTAAAGGTGACAGAATGGAGTCCTTATTTAATAAAACTAATGCTGTATTCTGCATTGCTAATTGTAAAAAAAACTTATGAAGGGCACTGCTAAGACCATTATTATTTCTGCCATTGTTTTCTATGGCTATTTGTAAGTTCAGTTATCCAATTTGCATGTATATGAAAATTACTTGTGCAGTCGCATGATTAACTTCTTTGGAAATTGAATCCTTAAAATATAGCCAGTGGGCATCAGAATCAAAACCCATTTTCTAAAAAAAAATAAAATAATCCATTTGTATGAAAATGAAAGCTTTCTGTGGGATCTGACTCTATTATGCTGCTGGAATAAGACATTAAGTAAACTGGGGGGTTGACACCCCTAGGTCTAGCATCTAAGGTATCATTTCTAAAAATGGTGTATCTGGCCCTTCGGACTGTACAGAAAACTTCACAATGCAAACCAGTGCCATGTTGTCATCTTTAATGTGCAGACAACAGGTGGAAATTATATTGCACCAAGAGACATGTGAATTTTCTCTCTATATATCATAATAGTGTATCAGCCTTCAAGTTTATTTATGACCGTTGTTAATTCACATAACAGGTACATGTTATCCGGCAGATGCATATGTCCCGTGCAGACAGATACTGTGCTGTTTCATTTGTTTAAAAAGATATTCCATAGAAACTGCTGTCATTATGTACATGTTAAAGAACAGATAAAGGGAATGAAACAGCAAATTGGGACAGCTGGATTCAGTTCTGGTATTGATTTATAAGACCCAGGTAATTTTTTTTAATCAAACAAAAAATGAACTCTGCTAATTTAGTAGGTTCATGGTTTTTTTAAAAACGAATTGCTATCCTAACCTTTTTTTACAGGATTAACTGGAATGTGGAGGAATTTGGTTTTTTGTGGAGAAGAAGAAAGCTTTATAATACAGTTCTCATTTTTTCCTACAAAATCCATGTAAAACATCAACAGATTTCCCGTTTGTTAGATATGGATAACCTTAACTAGCTTTCTTCAAAACTGCAGCCGCCACCTCTACTTATTGGGAGTTCCTTATAAAATATTTTAGTATGAAATTTGTGTCAGAAATATTTCTGTGCTGATTTGAAAGAAGGATTTTTCCCCCCCTAGGGCAAAATTTTCATGCAGCCACAAACCAGCATCTCATTTTGCACCCTCATAAAAATGAGTGCTCACCTGTTTTCTCCAAGTTATTGGTTGTGCACCCACTTTTGCCGGTGCAGTCCATGGTACATTTAGAAATGGAGGCTGCATAATTGCCTGATTTGCATGAACAAAGGCTAGTTTACACACCCAAAAGCAGGATGTTGTGATTACTATACACAGGCAGTGAGTGCGCATCTGTCACATTGTATAAGGCTTTAAAAATTTGACCTTCAACACTGACACCTACTAGAGAGACAAGGTGAGTGAGGTAATGTCTTTTATTGGGCCAATTTCTGTTGTTGAAAGAGAGAAGCTTTTCAGCCACAGAGAACTGTTCTTATTCCCGTCTGGGAAGGGTACTCAGAGTGTCACAGCTAAATACAAGGTGAAACGGATTGTTTAGCAAATGAAGCTAACACATTCTAAAAGACCATTCAAGGTGAAGTGGTCTGTAAACAGCTCTGCAGTTATAGGGTTAGTAGTTACAGATTATTATAATAATCCATAAATCCAGTGTGTTTATTAAGACCATGATTTTCAGTGTCTAGCAAAATTATGAATTTAAGCTCCAAAGGTTGTCTTTTGAAGGAGATATTGTGCAGGGCTCCTATGAGAATGAGGACTGAGAGATCAGGTATAAAGTGATCACTTTGTGAAAAGTGTTCGCACCCGGGGGATATGGCATTTTGTCTCTTATCATTTTTCTATATGAGTTAATTTGAGAGCATAGTGATTGTCTGGTTTCACCGATAGTTGTTACTGGGGCATATAGTGCACTGGAGGAGGTACACCACGTGCAGCGAAAGGCGTGTGTAGGATCCAGGGAACTTGAAAGGTGTGTTGTAGGAGGTT
Source organism: Natator depressus (assembly GCF_965152275.1). Taxonomy (NCBI): domain Eukaryota; kingdom Metazoa; phylum Chordata; order Testudines; family Cheloniidae; genus Natator; species Natator depressus. Next base: position 35,631,131 of record NC_134239.1, on the reverse strand, counting down.
TTGATCATCATAGCAGTGGAGATATGTGTGCAGGTTTTGCATCTCTTGTTATGGCAGGGCCTGGTGCCACTTTGAGTTGGTGTGTCCTGGCCTGTGGGAAGCTTGCTTCTGATAATGAACTTGGCCTTCAGAAACAACTACCCATCCATCAGCCTCTGCTTAGAAAACACACACACCAGTATCAACTTCCTGGACACGATCAGCTTCAATAATGGATTCCTACAGACAACTATATACAAGAAACCCATGGATCAGCACCCTTACCTTCACAGATCCAGTAACTGCCCCAAACACACCAAGAAATCTATTATCTACAGCCTGGCATTCAGATACAACAGAATATGCTCTGAGGAGAAAGTCCGGGATACACACCTTAACACATTTAAAACCGCCTTCATCAAACCCACCTCCAACCACACACTCTTATCATCCCACACTGGAACCCATATGGGTTATCATTAAACAAATACAACTCATTCTCTATGGAGACCACATCCTGAAAGAAATTTTTCCTGAACCCCCTTTTCTGGTCTTCAAACAACGCCCAACCTTGCCAAGCTCTTTATCGGAACTAGCTCCCCACAGACCCGGAAATAGCAATTCAAAGCAGCAACAGACCCGGAAATAGCAATTCAAAGCAGCAACAGACCTCCCATAACAAATGCAAAACATATATCCACAGCTATGGTGACCCCCACAACATACCTTTCAAGATCCATGGGTATCTTTCCCAGACCTGAAGAAGAGCTCTATAAGCTCAAAAGTGTGTATCCAGTAAAAAAAAAAAATTATCTCATCCACCTTGTCTCTCTGATATCCTGGAACCAATACCACTACACCAACACTGCAAACTGACACAGACTGTCATGTAACCTTTTTCAAATGACATACTGTATTTATTAAAATATCTGGCTGTTGTAAAATCTGATAAGTCCCACTATATTTGGTTACAACAAGCACTGCTAATTCATGTTGATGTGTGATAGGGAAATAGAAAGCAAGCAATAAAACAACCTGAAAATAGTAGTTTCTATATACTGAAACAAATTGTCGTTGCTGCTAATTGGAGTTTTGCACCTAATTTAACCCACCATTGTAAAGGATCCATTCTTCCCCTTTTCTTACATGCAGCTTTCATTAACTTCAATGGGATTTACACCTTGAGCTTCAAGGGGAATGCACAGATTACTCATAATGTGCCTCAGCACCTCTGTGGGACTGATCCTGAGAGTCCTTGTAAAAGCCAGCCATTTACTGATTTTACTTTGTGCAGGGACTGCTAACATCAGGCCCTATGTGAAGAAATTGCATGTCAATAACTAGCCATCATTTCTCCTCAATAGTTGAAGTTAAGGATCGGTTTCATTATCCGTTGTGTTTGAAGGACATTTAACTCATATATTGTTGAACCATGTTCATCTTTTCTCCTGGTAAATTGACAGCGAAATACATTTTATATTCCATATACAGCATCATTTTTCAGTGTTTTAAATTTTTGTTTAACTACATTTTTATTTGTCACAAACTATTCAGGATGCTACTGTTGAAGGGACAACATGCAGTACACCTTCTATTGTTCTTCCAGAGAATGCTGTTACGCCAGATGTAGAAATTGATAAAAATCTGGTTAACAGGTACTACATATAATACATGTGTTACCAGATTATACATAACCGGTATAATAATTCCAAGATATACGTTTCAGAGAATCTGTTTTGAAATTTACTTAATTTTAAAGAAATCGGCATTTTATTTTTATTTGTAACTAGATATGTTGTCTCTACAGTAAAATGACTATTTTTAACATAAGGAGGTGGCATTATAGAGATATCATAATTGGTACCAAAGGAATAGGTTTTTTACACATGACTCAGTTCTGCGACCTAACTCTGGGAATAATCCAAATGAAATCTGTAGGAGTTTGACATGAATAAGGACTGCAAAATACATGCATGAAGTTTACATGCATTTGCTAATCTTCCAGATTAACATAATTTAAATTTTGAGCAAACATGAGATTAAAACAACTATGTAAATAGATTTTTCACATAATTTGGACCCAGTTTGACAACTGTTACTCATGGGAGCAGGCCTTCCTCATGTGAGTAACTCCAGTGTAGTCTTGTGAGTAAAGGTTGCTGCCTCTGTCCTTTTGGCATGTGATGGAGTGTCCTGGAACCCTCTGCCCTTGTGCAGTGCATGCAGGGACCTGGAATAATTGTGCAAGGACTAGTCCTTCCACACACTTTATTGCATGCACAGTATTCCAAGCCCTTTGACCCTGCATCAGCTTTCGGTATGACCACCAGGGGAGCACAAATTGGGCAGCTTAGGAAGGGATTGTACCTCAGGAGAAAGGCACAATTCTTCCCTGAGCTCCTCATGGGGCAGTATACCCCCTAGACCAGTGGTTCTTAACCTTTACTGCAGCCTGCACCCTTTTGTTCTCAAAATATGTTCTCGCACCCCTTATCAAAAATCAAAATATGTTCTTGCACCCCTTATAAAAAATTGTTGAAGTAAGTCAGTTCTTTATACCTAGATATATTTTTGTTTGTATATTATAGTAATCGTTTAAAAATGTATAATGTTAATAAATACATAGGTTTGATGAAACAAAGTAGTTGTACTTACGTGCCTGTGCTTAATTTGTGTTTTCGATGATTTAGCTTCTAAAAAAATCTGGCATGTCTCACACCCCCAGAAAGGGTATCTCGCACCCCAGGTTAAGAACCACTGCCCTAGTCAGTTCAATGGCTAAATCCCACATTCTAGTCCACTAGTTGTAGTTGTGGGGTCAAATCCTACTGATTTTACTCACACGAGTGAATATTGGCGTATGGAAGGTGAGGAGTATTTGGTCCAAAATGGAAATATGTTTTTTTTTGTTAAAATCCTTAATATATATTGTTCCTTCTTTGTTAGCTCATACTCCTGTAGCTTAAGTGTGTATAGAATGCATAGTTTGAATCTGATTATTCCACTTCTTTTTTGTTATCCAACTAATTAGAATGCTGTTTTAAATTATGCCTGCTAGTATTATATCCTAGCACCACGAAGAAAAGTTTATATATGTTAGCAGTCATTCATATTAAATAGAACCTGTAACCTACTTTGCAAGAACTATGTTATGTATGCAACACAATATTTTGTACTTAGAAAAATCAAGACCATTCCATTTATCTGAAGTTTAAATTAGTAAAGAATTCAAAACCAATAAATTAACCAAAAAAGAAAGTACCAATTTAAGCAGAAGTTGTATTTATAGTATGTAAGAACAATATAGTAACAAGGCTTAACTGTAATGGAAAGTAATTTCCAAAGGAAATCGAGTAAACTAAAAATACTTTGCAAGTTGTACTAACAACCTTTGCAAATACTTTATTTAATTTTATTCTTATATTTTGCATTTTATGTTTTCATGCATTGCTGAAAGTGCTTATGATTTCTCTTGGCATATTTAGTTGATGACACATTTGTTAGATGCACTCTTATTTCCAGTCTTGTGTACATTATCTTCAGTATTGAATAAATTATTAAAACTTACACCATTATAACTATCAACATCAATAACTACTATTGTGTATAGTTTCATTACCATATGCATTGTGGGAAAGCTTGTATCACTGCAGATTTCCCGGTGCAAGGCATTATTTAGTAAACTTGTGTTGGCAATAAAGGAAATAGTCTTATTTCTTATTACCAAAGTGTGGGAAATCTTCAGAATACTGGCAAAACCATTTGTTTTCTTTTAAAGAATTTGAGTTGGCTGGTAACCTGAGTGAGACCACATTCATTTCAAAATAACCATCAAACAGTTAACAAATGGTCATAGCTCTATGTAACAGATCTTTGAACTAATGAAATGGAAGAGATAAATTCCAGATTCTGGCCCCAGTTCAACACATGTTCATGCTAAACTTCAAACACATTAATAATACCGTCACTATTCAGCAAAGCACTTAAACATTGAGGTCAATGGGATGTATGTACTACTTAAAGTTAAGCACATGCTTAAATACGTTGTTGAACAGGGATAGGATTATCAATATGATTAAAGATAAATATGTGTTTACATCTTTGCTGAATCAGGACCATTATTATCAGACCTTTGAGCTACCCAGTTCCTCATCTAGACATAGCTTAGAATACGTAGCTTAAAATCTATTTAAAATCATTCATTTTTTTTAATCTCAGAGAAAACAAACAATCATAACGAATTATCAGTTTACACACATTGGAAAGTATTTCTTGCCATGAACCACATTTACATCAGTCTTAGATCATAACACTGAACTTAAAAGGTGCAGCTTTTGTTGAAAAACTTCCACCAGTTGAGAGTGATTTTTGCAATACACTGCTTCCTTAATTTCTCCCTGTATCAGAGGAATCTCAGCAAAACAAGAATTGGGGGGGGGGGGTTTAACCCAACTCCCATTGAAGTCAAAGGGAATCTTTTCATTGATTATTAATTGGATCAACCTTTACTGAAAAGAACCAGCCATGTAAACACTTTTCAATAAAGCAAGTTCAGAACTTTGAAGAGAGGGTGTTTGCCTGTCTTTTCCCAGATTTTGGAAAATGTAAAATGTCTAAAACATAAAATTTGTATAATTAACTTTTATGGGAAAAATAATACAAACCTTTATCAGCTTGAGCATACTGTTTCTTTTTTCTTTCTTTTTTTTACATTCTGAGACAAATAGTTAATTGGATATCAAATTGTGATTTGGGGGGAGAGGGAGAGTTAGTTATTTTTATATTGTATTTTTCCAAAAGGCATACCAGTAAATTAGAAAATGTTATTTTTGTAGAAATTTCTGTCAGTGAATATATATGATAAAAGCATTATTTTAATTTCTTCCTTGTTGCTTACTGCTATGTTTTGTTTTGTTTTGTCCCTAGACCACATAGTCCTCACCTGAGACATTCTAACCGACACACTAGGACTTCCGTTACTTCACTGACTTCAGTTGGTAAGAAATAGTTCTGCTAATGTTAATGTTTTCTTCCCCAAAACAAAATCTGACATGTTCAAATAAGATTTAAATAGATCTCCACTGGAATAGCATAAGATATTGACTTCAGTGGAACCACCCCAATATACATCAGTGGAGAATCTGGCCCACAGAAATTAGAATGACTGTATAATGCCCTCTTCTGTATACAGTGAGTATAATGTATGCACAGAAAATACTTGATGGTATAGCAGGATAAATTATCACCCTGAGCTTAAGATGTCTGCATTACAAATGCTGAATAATACACAGAAAAGACACCTGAGCAGAGCTAGGGAAATACATATCTTCTAGCACCTCAAAATACAGTAATAAAATAAAACAGAGTTTACTTCTTTTCTTATAAGGCTGGAGCTATATCTTCTTAGAAACTCCTGTTTTGTGAAAATTATTGTACAGTAGTTCTATTTTTTCATTCCTTGTGCAGAATCAGAAATCAAATTAAAAGGGAAAAAAAACTTCACGAACAGTTATCTGTCAAAATATTCAGGTCAATTAAGGTATCAGCTATTTAAACATTTTAATGAAAATTAGCACATTCTTTAGGTGGAGATTTTGATGCCCTTCCTTGCAATGAGTACCTTACTCCATGAAAAGTACCATTGACTTCAGTGTGGCTACTTATGGAATAATGTATTTACTCAGTAGGAATAAAGGTGATAGAATCTGACCATTATTATACGTATATGCATTTGGCAAACTTCCCAAAGTTTGGAAATGAAATGCTGGCCCTACTGAAGTCAGTGGCAAAACTTCCATTGACTTCAGTAGGACCAGGATTTCATCCCATGTCTGTCTGTATCTGGATTGTTGCTGCAGACCCATCTCTATTTACAACATCCTTCATTTGCCAGTACAAAATGTACGGAATTATAGGCATGATTACACTAAAGTACGAAAAGATAAAGGAATAAACAGACATGAGCTACTACCTAAAGAAGGAAAGAAAGAAAAACTTCAGAAGTCCAGACCCAATTACACAACAGATAAAATGGTTTATGTAAAATTAAGTTTATATATTGAAATACATTTAAAATGTTTCATTCTTATTGTACTTTAATAGTCAAGATTCTGGTTTGATGTTTTCAGTTTATTTTATAGTTTATATTAAAATGATGAGTATATGATTTCATTAAGAAAAATCCAAGCAATTTATTTAGGCAGATTTGTTTTTCTAAAACTATGTTTGGAGCTGTTTTTAAAATAGCATGGTATGTGGTGGCTCAAGACATGTGAAGTCAGACATAATCAAATATGTGAGAAAGCAAGCAAACTATGGCACTACTGAAATTAAACTTTAAAATGCCTAGAAATCTAAGTGGACTGGAAAACCCTGTACCATATATAATAGACCTACATGCTAGCTAGATCAACAGCGGCACCCAAGTCATGCATACACTATGAGATGCCATTGTTTGGTGAGAAAATGAGAATGCTGAACTAAGAAAATGAAAATTGTTTGGTGAGAAGTCAGTTCCCTGTCTCTTTTTAAAAGATAACTGAGGGCCTGATCCAAAGCGCTTGAAGTCAATGGGAGTCTTTTCACTTACCATAATGGACTTTGGATCAGGCCCACTGAGGTGGATTTTTGACAAGACCCTTAGGGTAAAATGTTCAAAAGCACCTAAGTGACTTACCACTTAGTTCCAAAAGTGACTTAGGCTCCTAGATGCCTTAAGTCACTTTTGAAAATGGGACTTAAGTTTCTAAGTTACCAAGTGGTTTTGAAAATTTAGTATGAAGCTACGTGAAAAGCCAATTTTTAAATAGAAGAGGAACAATTGTAGACCCTAGTGATCAAATTTTCAAAACCGGCTTCTAGAATTACAGTCACAGTTACAGATGGTCAAATATTTGCACATGCAAAATTCTGGGCCCCAATCTGCAAACCTGCCAATAGAGCTACTCGTGTGCTTAAAGTTAAGTATGCACTTCCTTTCCCAAGGATGTTTGTGGGACTTTGTGCTTGAAAAATTTTACAGGCAGAAACTTTCACAAAAAATAGTTTGTAACAGAAATACTGATAGTACTAGCTGACACAGGAATAGTGCCATGGTCATTTTTATAAATAAGGAAAATCAATCTTAGAAATAAATAAAAGGGTGGGTGGTATACAGAAAACCAAGTTTTATGTTAAGGCAGTATTTAAGGTGCTGATGAGCACCTTCACCTCCAGTGATTTCATTTGACAGGAGATCATCAGGATCTTCTAGGATTAGTCCCTAAATCAGGGGGGACAGCACCACTGGAAAGTGATGTTAAAAGTGATTGGTTAGTGAATATGAGTTGATAGCTCAGTTATAGGTATATTTTAAACCATATGATATGCACACATGATTTTTTAATAATATGCAACAAATTATCTAGAGACAGGGTTATACTATACATATCTAAGTCCCATGCTTTGCTACTGAGACAATACAGGTCAGGTGATTGATCTGGTAAATGGCCAACTGCCAGATGTCAAAATCTCAGATGAAGATAAAAAGAAGAATCTTGAGTTACTAGAAGAAGCAAAGAGAGTGAGTGAGCGGTTCCTAATGCGCAGAGGCAGAAAATCAAGAAGCAGTCTTCCAGAGTCTCCCACAGGTAGGTGCAAGATGTGAAAATAACATACTACATAGAAATCCAGAAGTTTTCAAATGTATAAGGCACATGTTCAACATGACCCATGCATATCATTTGTAATTGTTAATCTCCCTGAGGATATTTCTCTCTAACTGTCTTCAAAGCTGAGTAGAAGGCCTTTCCAGTCAGCTAGTCTAGAGCTGGCACACATTTTTTGTGCAGAGAGTTTTCCCACTCAAAATACGAAATTCTACATGGAAAGATGTCCATATTTATTAGATTTTTCCCCCCACAGGAAATATGTAAATAAAAATTTGTTTTTCAATCCATAGTTCTAAACTAAATTAAAATTGTGTTGACTTAAAAAGTTGTTTTATTTCATTTTTTGATTTAAAAATGAAGACATTTTATGCTGGAATGTCAATTTGAAATGACACTTTTTTTTCCAACTTAACATTTTTTGGAAAACAGAAACAAAATGATACTTTCAAGGAAATAAAGTGAAAATTATGGTTTCATTTTCACTTGTCAATTTGAAACCAAACATTTTGTTTAGAATTGTTTGAAACTTTCTGGGAAAAAACAAAACTTTTTTCTTTCATTCAAAATTCCTGTTGGCAACATTTTTGTTTTCTAACCAACTGTAAGCTCATTGTGATTTTTTTTTCACTAGTTTCCTTTGTGGGTTTATATATATATGTAAGATGATATTCCTGATACCCCTTTTACCATCTTTTTTTTTTTTTTGGAATTGCTTGTCTTTTTTTGGGTCATTGAAGCCATAACCCATTATTGTTGTCATTATTTTAACTGTTTTTTCTTATTGGCCTGATGCTGCAAACAGGTGGGCACATGTAAGGGCGTTGATCTTAGAAAAATATGCTGTAGCACAATGAGGCTAAGGTCAAATATTTTGTCACAAAATGTTTTTTAGGGCCTTCAAACCCAATCAGTCTGTGATCCACAAATTATTGCAAGATATAACTAGGAGTCGCAGAAGCAGCTTGCTGCTTGCTTCCATTGTGGGTTCTGGCCCTTTTCAGTTCACACTGTGTACAAATTCCCAAGCCCTCACTCCTGTACATCCATTTCCCTGTGTTGCAGTGCAGACAGCCCCTACAAGTGACCCACAAGTGCAACAGAAATGCAGCATCAGAGGATCATATTTAGCCCATTCAGGAAGTAGCCTGTTTGTTTCTCAATACAAGTTGTTTACATTTTTAGAAACTAGTTTCTGTTTCCCCAAAATGTTTTTAGCAATCTGAAATAATTTGTTGAGACTTAGGAATGCTCTGGCCATGAACATTACTATCAAATGACTATGCTACCCCACTGTCTGTTGGGGTGTTTAAACCTGAGCAGGAAGCTTAGAAACCACAAGCCAAGTAAAAAAAAAAAAAATTACCTAATGCTTTCTTTTTCTTTTTTTCCCCCCTGTTTTAATGAAGCTGTTTCCCCTACACTTAGTCCAAGGGTTTCACCTGTACCAGCTCAGAGCAACTCTCTCACTCTTCCAATCCCAACAGGTAAAGTTATCTGTAGATGTTCAAATTTAAACTATTTTACAAAGCCGGGGGGGGGGGGGGAGTGCCCATTAGGCTACACTTCCATCCATTGAAAAGTAGCCAGGATTCATAAATTCACAAGTCTCTGTCCTTGAAAATGATGAAGTTTGTGAATACCCACCATATGTTAGTAGGTATGCAGCATTGTTGTAGCCGTGTCAGTCCCAGGATACTAGAGAGACAAGGTGGGTGAGGTAATATCTTTTGTTGAACTTCTGTTGCAGAGACAAGCTTTCAAGTTGTCACAGAGCTCTTCTTCAGGTGTGGGAAACTTATTCAGAGTGTCACAACTAAATACAAGATGGAACAGATATATTAAGACTGTTATTTTGTACTTATTCCTAGGTTATATGTGCGTATTTTATTGTCCTTCTCAACTGTGAAGCTTTGCTATAATAATTAATGTTCTATTCCTACTGCAGTAGAATAGGCATTTGTTTATTATTTTTATTATTTATTATTTCCACTTTAAGATACAACTTTATGAATTCTAATATCTAAGTGGGAAATTTTCAGTGTTGTGCCTTTGAAACTCTCCACCTCAATTATCTTGCGGGTGGGTGGGTGGGTCTGGGTGTTGCTGAAATATAATAAACAAAAAATAAAAAAGCAGGAGATTCTCTCCTCATATATGTTTTACTATTCTAGGGTCTGATGTATGTATAGCCACGGGTGCTGGGTCAGTGTCTCCACTGCAGGTAAGACTGAGTTACAAGTGCTGGCTGTGGTATACTGTAATTACAATAATACAACTTTACACTGTCCTATTACTCTCTAAGAATAATGTGATGCTTTCAGTAGCAGTCTCTATACCAAAAGTAGCAAAAGTTAGGGCTAAAGATACATCTTTTATTTAGGTTATGATAAGCTTAATGAGCTGACTTTGAAAGCCAATTACACACAACATAATGACAGTTCTCTGAAACATCATGGAGAAGTGGAGAGCCACTGGAAGATTAGAAAAGATCTAATGTGTTCCTGATTTGAAGAAAAGGACAGAGGCATAATCTTGGTAGTTACCATCCATAAATGTAATTTCTACTTCAAATAAAGTAATGCAACAAATATTAAGAGATTAAAATATCATCCCTGAACATCTAGTGGAGAGCAGAATTAAATGCAATAGGTGTCATGTGTCTGTCAAAAAAATAAAAAAGAAGTCTTGCAAGACAAATTACTTATTTTTTTCTTTTTTGTTAGAATAACAAAATTATAAAAGAGGATGAAAGGCAAGCAGCAGAATTAAGCATTTGATACAGTGTCTTACAAACTCTTACCCTTGAAATTAAACTCAGGTTGGCTCAGATAAGAATTCTGTTGTGTGGCTTTGAAACTGAGTGAAAAATCATAATCAAAGTGAAATGAGATACAGCACTGAACTGAGAGGCCAGGAGGGGTCTACTGCAGCACTGGAGGGAAAAGATTGCTTCCAGCCTTAGGATCTAATCCTATGAACATTTATGTTCCTGTTTATACACATGAGTATTTCCATTGATTTTTAACTGAGCTACTTATGTGAGGAAAATTTAGAATATATGTGACTTGAGTGTTGCAGAATCAGGGTCATAGTTAATATTTAGAACCATATTGTAACCCCACCTAATGCAGCCATGCAAGGGAATAAAAGGAAATAAGATTCCCACCTCCACACATACACATGACCCTGCACATCTGCATTCAGGTTCCCTGCATCTCCGCATTAGTGCTCCTTACCTCAGTAAAGAGAGGATGAGGTGCATGCCCCATACTTCCTCCATCCCTTCTCTCCTACAGGCATGTGAGTAAGGAATATGCAGATCCCTGGCTCTGACCCCTAATACACGGGCCAGCAGAGTTGGCAGGTGCTGGGAGGGGTGAGGAAGAATGTGCACCCAGTAAAGGAGTGGTGCAAATCATTTCTCCCTGTGAACTAGAGGCGAGTAAGGAAGAATCTGTGTTTACTGTGACAGTTCCTTCTCATGCATCAACTAAAGCATTGGGCAGAGGCGCAGTCTAGCCTTTTGCAATCAGAAGGAGAGAGCAAACACCATGTTAAAGAAATTTTCCAATTAGGCGGAGTTGCAATTGTCAGTAAACAGAGAAATAACAGAAAGGGACCCAGAGAGATTAGAAACACAGGGAGAAAATGAGATAATGTGATTTAACTTAGGAAATATAAAGGCTCATATACTGGTGGTGGGGAAATAATGGGAATCATTCACTCAATTAAAGGAAGAAACCTGGAAAGTTATCATGCTGAGAGATGTAGGGGTAAATGCGTATAAGCACTTTGATATCCTCAGATAAAATAATTGGAATAAAAATGGTGGTAATAATCAATTACAAATGTAATAACAGTATGTCATTCCAAAGAAGCAAATGGCAGCGAAAGGGGAAGTGGTCCTTCCCAATTAAACCCCCCACCCCGCTCATTCTGTTTCCTTATTTTGTGTGTGTGTGGTAGGCACTTTCCAAACACATAAAGAAGTCTGCCCCTTAAAGCATACTATTGAAATACTTATTATTGTTATTTATTTAATCAATCACTTAATCTGGAAGTTTATCACCAATATTGCTATCTTTAATCTCCTCTAAACATCATGAACAATATTAATGTCATGTTTTCTCTGGAAAATATCCTAGGAGCACTAAAAATCTAGTGAAGTTCATGGCTATGATTAGATTCCATAGCATAGAAAACATTAAACATTTTTGTCTGTCAGGTACAAGTCTACTTCCATCAAAGATGGGTAGTTCTCTTTGAATTAAAGAATCCCTATGTCTATGAAGTGCACAGCAACCTTAAAGTTACTTCTATTCATTTTTTATATTCGTAGATTCCAAGGCCAAAAGGGACCATTATGATCAAGTCTGACCTTCTGTGTAACACAGGCAATAGGACTTCCCAAAAATAAGTCCTAGAGCAGATCTGTCAGAAAAACAGACTTTTTTCTTTCAATATTTCTTTGATGTGGAAATAAGTATACAAGTTCTAAAGCTCTAAATATTTTCGTTTGTCTATCTCAGTGATTGCATTGCACCAGGGGAAGGAAATAATAGACGTTTAATAGAGCTAGGATCAACAGCACTTTTAAGTTTGTATATGTGACAAACCTCCTCCTCTACCTTGGTGGGTCTTGCGCTTATTGGCAGATTTGGTCGCCTTGGACCTTCACGGCAGCCCTCAGTTTGGCCGTTTTCATGAACCCACAGTCCAGGTCAACTCCTCCTGTGTCTGACCAGGAGTTGGGAGGTTTGGGGGGAACCCAGGCCCACCCTCTACTCCAGGTTCCAGCCCAGGGCCCTGTGGAATGCATCTGTCTAGAGTGCCTCCTGGAACAGCTGTGTGACAGCTACAACTCCCTGGGCTACTTCCCCATGGCCTCCTCCCAACACCTTCTTTATCCTCACCATAGGACCTTCCTCCTGGTGTCTGATAATGCTTGTACTCCTCAGTCCTCCAACAGTATGCGTTCTCACTCTCAGTTCCTAGCGCCTCTTGCTCCCAGCTCCTTACACGTGCACCACAAACTGAAGTGAGCTCCTTTTTAAACCCAGGTGCCCTGATTAGCCTGCCTTAATTGATTCTAGCAGCTTCTTGATTGGCTGCAGGTGTTCTAATCAGCCTGTCTTAATTGTCTCCAGAAGGTTCCCGATTGTTCTGGAACCTTCCCTGTTATCTTACCCAGGAAAAAGGGACCTACTTAATCTGGGGCTAATATATCTGCCTTCTATTACTCTCCTGTAGCCATCCGGCCCGACCCTATCACAATTGCAATAAGCCTACACTTTGGGCACTGGGAGAACTACTGCCATACTAATACCTTATGCCTGGAAAGTTGCTTAAGAATTGTGTGTTTGCTTGCTTTGTTTTTAGCTGGGGAGGTTGTGCATGTAGGACAGTGCCTGTTTTCAATATGGATTTCTTGTAATATTGGGCATTAAAACATAAAATGAGTAAAGCAAACTAGTTTTCTCACCTGTGTTAGCAAAATCAAAACAGATGTACTCAATTCAGGCAACCCAATGCCCACTTTGTCTTCATTCTTGCTCATAGTTCTGACTCTCACAGACCTTGCCAGTCTGGGAGCAAGGGGCCATGCAAGGTTTAAAATAAAAAAGTGATATGAATTCATGGAAAGCCTTGGATTCTCCAGACATGGTTTAACTGGTTAAACTTGTTTAGGCTGTCCTTGCAAAGAGCACCAACAAATTTCTTGTGAAAATATCATTCATTGTAAACCAGATAGATTGACATGCCAGGAATATCTCTTCTGCTTCAGTGTAAGGTTACTTGTTTGACACATTTATGGGCCTCATTCTGCAGCCCTTACTCAGGCAAATCTTACACTGAAGTCAACAGGGAGTTTTGTCTGATGTAAGGTTAGCTGAATTGGACCCTGGAAGTGGGGGTGTGATTTTTTTTTCAAAGGCACAAATGAGAGGTGCCTATCTCCTGTTGATCATCAACATGCCTTCAAGCACCTACCTGCTTTCTGTGTCTTTCAAAATCTCCCCTACTCTCTCCTCTACAATGAAGCATTTATAAGCAAATGGCAGTGAAAGCGGAAGTGTTCCTTTACAATGCAATCCAGCTCACCCCCCATCCTCCCCCCCACACAGTGTTTCTATAACTTTTATACATATCCTTTTCTTTCAGAATGTCACAAAAGGTTTAACCGATCGAAAGCAGAATGATCAGAGGAAGGTTTCTCAGGGAAGGTTGGTTCCTCGTTCCACTAGTTTTGAAAACTCCAAAGAGAAACTCTCTGCACAAAAAGAAAACTTTGATCCACTTACACGTATGGATAATTTACCCAAATCCTCCCCTTCAGGCAGTGACGCTGGCAAAACTTCTCTTAACACAAGCAGAAACAGCTGTGAAAATGAACATGGAAAACCATTACTTAAGAAATCAAAAGAAAATGACTTTCCTTTAAGAATGTATCGACAAGGACCAGGCATAGGTACTATGGACCCAAAATTTAAAAGTTCTGTACCAGAACTGATGGACCCTAAAGTTACCTGTAAAACAGAACTTAAAGGATCTGGAACACGCCCTCCTCTATTACGAGCTGTATCGTGGGATAGCATAGAACCTGGACATCAAGAAAAGGCACCTTTTAAATTACTACCTGAAGAAGATAAAAGCTTTGCCATTAGAAATAAATCCAGCAATCAGTTGAATAAAACATTAACGTTCAAAGACCTCCAAATACAAGTTCAACCAGTTCGAATGCAGAAATTGACAAAGCTCAGAGAGGTGAGTTTCTGGACATAAATAGCATTATGGAGTGTTACACTAAGTTACATAATGTTCCAATATCCTATATGTGAACTACTGTGTTTATACATCACAAAACTATAAATTAATACTTATTAAAGTGCTATACTGTAGTAGACTAGGCAAAAATAATTTTGTACCGTTTAGAGATGGAATTGAGGAGATTGGATAGTGAAATATAAGAAAACAGATTTTTTTTTCATTTTTTCTTTTTCTCATAAGAGACCATGTAGACTAGACTCTTTTGATTCCATTATTGTTCATCTAACTGTGCATTTCCTAAGTCTTACATAGTAAAAACTTATTAAAATATATGCAGTTGTTATTCTGGGCTCTGAGCACTCTGAGATTTATATTCTTGACTGGATACAAAAGGCTTTGGATGTGAAACACAGTTCAGTACTAATGGAACATGCGTAGCTAAAACTTGAGCTGTTATGTTTAGAAAATTGAGTCCTAATCTGAAGCCCATCTGAAGTCAATGAAAGGTGAACTTTGGATCAGGCCCTTATTGAGAATACTGTTAGAGGTATTCCTAAATACACCTGTACCCCGATATAACGCTGTCCTCGGGAGCAAAAAAATCTTACTGCGTTATAGGTGAAACCACGTTATATCGAACTTGCTTTCATCCATCGGAGTGCTCAGCCCCACCCCCCTGGAGTGCTGCTTTACCACGTTATATCCGAATTCGTGTTATATCAGGTCGCGTTATATCGGGGTAGGGGTGTAGTTCTACTGACAAAGTGGCTTCAGTGCACTGCACACAATGTTTATCATTTGGACCAGAAAATCAAACTACAAAAAGCAGCATTTTGTTACGTTTTAGGCTTGGTGTGTTCTCTATGAAACAGTCACATTTTCTTATTTTATCACTATTTTTATAATTACAAGAAAGCTTATGCTTAAGTGATGGAAAGAATTACAGCAAAGTTAACATAGTATTGTGGTTTTTTTCCATTTCTATTTATTGAATAAGTAGCTTTAAAATTCCTTTCCACTGGTGTATTCTTGTTCTCAGTTCCATAGAAACTGCAATCTCTTCACAACACACACGCTGCTGTTACATACACATTTCTTGGTTTCCAGAAACCATCTTATGGAAGAAAAATTATCACATGGCTGTATGAGAAACATTACTTGTTTCCCTCTATTTAATATAAAGGTGAACACATAGTACAATGGTATTTCAGTTTCAGATACAGTGCATTATATGTAAACAGGAAGAAGCTGATTAACTGTCTTGTCATTTTAAGTAATATTTGGGAGTGAAATAATCTACTTTACTCTCTAAGGAGAGATTTAGATGTGAAAGCTCTCCTTCCTGAGGATATATCAACAAACCTTATGCAAAAAAATAAATTCTTTAGGAGTGTTACTTCTGCTTATGCACTTCCTTTTCTACTCTGTGCTATATTTGTCTGCTCCTTCCAGAATTTCTCCCTCAAAACAAGACACTCTCTGACTTTATAAGTTAATAGAATTTGGTGTGTGTGGAATGAGAACTGTATATGGACCTAAAGGTCCAACTAAAGTTTAGCACGGTTACTGTACTTCATTAAAGTCTGACTCTGCCCTGGTATACCCCTACATGTCTCTCACTGGAGTCAATGGTATCTTATTTGTCCTTATTGTATCTTATTTGTCCTTTTTTTTTAAAAAGGCCACTTTTGTTTAGTTCTGTTGAACACATTTGAGTCTCTGTAAAGAAAATAGTAATATTTTAAAGGGTTTCGGCCTTTGATCTAAACCTTGGCTTACAAGATATAAGGGAGATTAAAAAAAAAAAAAAGGAAATTGCACTTCTTCAGATAAACTCTCAAAGTGCCTGCTGCATTCATGCAAAAGTCTCCCAGACAGAATACATACAGGGGACAGTGCAAGAGCTGCTGTGCCAAATTCTTTCATGGTGTACCTCTGACTACACTAGAACTACACAAAGGGTAAACTTGGACTTTTAAGTCTAAAAATTAATCTGCTTGATAATTGTCAGTGTTTTAGCATCAAAGTATGTGCTTTTTAAAGTGATTGTTAGAGAGGCATGAAATGTAAAAGATAATCCACCCACGAACATTAGCAAACTGATACATATGTATTGCAAAGAAGAACCCTTGAATTAAAAAGCAGTAAATCTTTCACTAGAGCTGAAAGAAACCCTTCACTGATTCTTAATTACAATGATACAACAAAAATATCTTCTTGCAAGCCTCCAGCTGATTATATGCAAGGTAAACACAGCGCTGATATAAAAGAGAATATCAGATTTTAAAGTAGGTTATTTAACTCCACAATATTAGTCCTCTTTTTCTTGTTTACATACTTTAAGATGTAGAATTATGTACTGGAAAAACAATTTCTTTGAATAAGCGCTCCAATCATATGAATGCCATAGAGATTCCTAAAAATAAATAATAATAAATTTATAAGCAACAGAATCAGTACCTGAAATCAGGAAATTAACACTTACAATATGTGGCAAAATTCAAGTTAAAAGAGATTAATCTTTAGGTTTAACAAGGAACCTTTTTTAGCAAAGGACCATGTTTATGACTTATAAATACACTTAAGAGAAGAATGTTATCTAAATTTATTTTTTGCAAAATTTAATCCCCTCTCTGCTTGGGAGCATAGTGGCACCATAGACTGCAATAACAGTGAGAAGCATTAGCTTGCAGTAATAACACAGAAGGGGTTTTGTGAAGAATTCCTAGTGGACAAGTGGGCTAAGTGACAGCCACTTGAATGTCCTTTTCTGCATTTTGCCCTCTCTCCTTCCTGGGATCAGTTTTACATTGACTTATTGTAGCAGTAACAATATCTAGAACTTTTTATTTTTCCTCCACTTGCGTAGAGAGAAATTGACCTTCAGTAAATGAGAGAAATAAATGCCTTCTGCAAATCCCTATAGGCATTGAGCAACTACAGTGGTGACCATAAATCTACACTGAAGATTCGTTAGTTTGGAGACTTTACTAAATAAAATGGGTTGAAGTGTTTTATACCTGAGTTATTGAGTCATACAATTTAATATGTGACTACAATTAATTCCTTTTGCATACTTCATATATATATGTACATACGTGTATTTCAGAAATACAATGTTGACCTTAGTTTTCACAGTGCTGTGATATTTAAATTGAGACATCTAATTATTCTGTTTAGAAATATTTCAATTTTTCTCAACAGGAGCATATTCTGATGCGAAATCAAAACTTAGTTGGACTTAAACTGCCTGAACTCAGTGAAGCAGCTGAACAGGAAAGAGGTGCAATATCATCAAGCTGGAAGAAATACTTGTTTATTTCACACAGTCTTTTTATCCAAATAATGTAAAAGGAAATGATCTTTAGTTACCGTACTGTCAGTACATTCTCAAAATGTAACAGTAAATGGGGAATCATCTAACTGGTGTGTTTCTAATGGGGTCTCTCCGGATCAGTTAGTTGCCCTATGCTATTTAATTTTTTTTTATCAATGATCTGGAGGAAAACACAAAATAATTGCTGACAAAGTTTACAGATGACACATACGTAGTGTAAATAGTTAAGAGGACAGGTCACTGATACAGAGCAATCCGAAATGCTTCGTAAGCTGGGCACAAACAAACAATATGCATTTCAATATGCCCAAATGTAAAGTCATACATCTAGGAACAAAGAATGCAGGATATATTTACAGGATGGGGGACTCTCTTCTAGGAAGCAGTTGACTCTGAAAAGGATTTTGAGGTCATGGTGTATAACTTGCTGAATGTGAGCTGCCAGTGCAATCCCTGGATATATAAACAGGGACGTATTGAGTAGAGGAAAGGGGATTATATTGCCTCTGTATTTGGCACTGGTGAAAAATTAGAAAGACTGAGAGGGGACATAACAGTTTTCAGGTACATAAAAGGTTGTGACAAGGGGGAGGGAGAAAAATTGTTCTTAACCTCTGAGGACAGGACAAGAAGCAATGGGCTTAAATTGCAGCAAGGGAGGTTTAGGTTGGACATTAGGAAAAAATTCCTAACTGTCAGCATGGTTAAGCACTGGAATAAATTGCCGAGGGAGGTTGTGGAATCTCCATCTTTGGAGATTTTTGAGAGCAGGTTAGACAAACACCTGTCAGGAATGGCCTACATAATACTTAGTCCTGCCATGAGTGCAAGGGACTGGACTAGATGACCTCTCGAGGTCCCTTCCAGTCCTATGATTCTATGAAAGGATTCAGAGAAGAGCCATGAGCATGATTAAAGGATTGGACAACATGCCTTATAGTGGCAGAATCCAAGGAGCCCAATCTGTTTAGCTATCAAGAGAAGGTTAAGGGGTGACTTGGTCACCATCTATAAGCACTAACATGGGGAACAGAAATGGGCTTTTCAGTCTAGCAGACAAAGGTATAACAAGATCCAATGGCTGGAAGTTGAAGCTACAGAAATTCAGACTAGAAATAAGGTGCAAATTTTTAACCATTGGAACAATTTACCCAGGGAGTGGTGGATTCTCCATCCCTGGCAATTTTAAATAAAAGCTGTTTTTCTAAAAGATCTGCTCTAATTTGAACAGGAATTAATTCAGGGAAGCTCTGTGGCCTTTGTTATGCAGGAGGTGAGATCAGATGATCACAATTATTTGGGGTGTGATCCAAAGACCATTGAAATAAATGGAAAGATTCCTATTAACATCATTAATTCGTAAGTTTTCAGGCCAGAACTACCATTATGAACATCTAGTTCAACCTCCTGCAAAATGCAGACCACAGAATTCCATCCAGTAATTCTTTCTTCAAGCATGTAACTTCTAGTTGAGCTAGCTCTTATCTTTTACAAAGAGCTCAAATCTTGATTTAAATAATTCAAGTGATAGAGAATCCATCACGTTCCCAGTAAGTTGTTCCAAAGGTTAATAATTCTAATGTTTAAAAATATACATCTTATTTCTAGCCAGAATTTGTCTAGCGTAAGCTTCCAGACATTCAACCTTGTTATGCTTCTGTTTGCTGGATTGAACAGCCCGAGCTTCTGTGTGCTAGATTACCAAATTTCTGTTCCCCATGTCAACATTTATAGACTGTGATCAAGTCACCCTTAATCTTTTCTTGGATAAACTAGATTGAGCGTCTTATCTCTCTCGCAGTAAAGCAGGCTT
This sequence comes from Natator depressus, assembly GCF_965152275.1. NCBI lineage: Eukaryota > Metazoa > Chordata > Testudines > Cheloniidae > Natator > Natator depressus. The sequence continues at coordinate 35,611,585 of NC_134239.1, read as the reverse complement.
TCCAGACCTTGATTGATTCTTGTGGATATTTTCTGAATCCTTTCCAATTTTTCAACATCCTTTTTGAAGTGTGGAGACAAGGCATGATATCCTGGCCCGAATGAAGTCAACAGCAAAACTTCCATTGACATGAGCTAGGATTTCGCCTTGGAAGTGGATTGCGGTAGCACAGATGAACCAACATGCTTATACTAACCTCCTGTATCATGATTTTTTGTGTGATCAGATGGACCACCTTGTGGGGGGCTACCATTCAAATGAACAAATGACCTTCCCTTTCCTCAAGAGATTTCCATGTTGCTCTGTGACATGTGTTCCAATATATAAAACTAATATTAGTGATAGGACTGTAAAGGTTGAGGCCAGTGTTTTCAAACCTGTGTGCCTAAAATCAGTCATCTAAATCTGTGTATGAAACCCTAACATAAAGGTGGTTTGGTTTTTCAGAGGTGCTGAGCATTCACAATTTCCATTTACTTGAATGGGAGTTTTGGGTGCTCAGCACCTGTGAAAAAGAGGCCACCTTTTATGTAGTGGCTTTAAATAAGGATTGAAATTACTAACGTCAGTCACCCAGTTAGGAAATATTTCTAAATATCCTAAATATTTCTGCACTCTATAGTTCAGTTTTAAATATAACTACAAGAGAAAAACAAACTTTGGCAAATATCCCTTCCAACAGGGAAGAAGGCTCAGGGGAAGGAAACTTCTGGCAGACATCCCTCCACCTACATTATCCTGTCAGAGGTGCTGGATAATATTCAAAATAGGTTGTGGGGCTCACCTCCAAACCTGGCAGCTATCCTGGGGTCTGCAGGAGGTTAGGGCTGGGTGAGCAGAGACTCCATTCCTCCCCTTTCCCCACCAGACCCACTTGGGATCTCCAGCAGCATGATTCCACTGGAGTTTCACTACTGTGGATTCCTCCAGGTGGCTACTGCTCTTAGGATCCCCAGGGTGGGGTATGCTCTGCAGAGAAGATAATATAGCCTGGGTGTGCATTATCTTTTTCACTAAGTTCCACAGTGCTGGAGAGGGGAATGATGCATCCCATTCCCCCATCTGCCCTATTTCTACTCCTTTCCCCATGCAGACTTTGGACTACCTCAAGAGGCTTACACAAATAGAGACTGGCGAAGGAGGGCACAGTGCAGTGGAGGTGAAATGCACTTTGTTGCTTTGCACTCCTTAAGTAAGACACTGTCAGAACCTCAAGGTTCAGTTTCACAGGAAAACAGTTGAGAGATTGCTTTACTTTTAACAATTTCAACTGTAGCATCACAGAAAATCACATCATAGTATCACAGCCTGAATAAAAGACACAACTTGCCCCACACATACACACACACACACCCATTCCCCACAATTATTTTAAGGGGATCTTGGTTGTAGTGATATTGTTTGTGGATATAGTGTCTTAGTCCTGTTAATATACCTTTAAATAGTCATTTTCAGCAAACCTAAGTTTGCAGGGCTGGAATAATTGCTACCTTTCAAAATTCACACATGTAGAGCTGGCAGACTTAGAACTTTTGAGAAGAAAACATTCTGAAATTCTACATATTATTTTACATAGGACTGCAAATCTAAGGTGTCACCCAACGTCTAAGGCATAGCATGGACATTTAGAAGCCAACCGCACATCGGAATCTGTAGCCGGGGCCTTAAAAATCAACTCCTTCACCTCACCGGGAAGAGCAGCAAGGAGCAGAATCCTTAGTTTACTTATTAAAGAGCTTCTTACTTCCTTAAATTGTAACGAAATTAACTTAATGTAATATTTTACTAAAACATACAGTAATCAAGGTGCCAACAGTTTCCTTTGTTATGAATCACACAGTGTGGCTTCATCTTATCTTATCAGTGTCAAGTTGTCTGTCTTGGTCATCTTGGGATAAACACGACTTTAAAACTACAGACCTTTAAATAAATTAGCAGACCCAGTAAATTGGAGACACTGTTATGAGGCAGGCTTGTTATTCTTAAGGGCATATATGCAACGGTGCTGAGGTGGGTGCTGGACAATTTTTAAGTATTAAAAAGGTACAGAAAACAGGAAATACAAATTTAGTTGTATAATTAGTAGAGAATCTGCCTCCATTAAGCTTCTCTAACTCCAACTACTATCATGCACATTTTTAAAGGGTCAGAGCTTTTTCTTACTACCTCTTACATTTTTCCCAAGTCCAAGAGTTTGTTAAACAGGGAGGATTTATCTAGAAGACAGGAACATGAGTATTCATAGGCTTTCCAGCTTCGTTTGTAGGTGTTCATGTTCTAGAAATGAGTCTTGTCCAGGGTGGTCACAAACAGTTGTCAGGGCATTGTAATTATCTTGTCCTTTTCCTATTGCTAACCACTAGATGGGAATGAGGTAGTAGGGGGCTTCTGGTATGGAAAAGGGTGAGACCCAGTGTTGTATGAGGAAAAAGTGACTGAAATGCACTGAGAGCCACTGGTCCTAGTGAAGACGAGAGAAGTATAAGAGTACAATTCAGTATCAATATTCTGTCACATTTGTAGCAAGTGAACATGTAGTATAAACAGTTAGATATCATATATCCATCACAACTTGGGGGAACAGTGAAGCCATGTAGTACAGTGTACTTTCTGCATCAGCAATAATCTTGGCCAGATAGCACATAAATCATCTGGTAAATGACAGTGCCTTGTTATAAAACATCTAGTGCAAAATTCCAGCATGATATAATCAACTAACAAAGCTCAGAGGCACTGGACTAGATGTTCCAACAGTCTATTCTGATTCAACTTCTGGGGTTCCTAGGAAAATGCTCACCTAGAAAAATAGAATATTTGCTCTTTTCCAGTATGTTTAGAGGCACTGTGCCGTGCCAGAATATCTCCTTCCCTCATTATCTCCTTCCTTCCATGCCAGAGATTGCCATTCCGAATAGTTATTCTTGCTGCCAGTGTTCAGAGAGGGAAGTAAGGTAACTCTACCCTAGTATTAATGAATATTATAATAATGAACAGATGGATTATAAATTGGTGATTGGGATGAATAAAGTACACATTTCAGACTGCAGAGACAAAGGGTGGGGTTTTAAAAGCACTCCACTTTTCACCTAACTCTACTCCCATTGAAGCCAATGGTAAAAGTTCCAGTGACTTCAGTAACAGCAGCATTCCGCTGACATGGAATATTTTTTAAAAACCCTCCCCAAATGTCTATGGGAGGCTGATTTCTGTATTAACACATGACTTCTTACAGTGACTTAATTGTGTCTTATGAAATTGTCCTTAGGGCCTTCACCTATACCTTGCTCCACTGAAGAGGAGGAGTCAAAGAACAGCTCTGATGTCATGCCTAATATTCCTGATATACTACTACGAAAACTCCGTGTGCTTAAATCTCTGCCAGGAAGGTAAATGCTAACTCGGGGTATCGGTCCAGCATCTGTTGGAAGTCTGCTATCGAAGAAATAGTTGGTTCGACTGAACTAGCATTATGTAATTCTGCTCTCATATGAAATCCATATGTAGATAGATTTCTGAATCAGGATTTTTGGAAGGGCGATTGAAGCTATATCTTAAAATTTATTCCACAGAGTCTTATAAAAATATGTGCATTTCTCAAACACCCGAAATGAAGAAAAAGAGAACCCATTTTAAAAATAATTTGAAATTCATAGGTCTGTAAATGTCTTATAAACATGAGGTGCAAGCTACAAATATTCCTTACCAGATTGTTCATGGTCTGACAACTCCTAGTTTTCCAGAATACTGCTGCAAACTTAGGTATTGGAAATGTTTGTATTTCCTTCATCAAAAAAATAAAACAAAAACTATTGGGCCAGTTTGCTCCTTGCCCTGGTAAAACCTGGGGAAGGGAAACTCTGCAAGGAATCCCCTCTGCCAGTTTCTCCTAGATCAGGGTCCTCAAACTGGGGGTCAGGACCCCTCAGGGGGTTGCAAGGTTCTTACATGGGGGTTTGTGAGCTGTCAACCTCCACCCCCAAACCCCGCTTTGCCTCCAGCATTTATAATGGTGTTAAATATATAAAAAGTGTTTTTAATTTATAGCGGGGGGGTCACACTCAGAGGCTTGCTATGTTAAAGGGGTCACCAGTACAAAAGTTTGAGAGCCACTGTCCTAGATCATTGCTTTGGCAGCAGGGGGGTTGCCACTCTGCAGATTTAGATGGAGGACCTGCCCACAAATTCCACAGATCCCCCAGGATCTACAAGCAGCCTGAGACATTGACGCAGAGATCCTGTCCCTCTGCCACAACTCTAGAGTCTCACTCTCCTTTCATCCTTCTTGTCATTGCTGACCCAGGATCCCCTTTAAAGGGCAAGAATTTCCCCACCACATAGGGAGCTCCATGGGAAAGATAACATAGCTTGTCTTACTTGTCCAAAGTAATCTATATGCAGGACCATTAGAAGAGAATATTGTGTATCCATCTGCCCCCATCTGTACTCAACATGGGATTAGATGACCCTGTCCCCAATTTGTCCCACTTCCAGCCTTCTTGCACAGATTCCAAGCCCACAGTGTACTCCCTGTGAGTTCTGGGACAAGAGCAGGAGACACTACCACCAATGCTTTCCACATGGGAGGGTGGAGATCTGTGCAGACATCACTGGACACCCGGCCCTATGTTAAGAAAACCTTAAAGTTGCATTGTTAGGCACTCAAAAATGCAAAAAGAGAGACCTTAATTCTGCTCTCCTTTGCTTATGTACCACAATAGTCATTAATTGCATTATCATATAATGTTTCTCAGATACTATAGTAGAATCCCATACATTTTTCTACTACTTTTGGTACACACAGATAGCACGTACTCTGTATATTCCAGATCAAAACAATAAAAGTCATGTATACACAAGATGTACAGTGAAATAGGAAGGAATATCTGTAGAGTTCTTGCCTCACTCATGGCCTATATGGCAAGATACATGTTGCACAGCGGGAGAAAGAATGGTAAAGTTAATAATATTGTGACCAAATTCTGTAGTATGTGGCCTAGTATTTAAAACCATATTTTAATTCATATATACAAGTGGGTAAAGTTAAGGTTATATGGACAGCCTTGACACTGGATTTCCTGATTTTTGAGCACTTCACCAAGCAACCTTAACATTCTCTTTTATATAATTTTTAATACAGTTTCCATAATCTGGAACAATCTGGCTAAAACCTATTGTCCTGTCCCAAGCAGTATGAAGAAAGAGTAATTCCTAAAGTATATCTTTTAGCGAAATATCCAATATTGATTTTAAAATTGTCAGTGATGGAGAATCCACCACAATACTTGGTAAACAGTGGATACATCATTTAACTCATTTGAGGTCAACAGAAAATGAATTTAGCCTCAGAGTTTTTGCATAAGTTTTTACAGCTTTGAGTAGTGAAAACCTAAAACGTGTGTAATGTAAAACCACTATTTTACCAAAACTGTGCCTAGATACTTCTGTGCACCTTTGTAGCATATCTGTAATCGTGCAAAATACTCCATTGTGACCAGTGCAGCAAACATGCACTGTATAAAACTTCATGTAAGAGAATATTTATTTAGCAAGTGATGCAACTTCAAGATCTTGTAAAGACAAAGGCAATTGAGTAGCCAAGGACAAAATAATTTAGAGTTGTACTGAGGTAAATGCCTAACAATATTCAGAAAAATAGAATTTGACCACTAATCCATTGAATGAATTCATACATGACCTTGCACCCGTACTGCATGTTTGCTGGAGTCTCCATGGCCAAATTAAGGAAGTGATATTTCCTGGTCATTGTAACAGTCCTGTAACACTGGCAGACGCTCACACTTTTTACTCCTTCTTTCCAAAATTAATTAACTCCACATCAGCAAAGAGAATGATTTGTATACAAAGTACAGTGATAAAACAATAAATGAATTTTACTTGCATATACTACAGCAAATCAAAGAGCTTACTACTATTGAACTTGCCAAGAAGTACACATCTGTCCAAAATAACAAACCCTTTCTAATACGAACACTTTGCCCTCCAGCAGGAAATGTCTTTTCCCATATGATAGATGTGCTGGCCTCCTCTTTTTGGAATAGCTATCAGTTCCAGATATTAATGCTGCTCCACTTCATCAAGAAAATCTCTTGCTCGTAAATGACAGACAGGCTAACTTCTCTTTGGGATAAACACGCTATACAAAATGTGAATAACATTCGAACATGCTGAGAAATGTATTGCCCATACAATACCTACTATACGTGCCAACCACTTCTTCCCTCATTAGCATCCCAACCTGTAGGTGAAAGAAGCACTGCCACTCCTTTCAGGTATTTCCTTTGTTTGTTCACTTATGCAAACACTCTGGGTAGCATTCAAAAGTGTCAAAACAATAGCAGGGGATAAAAATTCTGTAACTCACTGGTAATGTGGACACGGCTACTAATCATGCCTGCCTATAATCCAACAGGCTTACCTAAATCAGCTCTTGTGTAGTATTTTGTGGAATCAAATCTGTTATCACTTCCTACTTCTCATGCTGATATTCATCATCCTTGTAGCAAACTCCGCTATATTGTGCTGCAGCTGCCTCCTAGCCAGTTACAACAGACTGTATCTCCACATCTTACTGCATGAAATGTTCATATTTGCACCATTTTTCTTCCTACGGGTTTCTGCTGTTTTCACAATGATTACGTGCCTCCACCTTCTCTTCATGGCTACCATGATGCACCAATCAAAGGGTCATAAGGGACCGCAAGGGTCATATAGTCTAACCCCTTGCCAAGATACAGGATTTGTTGTCTAAACCATCCAAGACAGATGGCTGTCCAGCCTCCTTTTGAAAACCGCCAATGAAGGAGCTTCTATAACCTCCATAATTGCCCTGTGCTGTAAACTCCCCCTGAAGCTTTGGTACAGGCCACTGTCAGAGACAGGATAATGGGTCAGATGGACCATAGTCTGACCCAGTATGGCAGCTGTTATGTTCTTATGTAACCAGGTGACATCCCAAACCAGCACTGGTTCATTTTCTGATTCCAATCTGGATGCAGATGAAATCCAGTAAGAAGAGTCATTCTTCCAAGACTCTGTGAGATACATGTATTCTCCAAAAAGAAAAGGAGGACTTGTGGCACCTTAGAGACTAACAAATTTATCTGAGCATAAGCTTTTGTGAACTACAGCTCACTTCATCGGATGCATGCAGTGGATAAATTGGTTAGTCTCTAAGGTGCCACAAGTCCTCCTTTTCTTCTTGCAGATTCAGACTAACACGGCTGCTACTCTGAAACCATGTATTCTACAGTATCAGCCAATGATCACAGTACAACTTCAGCGCTTTGAAACGAATTCTGTCTGCTGATCTGTCTAAGTTTTTATATTGTGTTCACCATACTGCCTGAGCACTTAACAGGAGGAGGATGGGTGGTGATACTGATTCCAGGCATAATACATTCAACCATCAGTTGTCCCAGAAGCCTCTCCCCCGATTTTTCCTTGCATGTTCATGTTGGCGCAACGTAGTGTTGCTATACCACCAGCCCAGCTCAGGTACGATACATTTCGGTTAGTGCGTAAGTACTGTCTTGAAATTGAAAGCAGTCACAATTTAGATTTTCCCAAAAATGAGCCATTTTTTAAAAAAAATGTAATAAATGTTATGTTTTCATTTCAGCTCTCCTCCACTTACTGAAAAAGAAGTTGAGGTAAGTGATTTAGTAAACTCAAGATTCATAGATTTTTTTTTTTCAAGGCCAGAAGCAATCACTGTGATCCTCTGGTCTGACCTCTGCATATCACAGACCATAACTTCTGTGTTGAACAAGAACATTCATTATAGAAAGATATTCAATCTCAATTTAAAAACTTCAAGTGAGGGCGAATCCATCACATCCTTTAATAAATTGCTCCAATGGTTACTCACCTTTGCTGGGTGGGGTTGGGGGTTAAGTGCCTTATTTCTAGTTTGAATTTGTCATGAAAGTTCTTGGCTTTGTATAATTCAGATTATGCTCTTAATTCTATATTTTATTTTTTATTTAAAAATTCAGTTATTATGGTACTACTGTGTTTTCCATGCTGCATTGGTTTGTATCTTTTGTAATATGCTGTCAATTTTGAGAAGTGAAAGGATAGCTGGTCTGTTACAGAATAATTTAGCAATTGTCTGTGCTCAGTTAACTGCCATGAATGTGAATGGTTGTGAACATGAATACCCACCAGCACAAGGATAGTATTGACTCCGGGTATTGTGACACCTTCTTATCACATCTATGCGAAATATAAAGGCCCAGTTTTTCAAGAGTGAGCACTGCTTTTACAGTGCCTCAATTTTATAGTACCTAGCTTTGGACATTGTAACTTAGAGAGGATGCAGATCACTTTCAACTCTAATCAGCTGTTGTTCAACTATGCGGGAAGGAGGACAGGAAACACTGGATGTGGTTTTATTAGGCCTCAACTTTATTATTAACTGTCTGGGAGTACCTGGCAGATAAAAAGTGTACAGTGCAGGCAATTCCATGATCATTTCAACATATACCTATGAGCATGGGTGGTGGGCAGCCGCCCCTAAGGGACACCTGGGCCACGGTGGCCCCGCCCCTTCCCCGAGGTCCCCGCCTGCTGCTGCTGCCACCTGCCTACCTGCAGTCCACCTGCCCCACCCCTAGGTCTCCACTACTCGCCACATTGCTTCTCCTTGGGGGCAGGGGAGTATGGAAGGACGCTGCGAGGAAGCAGTGGGCGTGCAGGTCTGCCGGGGGAGTGAGGCAGCTTGGCCAGGCACTGGGGCTGCCAGCTTAGTCCTGAGGGGGTGGCTCGGCCCAGCGCTCAGGCACGGGGTGCGGGAGAGCGGCTCGGGCAGGGGGCGGACGGGAGCATTTTGGCCCAGTGCTCAGGTGGGGTGGCTCAGCGCTCAGGGTGGGAGGAAGGGCGGCTTGACTCAGCCCAGCATTGGGGCTGGCTCGGGGGCAGCTTGATCTGGCACTGGGGCTGGCCCGGGGTTGCTGGGGTGGGTAAGCCAGGGCTCCTCTGGTCAGTGGGGCACTCAGGGCTCCTCCTGTTATTGGTGGGGGGGGTTCCGGGCTCTGGGGTGCAGGGGGTGGGGCCTGGGGCAGGGACTGGGCCAGCAGGCTAGTAATAGCCTCTCCAAAGTGGGGGTTCACCCGCTGCCCATGGGGGGGCTTCCATCAGCCCTCCCCCTTTTCCATCCTGGTCCCCAGGCCACCTGCTCCTGGAACCTTACCATCCCCCCCTCCCCCAGTGAGGGGTAAGGTGGTCTATAAAGGAGAGGAACTGGCACCCTGCCATGCCAGTTACAGGAGCCCTGAATCTCTCGTTTCTGCTCCTTTAAGAAATACGTCCTTTAAATCCTTTACCAATCCATTTATCTGATCACTGTATCACTTCCCTACAGAGTACCTGTGCTGGACAACTGTACAGTGCAGGTAATAACATGATCATTTTAATATATACCAGGGGCCTTCCATCATCCCTCCCGACGCTGTTACCTTATCATCCCTCCCTATTTACATACCTCCTAGCCTTGTCAACCCCAGGGGGCTTCACAGCTCCCTGCCACACCCTGTGTTGCAGCATGGCCAACCACACAATTTTTACTCCAGGGAAAAGTTCGAAGATCTGTCCCAAGTTCCTTTTAACCTACCTTAGAGAGGGTGCTGATCACTTACAACTCCAGTCAGCTGGAAGTGTGCGTTCTCAGCACCTCACAAAATCAGCCCTCATGGGTGTAAAATTTAAACATCCAAAAAATTGAGGCTAATTTTAAGAATATGTCATAAAAGCTTTAGATTTGTGACAAGCAATAATGTATTTGTAAAGAAGGAAATACTCTCAAAACCAGGTTCAAGAAAATATCAGTTGATAATCTTTTGCTGCCTGCTATATCAGGTGTTTATGTCCCAGATGAAACATTTCTGGTAAATTATGAGTTCATCCCTGGATTTCCTTTGCACAGACTGCCTGTTTAAAAACTTGGGGACCATTGGGAAAAGTCCAGCTAAATAACATAGACATTTGTGATTCTGGTACATAATGCTGTTAGGTAGTCTAATTCCTTCATTACATTTGTCATGCTATGCTGGTATTTCCGAAAACATTGAGAAAAAGAGACACTGCAGCACATTTACACATAATAACTAATCTCAAAGAGGAAGGTAAAAATAAAATAATCTCCAAAAGATAATGTAATGTCTAATTTTATTGTATGTATGGGGCCTGATTCTGTGGTCCTTACTTAGGCAAAACTGCCAGTGAAGGCAGGCAAGTCATATCTTACTGGTAATTTCTTTACCAGAATAGAAAGTTCTAGTATATAATCACTATTATTACAAATGCCCTTTGTTTCCCCGCCCAACAGACTGTGTTTGTACAACTTTCCTTGGCCTTCAGAAATGATAGTTACACCTTGGAATCTAGAATTAACCAGGCGGAGAGGGAGAGAAATCTTACTGAGGAGAACACGGAGAAGGAACTGGACAACTTTAAAGCAGCCATTATGGTAAGAAAACAGGGATAAATTCTTTTCTCTTTTAAACCAGTAAAACTCCACTGTTGTTAATGCAGATACACCTGCTAATATCAGCTGTGAATTTGATTCACAGACTTCATTTTCTACCACTTTTACTTCACTACTTTCACCATGACAGGCAGCCAGTTAGTCAAAGCTTCTAAGTAGGTATCAGAGAAAGATACCTAGGCTTGATTACCCCCAGACTTAGGGCAAAAATTATGTCTATAAAAGCTTGTGGCTTTTATGGACATAATGCCTCCTGGAGCTCCCCAGTCTGCAGAGGAAGTGTAGCTGTTGTGGCACCCTTTAAGGAGGTGCAACATAATGAGCCAGCGGTGTGGAGAGCATTGTGCTGTCTCTCTCCACCGCACAAACACTCTTTGGGGAGTAGAAGACCTGTAATTGTGCTCAGCCCCAGTGTGACAGAAGGGGGCAGGGCACAATGTAAACTCTGACGTGGCTGGGACCACTGCAGGAATGAAGCATTTCTGGGACTGCAAGGGAGCACTTAGCCATGGCGAGCTGGAGTGGGATCTTATTGTCATTTGGTAATAAACCTAAATGGACAATTTAGGTATGTTATTGAAAGGTGTTAAAGGCAGCTCTCTCTTCAATGGCTTGAAGTTCATGGCTTGACATAAAGCCATACTGGAGATGTTAAAAAGAGGCCTGGGGAAGGGAATTGTGAGCTTTCACGGGACCCGTTCAGGGGTCAATGAAATCTCCTCGGTAAAAATATTGTAGTTCCTGGACTCTTTTCCACTTCTTATATAGTTTCCAGGGTGGCTGTTTTCTGCTTCTAATCAAAAATTTGTCAGCTATCAGCCATTACCTTTCTTGTGTCCAACTTTCCAGCTCTCCATGGATTTTGTAACTGAAATGCCAAATAATTTTGAGATATGTGTCAAGTTACAACACACTGCAAAATTCCTTGTGCAATAAAAGCAGCAGAGACCCAGGTACCATGGTGATAGGTACAGTATTAGGTAGACAGAATGATGTACTGATCTGGGGTTGATAAATAGTTAAAAGAACATAAGGCAAGAGTCACCCATTATATTTGGCAAGCAGGGCACACGAAGTTACGAAACTGAAGGAGGATACAATTAAACAAGGATTGTGAAGTTTACATTTTTTCACTGGGATTTCAAAGCTGCATTTGAGGATTATCTGTACCTAAAAATGTGAGGGTTGTATTGCTGCTTTCTCCCCTATTCTTGGCTGTTTAGAGAGCTTTAAGTAAGCAGAGATGATCTATTAAATCTCATGTCTTCATTTATAGTAATCCTTTGTGTACACATACATTTTTATAGCTGTTGCATAAGGGCACTTTGAAATGCAGCCTGTCATTTGTAGTAATACAAATATTTTGGTTTAGAATCATTTACTAGCAAGAAATAAAGTAAGGATCATGTTAACAGCACAGGAGAAAAGCAGCTAACTTCCCCTCCTCATTCCAGTTCACATGGCACAATTTGGACTTAAATGGCTACTTTATATAACCTCTGATGATATGTGTAATTTTTACTAAACAGGGTCTTATTCCAAATATTTTGACGCTCCGATCACCTTAAACAAAGGGACAAAGCCCATGGGAGTTCCTGTACTACACATGGATCATGTTAGGGCCTACGTCTGTACCTTTGGAACTCAGTTGAAGATTGCCTGTTCGTTTCTGTAGGAGCAGGCCCATTGAACAGTGTTGCCAACTCCCATGATTCTTTCAGGAGCTTCATGATATCAATGTTTTACTTAAAGCCCCAGCTCTCGAAGACAACTGATAACATGAGAATCTCATCTTTCATTTTTAAAAAAGGTTTTAGTCCCCACAAAAAAGCTTGACAATGTAAGCTGAGTGTACCCTAACGTCTCAAAGACCAGATGGCGCATAAAACCCCCGCACACATTGGTTTAAAATCATGAGACTTAAAAAATAGATCTCATGATATTTAGGAGCCCCCTGACTTCATGATTTTTGAATGTTTGGGGTCAGCAATAGTATAAATGTCATATTCATGATGAGAGCTGTAGGTTTTTCTTTCAGGTATAACTACATAAACAAATAAAACTACAAATAAAATCTGAATCACAGATATTCATGTTTATTTCTGATTCAAAGATCCCTTCTGAAGTTACTGCAGCCCTTTGACATTGAAACATGGTATAGAACACAGAAATGAATCCAACACCACAAAAATCTGGCTCTAGAGCTGAATTACCTCAAAGTGTGGGGGATTTGGGCCATTTTTTTAAATACAGTGACAAAGAATTAAATATTACAGAGAACAGCAGTCACTAATTAGGGAAAGAGTTGTTCACTAAGGCCCTGATTCAGCAAAGCATATGAACACATGCTTAACTTTAACTATGTGAGTAATCCCATTGAAATCAGGTATTTACGTGCTTTCCTGAATTAGGGCCTAAATTACCAGAGTGATTTGAGTTAGTATATACAGATATTTCTGATTCATTTCTCACCTGTCCATAGGATTGTTTTCTGGTTTTTGCAGGCAATATTAGAGAAAGTCATGCTGCTTGCTATTGCTCTTTTCCTTTCTGAGTTCTTGGAAAGTTAAGGGTTTGATAGCTTATCAAAATGTGAATATATCATAGAAATTAGAAAAGCTGAAGACACTTGTTGATACCTACCACACTGGCAAGTTCAAGTATTCTTTGGGTTTTGGAAACAGATTTGTAAATGGTCGTTACTATAAAGGGTATATTTCTAAAGTTGTACGTAGGCCTTTAGCAGTGAGACTTCCATTGACTTTAGTGGGAACAGCACTTCAAATGTGCACCCTCTGAATATTTGCCTCTAAAACTCTTAGCCCGTGCTTTGATATTTTGGTGGTTAGCCCATGATTTGATGTTTTGGTGCATTCTTTCATTTCAGTCTTCAGCTGCCTTATGGCATCACTATGAACACAGAGAAACTTGCCAGAAGCTGTTGGAGGATATTGCTGTACTACATCGTTTGGCTGCTAGGCTCTCCAGTCGTGCTGAAATGGTTGGAGCTGTTCGCCAGGTAAGACGGTTTAAAAAATCTCCAGCGTGTTCCTTGATTTCTATACTTTAGCTATCACGTTTTAGATCTTAATGAAAAAAATTAATGTTTCACATAGTTGCACATGTATGCACGTGTGTAAATATATTATGTATCTCATCATGCGATGCATTTACACACACACAATTTTTCTGTAGTGTACTTGGATTTTATCTGTCGTGACTGGTTTAAAGCAATTAACATAACTTCAGATAACATGCTATTGCCCTCAATATGGCATGTGTAGGTAATAGAATGCACACAGAGGGAAACTACCCTTGAAGCCACTCAACATTTGTATGATATATATAATTTTAAATAATAGTTATTTCACATACAAACCAGGTAATTATAGTAACATTTTGTGTATGAGAGTTTGTGTATAAATGTATGATCTGATCATCAAAAATATCAATATCGTCCGTATATGTCCATGTATGTGCTGGGATTCAGGTGTGGAAGATAATTCTATTTAGCCTGAGGAGTTCCCAGTCATGAAAGTCCTTTTTGAACAACTGCTCCATAGTCAGCTCTGGCAGAACTTGGCAGACATAGAGATGAATTATTTGTTTAAATAGTATAGGAGTTACCCCTGTATTTCTCTCACTTTAGGAGAAACGTATGTCAAAGGCCACAGAAGTAATGATGCAGTATGTGGAGAATTTGAAGAGAACATATGAAAAGGACCATGCTGAGCTAATGGAGTTTAAGAAACTGGCCAATCAGAATTCTAGCAGAAGTTACAGTTCATCTGGTAATAACAGTGCTTAAAGGCTTGCCTTTAATCACATGGGTTTATAGTGGTACTTATCTTGTAAAATCAGGTATTGTGAACATTCTCAGTTACAGAAGCAGATTTTACAAGGTATCTCCCAACACAGACTTGTGTATAGTATCTGCAAGAGGTTTCAGGCCTGGTTGGATTACCCTATTTTAAGAAAAAAGAAAAGGAGGACTTGTGGCACCTTAGAGACTAACAAATTTATTTGAGCATAAGCTTTCGTGAGCTACAGCTCACTTCATCGGATGCATTCAGCCACTGAATGCATCCGATGAAGTGAGCTGTAGCTCACAAAAGCTTATGCTCAAATAAATTTTAGTCTCTAAGGTGCCACAAGTCCTCCTTTTCTTTTTGAGAATACAGACTAACACGGCTGCTACTCTGAAACCTATTTTACGAGTATCTTTTTGAATTTCCCTTGTATATGACACAAAGCTACTTTATCTAATCCTGCAGTTGTTAGGTGCACACCATTTCCCATGAAAGTCAATGGAAATTTGAGAGAGAAGGTGGGTGAGGTAATAGCTTTTATTGCACTAACTTCTGTTGGTGAGAGAGATAAACTTTTGAGCCACACAGAGCTCCTCTTCGGGGCTGAAAAAGGTACTCCCAGCATCAGAGCAAAATGCAAGGTGGACCAGATCGTTTAGCATAAGTATTAGCACATATTGTAAGGGACCATTCAAGGCAGACTGGCCGGTTAACCCCTCTGCAGTCATAGGACAAAAGAGGGGGTTAGTGGGCTACAGATTGTTGTAATAAGCCATAAATCCAGTGTCTCTTTTAAATCCATGATTTATAGTGTCTTGCAGAGTTATGAATTTAAGCTCCCAGGCTTGTCTTTTGAAAGTGTTGTGCAGGTTTCCTTTGAGGATGAGGACTGATATGTCAGACATTCTGATCGCTTTGTGAAGTGTTCTCTCACAGGTGATAGGGTGATTTTGACTTTTATCATTTTCCTATGTGAGTTCATTCAAGAGTGCAGGGATTGTCTTGTTTCACCCACATAGTTGTTACTGCGGCATTTAGTGCGCTGGAGAGTTACACCACATGTTGTGGTAAATATGGCTGCATGTTTTCCATCTGTTCTGGTAGGGGCTGATGCCACTTGGAGTTAGTGGTCCTGGTCTGTGGAGAGCTTGCTTCTGATTATGAGCTTGGAAATGACTGTTGGAAGGCCAGAAGTGGGTCGGGGGTTCAGGAAAGATTTCTTTCAGGATGGGGTCCCCATCGAGTATGGGTTGTATTTGTTTGATGATACACAGTTTGGAGTGAAAGGTGACAGCTAGGGGTGTGTGGTTGGAGGGGGTTTTATTTCTCTATTGAAGCAGATTCTCTCAGGGTACTTGGGTTGCCCATTCCATGATGCTATCTACTTCTCTGGTGGAGTGTCGTTGTTTGGTGACGGCAGTTTTAAGGTGTGTTAAAGGTGTATATCCCTCCTGAACTTCATCCTCAGAGTATATTCCATAGTATCTGAGTATCTGCCTGTGGATTACAGATTTCTTAGTGTGTTTGGGGTGGTTACTGGATCTATGAAGGAAGGTGTGGTGATCTGTGGGTTTCTTGTACATGGTTGTCTGTAGGGTTCCATTGTTGAAGCTGATTATAGTGTTCAGGAAATTGATGCTAGTGTGGGAGTGTTCCACACCAACAACCACCCATCCATTAAACTGTCTCCAGAACACTTCCACACTAGCATCAACTTCCTGGACACCACAATCAGCTTCAACAGTGGTGCAATATGTATAGTATGTGAAGCTGAACTAGTTTAAGAAATAAATAGGCACTGACTACATTGAAATAAATTTAAATACTTGAAGAACTGATGATGCATGGGAAACTTTTAAAAACATTCTGTTTGGAAACAATTCTGTTTCTACTATCTGTATTAAACATTTTATCTGAGCATTCTTTACTACTAAGAATATTTGCATGAAAACAGGATCTTTGTTTCTTGAGAGAGCTCATATAAATGGTCTTCATTATAAAGAACATGAGAAAAGAAATACAGGAAGTCTACGATAGAAGCAATATTACTTCTAAATGGAACATTTTTAATAGTTTCCAAAAGATATCAGTCACTTTAAAAAACAAAACACTGGATATTTAACATCTTTATAAAATCTTGTATGTATAGAATTGTTTTATGGTTGTCTCTAGGATCACAAGTTTGGCTGTTTGTTAAATATTCATTTGCACATGCTCTTGCATGTGTTTAGCAGATGTCAGCTCTGCAAAGCTGCTATGTCTCCTTAAAGTGGATTATGAAAGCTTTTGTGCAATGCCTATACAATACATTTTATATTTTATCAGCTAGATTTACTAACTACAGTTATTCTAGATGATTGTTAATTATCCAAGTATGATCGGGCCAAATGATTATATTTAATTGCATTACTTGCATGTATGCTTATTTTTGCCTGTTTTCTATAGGACTTCCTCAGAAGTAAAATGTGATGAAAAGGAATTTATTCCAGTAGGCAAAATTTTAAAAAAAGTTGGTACTTCTTTGCTCTCTTTTCTTTGCTGTTTTTGCTTATGTAGCCTACTGGAAGTTTAAGTATTAAAACTTTCTTCTGAAAAATCAGCTTGTAGGAACAGCCAGTAGGCCAGATTCTGATCGCAGTGGCAACTGAAGTCAGTTGAAATAAGTGGGGTCCTTACAAATTTCCATTGGGGTAACTGAGATCAGATCTAGTTCATATATCAATTTTATTTATAGGGATTTATCCATATAGTCTAACTCTGTTCTTTATCTACTGTCTTCCATGCAGAAGATGGAGTGCCTCGTTCATCTAGATCCATGTCTCTTACTGTTGGAAAGGTATTCTGACAATATTAACAGAAATTAAACTGTTAAGTGAAGATTTTATGTAACAAAAGTTCAATCACTGTCTAAATATATAGAATTTGATTGCCTACTACAGTCCTGATAAATCTGAAGTGCAGTTTGTGTGATGGCCAATTCAAATATTTTGCAAAAAGAAAAGGAATGCTTGTGGCACCTTAAAGACTAACCTTAGAGTCTCTAAGGTGCCACAAGTACTCCTTTTCTTTTTGTGGATACAGACTAACACAGCTGCTACTCTGAAACCTGTCAAATTGAGAATAACTGTATACACTAATAAATAGTAATTCTTGGAATTAATTGAAAATTTATAAAGGGGCCTCACTAATTTGTTTCAGAATAATAGTGTTTTAGAGCACAATCCTGCTTTACAGTCCATGGCCAGATCCTCAGCTGTGACTGTCATAAGTTGAGCATCAGGCCAAGAATGACTATATGAATAGGGGTTGCAGGATCAGTCTCTTAGTCAGGTTCTGAAATTGTCACTCTTAGCAACCACATCATTTCCACAACACCATAGAGATAATCCAGTAGTTTTTTAAGGGTGTGGCTCACTGATTCAGTCAGCACAGGACAATCTTTTTTTATTGTTTTGTTAAAGCATTCATAACTGAGATATTTTCCATGCTTGATATTGACTTATTAATAACTTTAACAAAGCTAGTTTTAAATATGTGCAGACTCCTAGCCTTTGGAGACTCAGCTATAAGGCAGCTCCTTAAATTCACTAATTAATACAGCTGAGAACCTATTCAGCTAATAGGAAATTGATCTGTTATGTTGTTCAACTTCTGCAAGCTTTATTTCATATGTATATTTCATCGTTTGTAATAGTTAAGGTCCAAATTGTTCCCAGCCCCATGCAGATACTCAGTGGGAAGAGACAGGGAACAAGCCTCCTTTATTGTTCCTCTCTGTCCAGGTGCCACCCATACTCCCATTCCTTGCACTCTCTGCACACAGGGACCAAGAGACTTTAGTATCTGCAGCAGTGCTAGACTCTCCAGAAATGGTAGGGCCAATCTTCTTCTCCCCTTCCATACCAGCAAGTAAAGCTGAGCTGGCATTTTGGGAGCATAGTGCACTATACTTGGATAAAGATTGTCACGGTCTACATTCAGGCATGCACTCACCCAGCACAACTTGGAGGCATATTGCCTGAGTAGGGAGGTTCAAATTCTGCCCCACCCCCATGCTTTTTCTCTTCGGGAGGGGAGGGGGGGACAGCAGCAGCCTGGGAAATTCCATACCAAAAATTGTGTTAAGAGAATGTTAAGTTTATACTCAGAAGTCAGGAACTACCAAGCTAAGGTTGCACATACCATTTTAAGTCCTCTTTGTATCTATATGCATTTTGATAGTCTTTTTTTGTTTACATTGTATTTATTTATTTTAAAAAAAGCGGGGGGAGCAACTGAAGAAGAAACAAAAGACCAAACAATGTAAAGGAATGGGAAAAGGGGGAAAGGAGACTGACATATTGGTTTCCATCCACTATGGATTAATAAAAAGTTTCTAAGAAGGTAGACTAAAACTTTTAAGATTTGTCTGAAGTCTTTCTCTGAAACAGTACCTGCTCTTTAGCTGCTAGGTCAGCCAAGTCGCTGACCCAAGCTTCTATCCCTGGAGACAGTCTGCTCTTCCATCTAAGCAATATGAGTCACTTGCCTACAAGCACTGCTCTGGAGAACTAAGCTTTCCGTGAGTTGGAGAGTTTTCAAGATGATGAGCTATATCCCAAAAAACAGTTCTGGGAAGTAATTTTTAAGGAGGTATCTATTATCATACTAACCTTACTACTTATTCTAGCTGAAACAAATGTATCCTGGAACAGTCTCAAAACATGTGAGCCAGTGTGGTTCCAGGAGACCCACATCTCCAACAGCAGTCTGCTTTGGCAAGATCCATGCGCTGTAATCTATGCGGGGACCAGTGTGAACAAAATAAAATTTGTGGCTACATTAGCCTTAATCATAGATCAGTTGCAGAGTTTTAATGTTTTGCAAGGCATTTCCCCATTGTCTAGGCTCAAAAATATACACAAATCTTTGTTTCAGGCCTGGCACAGGCAATCTGAATTAGGAAGGGTCTTTTGGGCCTGGAAGTCAGGCTGCAGTTGCTTGGGTGTACCTACAGATGGAGCTCTCTCCACATCGACTATAATTCTGGCATCTCTGCTGCTCCCAGTGCATCCGGACCAAATATGTCCTTCAAGAGATGCTTACGCTGTGGGTAATGCCATGCCACTGGACCAGGTAAATAGTACTGTAGTTAGAGTACTTGGAAAAGAAGAAACTTGATCCTCAATCCAGAGACCCAAATTATCCCCTTATCCATCCACTCTCTCCACATTAATGGTTTTTGATTGATTTTCAACAATGAGCTGCCCAAAATACAGCATCAATGTGTGAGAAGGGATGGAATTTAGTATTTTTAGCCAAACTGGGCCATGTTTGTTTGGTTGTTAATATTTTAGAGGACATTTTATGATTAAAACAGTAATAGACTGAACCCAGCCTTCCTGCCAGCAGGAGAAGTTGAAGGTTGATAGTCTTTAATTACATGATCACATGCTGTTTCTCAAATTTATAATATTGTATAAATTTTCCTTCTACCTTATATATATCATCTTCTAATTTATACTTAAACTGTTATAATGTTATTGTGTTAGACTACAACCAATATAAAGAGTCTTTCCTAAAGTATGTTTTAATACTTAGACCCCAATTCAGGAAAGCACTTAAGCATGTGCTTAACTTTTGAAGTTAGCACTTAAGTCCCTATTTACTTCACTGTAAGCAGGTGTTCAAGTGTGTTTCTGAATAGATACATTTCTGAATCAGGACCTTAGTCAGCAGCCATTTATCAGACCTTTTCTTTTCAACCAATAGGAAGTGCCAACTCGCTTAGGTGCATATCAAGGAATGAGGCACTTAACTACTAAATTAATTTATCTGCCAACTTATCTGACCTATATTTACCAGCAAAAAAATCACTATTATTCTGCTACATTTAATCCGTAATATACTGTATATATTGTAATGGGTAAATTTACTGTGTACTTTTCTTATAAAGGATGGTCATGGTCTTTGTCTGGTATATAAGGAGTGATACAGAGTACTACAGAAAGCTAGATGTGTGTCTAATTTTGTAGAAAAAAAGTGTATAATACTAATGTAAAATTGTGTTATTTAAGAAGCAGTATGTGATCATGCACTTAGACTAATCATGATGGATACACCCAAAGGGGGAAGAATTAAGGTTGGACATGCCACCGTTTCCTGACTTTTGCAATATTAACATTCTCTTAATATAGTTTTATGTATGTCTCATCCAAAATAGATAATTGTGTTTGCTGCTGCTAGTATAGGTTAGAATATTTCTGTTGTGTGGATTGTATGAATCTGCTTGTTTACAATACCTACCAACCACAGAGAATTATCCTTCAGTTGAGCTTCTCGTATAATAAAGTTTGTTGTTTAATGACAGAATATGCCTCGGAGGAGAGTCAGTGTTGCTGTTGTTCCTAAATTTAACTCATTACACATTCCCGGCCAGTCACCTACTACGTCACCCATACCTTCAATGCCATCCCTGGTAAGTAAAAATAAGTCCATAATTTAAAGAAATTAACATGTTTCTTAAACCCGTGTCATATCGAACTGAGCAAACATTTCTGAAAAATCTGAGCCCATTTGACATTGCAAATTTGAGTGATTCAAACTGCACTCAAGTATATGGTTTAAATTGGGAATATCCATGCTAGTCTCTCCTCACCTTTTCTCAGCACAAAAATGTATGAGACCCCCAAGCTTGAGGAAACATTTCTAAGAAGCCTCACATCCCCAAACCTACCTTGTTGATTAGGTCTTCATTAAGACACACAGGGAATTTCGCAGTGCCATGAGCCTGTTTGGAATCTGTGACCCAACCTTTGTGATGGGGATAGTCACAGGTGGCTATGTAGCCCATGCTGCATAAAGGAAATACCCCCTCCGAATCAGCTTCCTTGGCTGCTTACCTTAGGAACCCAGTGACGCTGTATGTTGGCTCACTGGGGCCCCGAGGCAAGTCAAGGTATAATCAGATTCTACGTTATAGTTTCTGTTTATTCAGTGGTAATGTACTATGCATAAAAAAGTAAAAATAACCTCCACAGTAGAACCCAGAGGGGATGATAATTTCAGTCATTTACTGCTCTGTTAGTGTGACAGCTCTTCTAATCAACTGTCACAAAAGTCTTCAGTATAAACCCAAACTGAAAAACTCATACAACAGAAATGTACAACTCCCACTATAGCCTGGGATAAGTAGCATATTCAGCTCCTGTGTTGTCTTTTTTGTTTACAGCAGCATAATCTGGTACTATATATTGTTTGCACATTAAAGAAGAACCAAATAAAACTTGAGCTTAACAAATCTACATAACATATTACTCCAGTGCAAAATGTACCAGGTACTCCTAGCTTCAAAGATAGACTAACAGATCTAAAACTTTTAAAGATGTATGGTCAAGGCTCTCTACTGGAAGGCCAAAGCTTCTTTAATGGGGATTATTGCAGACAAGCAGCTGAAGAGCAGCACGTCTGATGGAAATGTCTTCAAAGGGACAGTATTTTTAGCTGAGTGGGAGTTAAAATGAAATTGATCTTTAAATTGAATTCAATTTAAAAAACAACATGATTGCATGACCATGTTATGTCATTATGTGCCCACACGAATTGTTTAAAGACATGAATGGAGGTGAAAAATTCATTGTTAAAATTTCTCACTGAAAACCCAACAGAGGAAGCACAATTTACAGAAAAGGAAGAGACGGGAAAATAATCAACATACTATCCAGTAGTCAGTGTACAACAAAAGGAAGAGATTAAACAACACATATATAACGGAAGTAAGGTAGAGAGAGAGGCACAAAAGTGGCAAAAACAGCTACTCGTAATTTTTAAAGTCCATTGTTTACAGAAGTAGTTTGAGAGTTCTATTTTCAGGAGATTTTGTGTGATGTATTTTGGAAGAAAAACTTCAGGTAAGAAACCCATTGACTTTATCATCATACTGAAGTTGCATTAGAAATCAATTCATGAAACCTAACATCGCATGGAATTTAACATTTTATTTCTCATGTTTTCAATTTACAGGCTGAATCACCCAATGGAAGAAGTAGTCTGACATCTACACCTGCCCTACCAGCCCTTCTAGAGAAGTGAGTGTTCTTAGGTTGTTTTTCATATTGGATTTATTAGACAACAAATGATATAAAAATGCAACAATTTCTGTAAGGGAACTAAAATGATAGGATTATGGTCCTTGATGTCAAAGAAGCTATACTGATATACACCAGCTGAGGATTTGACCCTATTATTCTACTACTGAGTGATCATCTTTTGCATTTCCTGTTTCAAGTATGAAGTTGTAACTTAATGAAGCAATGTAACTTTTTTAGAAAATCAGCAATTCCATTTCTACAAAACTTGGCCCTGATCCTGCAATCTGATCTACACAGGCAGTCATCTGTTTGTTTAGCCCAGGCCCCACTAGAAACACTTACTTTTAAAAATTAAATTTCCCTTGGAAAATAAAGGATTCAAAGTACAATAAAAATGTTTCATGAAACTCTACAAAGCTTCAGAAACCCATCATTTGTACAAAAGTTCTAGAGGTTTCACAAAACTCAAAACCCCACCAGCTTTTTCTCATCCCTACAGTGCATGAACTGTACTCAACAGTATAGAATGGTTCCGTGCACTGAGATTTGAGAGGTCGTGATTTATTTAGTGCCACATTTAAAAAAAATTGCTGCTTAATTAGTTGACCCTCGTGATGATGCTATGCAAATCTTTCAGTGGTTTGGATTTAAATTTAGACATGTTTTTAGATTTCAGCTCTGTATTGCACCCATTTTGTGTATGTTTCGTACCGCTTTTAAGCAAGATGAAAGCGGAAATGAGTACATCCAGAAAAATTTCAGCACACAATAGAACAGCTCCTTAGCATGCTTTCTAAAGCTTTTGTCTGCTGTATTATCTCGGAAACCATCTCTCTGGATCTTTTTCATCACATCACAGTGCTGATGTATCTTTCAGCCTGAAAAACTCTGTCTTTCTTCCCTGTCTCTGGTCCTTTCCCCCACTGTGTTCCTCATTTTTCTTTTTTTCAGCCTTAGATCTGAGTTCAAGCTGCTGGTTCTAAGTGTAGTCTGCAAAGCTGTGTGCACCTTGTACTGCCCCCGCAAAGGTCCAGCAAACTAGCCCCCAGAGAGAGCTCTGTTTCTTTCATTCTTCAGTTTGTGAAATAACAGTCCTTCTTTAATTTAAACATTCCTCATTTTTGCCTGTCTGGACACACATTTTGTTCATACCGCAGACTGTCCACCCACAGTGTTCTTTGTAGTGTATCAACTTATCCTGCTTTTTAATTTTGTTTCATTTGACACTTAAGTATACTCTTTAATACCAAACAGTTTCCCCTCTTCCTGCTCCCCTCTTTTGAACCATTAATGCAGAATAAAAGGGTCTCGATCCAACCCTTGCATCTAACACAGTTCTTCCCCAGTATTCCCCTTGTTACGTTATATAATCTCATCTCGAACGTCTGCACTGATGATGGTACAATGACCTCTGTTGACGGGTGCTTTGTTGTCTGGTCGCACCAGCGGAAAGGCAAGAGGTAATGGATGTCGTTTAATTAGGCCACAAATTTATTCACTTAAAATATCTGAGAGTAGCCAGCAATAAATTGTACAGTGCAGATCATCATCATTTCCACATAATTTCCAATTTAGTCCCAGACATCGTGCTGCTGGGGCCCTGCTGTCCTTCTTTACCATCGCTGAGGGGGGGCTGTAAAAGGGAAGAGGGTTGACTCCTTGCTGTACCAGATGTAGGAGCTCCCAGCCCCCATTTCCTCAGCTCCCTTAAGGGATGCTTTCCTTCAAAGCCTCTTTGAATCCATTTTATCTGATAACCATATCCCTTCCATACTGAGTACCTGCATTGGACATCTGCCACAATGAGCTTGGCTGCCTCTGGCCCATCCCCCGCCAGTTTCCAACATAGTTACTGATTCCTTCCTTAATAGTGGACAGAAGGGTCTCTAGTTGCATTGGTGTACCCCATCCTCCCTAAATAACTTAGGTGCCCCATAAGATATGTCCAGATGAAGAATTACGCAACCCCTTTCATTACCCATGAATTTAGCCACATCCCTATTCATATATCCCCCAGTCATATCAATCCATGGACGCTTCACAGCTTCCTGCCACACCCTGCACTGTAATATGTCAGACCAAATAATTGTAATTCCAGGGAAAAAATCCTGGATCTGCCCCAAATCCCTCTTAGCTCTGATCATCGGTTCAACTCCCCTACACCCTCCCAAATCGTTTTCACCAAGGTGAACAATAATCACATCCAGTGCCTGCTCCTGGGCCTCCAAAGAGTATACAAGGGACATTAGCTGGTTCAAGAGCAAGCCTCTCCTTCCATGCCAGCTCAGGATTGCTTCACTACCAAGACCCAGCTGTTACCCTCCAGACAACCTGGAAGGCCACCTAAGCACCCAGTATACAATGCTGTGCTCTCAGATCCCACAGCACCGCTCGTTTGGCCTGTTTGCATGATTCTGAAATTGGAAGCACAGGAGAATTAGCTTTGATTCTCTACCTGGGGTCTCCCCTACATCCTGTATACGTTCAAATGCTCTTGACCAATTGTCTGCATCATTGTCGCCCCTCACCCAAGTTGGGCCAAAGCTGTTGCAGCCCCGATTTGGAATGAGTGGGAATTAAATTAATGCTCTGGTAGCCCCAACTTTGTAAACCCCTTTCTGAAAATTGTAATAAAGGTATATGTTATGAGGATTCTTCCATCCCTGTGAATAAAGAGGGGTGTTTCCCCAACCAGTGTCGTTAGTCCATAAGTCCTTAATGCCCACACTGGTTAAACCCTGACCTCACCCGTTCCCATTTTGGACTCACCTTGTCCTCCTCTCCCCACTCCCCCATCTGTTTTCAAGATCCTCAGGGTGAAGATGACTGACCCTTCCCTCCCATTGTAAATCCCACCACTCCAAAGCTCTTCCTGATGTATCCCTCGCTCACGCAGGCACTGGTTCGCTGACTGTGAAAGCTCTAAAAACCACTACCTGGACTGCAGTTTTGAACAAGGCCACCTCAGGTCCACTTCTGCATATTTGGTGGAGAACTTGCATCAAAACCCTAAGTGTCTGAACAGTGATGGGATAATGGGGATCCTTTCTAGGTCCTCTGTCCCAAAACCACCTTACTAAAAACCTCCAGACTCTGAATCCGTTACAAAGAGCTGGGTAACCTCTCATTCAACTCACAAATGTAAGGCCTAATAGGTGACCAGAAATGGCAGATGATGCCAGCCCACAGAGAGCCAGTGACACTGTGTACTGAAGTATCTGGTCTTCTGGAATAGGTCAGGTCATCCACAGGCCCCTCATCACTGAAAATGCACAAAATCATTGAACCTCTTGTCATAGACCTAAATGTTTGTGGTGCTCCTGATCTCTTTAATGCCCTGAGAGCCTTCATGTGCCATGGTCCTAGAGTGTTCTGGGTATCAATTCTGGTTCCTTGTTGGTTCCTGGTGTCAGGTCCCGAAATTTGTCCACCTGAAATTGAGAGAATGCATTGGCTACACTATTATCAATCCCAGGTATATCTCTGGCAGAGAAACATTTTAAGAGTTAATCACTGTAGTACAAATGCCCCTACCAGCTTTATAACCCTGGCGATCTGGAGGACTGGCAATTGATAAAATGTACTATTGCCACGTTGTCAGTCCAAAACACATGCTTTTGTTTGCAAAATCCATTCCCCAAATCGTTTCTGCTATCAAAATTGGAAAGAATTCCAGAAATGTTATATCCTTTATTATACCTTTTAGTATCCAATCTAAGGGCCATTTCTTGGCACAGCACCTGCCTTGGTAAAATACCCCAAAACCTATTCTTCCTGATGCATTGTAATGAATCTTTAACTCTGCCTCTATCATCCATTCCTCCCTCCAAAAAGACACTCCATTAAAATGATTCAGAAACTGTTCCATGATTCCTAAATCCTCATCATCTCTTTATTAACCATTTGAAAATGGATGGGCTTCGATATTCCCAAGGTGGCAGTTGACAGTCTGGTGCAAAATGCCCACCCTGGGGCTACCAACTGACATGCAACATTTCAAAGTCCAATAATAGACTGCAGCTCCCACAGTATAAACTTCCTGGCTGCTCTAGCCTTGATGATCAATTCCAGAAGTTCCCCCAGTTTATCCTGGGGGAGTCCAGATATTTACCAGCTGGCATATCTAACTCAATCTCCAGATGGATCAATAAGTAGAGGAGTCCCTCTGTTTTTTTTCATCGGCCAGAAGTACCCCCATCCTACCAGTCAAAGCTTGGAATGTGGCCACTGGCCTGACATGCTCCTCAGAATCTGCCCTGCCTGCACACACAAAGTCATCCAATTAGTGTACCTCCTGCTATAAACCAGACTCCCGTGCCATTTCCCATTCCAGTGGAGTGCTGAATTTTTCAAACTCTGAGTATGAGATCGGTAATCCCATCAGGAGGGACTTATCAAAATAAAACTGATCTTCAAAGCAGAAACCCAAAAGATTAAAATTGGAAGGATGCACTGTCAGCAATTGACGAGCCGCCTTGATGTCACATTTTGAAAACAGTGCCCCCTCAAACAAGTCCTAACCATGCA
This sequence comes from Natator depressus, assembly GCF_965152275.1. Lineage (NCBI taxonomy): Eukaryota > Metazoa > Chordata > Testudines > Cheloniidae > Natator > Natator depressus. Next base: position 35,584,676 of record NC_134239.1, on the reverse strand, counting down.
CACAGGAGGAATAGAATATTGAACATAATTGTGAGTCATTAACCGAATTGCCCTGTGGGGATGACAAGTGGTGAATCAATCGATATTTGCCAGGTGCCTTCTTAGGAATCAAGCCCTGAGGAGAAAACCCATAGGTTCCTCATAGGTAAGTGATTGAATGGGCCTGCTTTTTAATTTAAGATTATTATTTCTTGTAATACATAGTCAACCTCAAATAAGTCTTTCTCCACCATGTTATGTCCTCTCAGTTATTTATATAGCTGTATCATACCTTCATGTCTTTCAGTTACATGCACTAAGTTGAGTTCCTTTAACCTTTCTTCATGCCATGTCTTCCTTCCATTACTGCTCTATATTTTCCTTTATTGATATGCAAGCATTCAGCCTACAAGTGCCTATATTCACTTTTCCTTCTGTTTTTAATACTGGTGAGTTTTGTGGGTTGGTTTGTTTTTGTTTTTTATGGTTTTGTGGGAGGGAATGTCGTTTTGGTTGGTTTGTTTGTTTTGGGGGTTTGTTTGTTTGTATTTTTTGTTTTGTTTTTGTTTTGGAATCTGGTTGTTTCTTTTAAGCTTCCCAAGCCAGCATCTCCTCTCCTTCTATTCTCCCAAATGGTACCTCTAAGAATATTATGAGCAACTAACAAAAATAGAATGCAAGCAGACGTCATGATTAATGACCAAGCTGTAAGGCAGTAAATGATTTTAATTATCTGAGATCATTTTTACCTAACCAAGGAGACGTTTCCAAAGAATTCAGAAGAAGACTAGGGATGGCTCACTCAGCTATGGCCTCCCTTAAGTAAGTATGGAAAAACCAGGGCATCTCGAAATGTACAAAGGTGTGACTGGTGAAAAGCCTAACTTTTTCCATAGTGATTTTGGATGTGAATTGTGGGAAGTTAATGCTGGTGACAAAAAAAAAAAAAAATTGAAGCTTTTTGAAATTTGGTGATGGCAAAGGCTCCTGTGTATCTCCTCGACTGGGGGGGGGGGAAAAGACTAATGGCTATTTTAGAAATATTATAGAGAGACAGACTCTGATGGCAGAAATCAACAGACACAAACTTATGTACTTTGGTCATAAATGACATAGAGATGGAAATAGCCTTGAGAAAGTTATTAGGGAAGGAATAGTGCCGGATCATCATAATAGGGGATGTCCAGCAAGGAGATGGATGGATGATGTGCAGCAGATCACTGGGAGGTCAGCTACTGAGTGCTTGAAGTTAGTGATGGATTGTTGAAGGCTTCTGAAAGTTCTGTTATGATGTCACCAATATTGAGAGATGAATAAATGGATTTATGTACTTTACTTACTTGTCAAATAAGGTACTGCTTAACATGAGCAAGACTGGAAGTCTCGGGCCCCTAGAGAACGGCTCTGTTGAAAAACATATATGCATCTACAGAAATTTCTGAAGACGGTATAAAAATATTTGGGTAGTGTCAATTACATACCCTGTTGAGTTTTATCGCAACTAATTTCTTGGACTTATGAATGCAAATTATGTTGTACACTACACTTTTTAAAATTTTGTATATTTGTGGCTTGCATTGGATCACTTCCCTGTTCAAATAGTGACAAACTTAAAGCTTCTGTAATAATCTGATGATAAAGATATGGAAACAGACTGAAAAATAAACACATGATATTTTGAGATGGGAACAGAAGACACACCCAAGCTGTTTGTGCAGATTTTGACAAAGGATTTCCATTGTGGACACAGGATGTGCTGCACTTAAAAACTGTGTGCCACGCAACTGTATGAAAGCATACAGCATATTGATAGGCTCCTTTCCATGGCAAAACACTTATCTCTTGCAGGAAACATTGCACATTCTAAGGAAGTTGCTTGCTGACATTTCAGAATTAAAAGATAAGTAACTTGTTGAAGGACAAGATAATACTAAAAACCTTCTTGGCATACCGTGTATTTTTAACAGTCTTACCTTGGACTATGTTAAATATCATTTGAAATTATTTGCATTATATTGTGTTAATCTGGATCAACATTTGTTAAGATGCTTTAGGCATTATGCAGAATTGAAAATTTCAAAATATGCAGTTCCTATCAGGTAAAGAATGCTAACTTTCACCTTTTTAGTTTGCTTTAAATCTCAAGGTATGTTTTGTTTTGTCCCCCATTATACTTTACTTAAAGCTCTAATATTCTAAAGCTGGGAAAACAGTAGGTAGAAATAACACAAATGAATGGGTATTCAGCAATACAGCTGTTAATTTTTGGTCCAATCATGCTGTCCTTACTTGAGCAAAATTCCCACTCTTGTCAAATAGAGTTTTCCCTAAATTTGACACATCCCTTGTAACAATAAAGAGATTCCAAAATGATCAGAAATCTAATTTACCTTTTCTCATCAATAAATTATTTTTTTAAAAGTCCATATTATTCAGTAACACACGCATATCTTGAAGATTCCAGGTTAATGGCTTGTAAGTCTGTAGAAGATGTGGGGCCAGCTGGCTCCCTGGGGTAAGCTTGTGCAGCTCTGTTGACTTCAGTAGAGTTATGCGTGTTTGCCCTGTGTCAAATTTGGCCCATGAAGTGATGGATTTCCAGAAGTAAATAAGGAAACCTCACCTGGTGATAGTTCAAGGGACATTGGTCAGTTGGCCACCCACTGGGAGGAAGACAAATTGCTATAAATGTTCTCTTAAAAGAATCAATTGACCACAGATAATCTGTCCTCCTCTAATGGGATCCGATCCCACACCACTGAAGTCAGTGGGAGTTTTGCCACTCACTTCAGTGGCAATAAGATCAGGCCTATAAAAAGAGTTCTAGTTGCTTGAAGTTCAGACAAGACATACATCTGAGATTATTCCCTGATTTTTCTAGATTCAAGCATTCTTCAAGTGAGTTAAGATTTATGATCCAGAGACAAATAGTTTTTTTCATTTTGTGTGGCTAAATATAGATTTGGCCCTTAATCCTTCAAGTAAAAAAACACTTTCTTCACAAAACATAAATTATCATCTTCCTTTCTATCATTCACAGATATATATATACAATTACGCAATATGCAGTGGCTTATATTAAAGCTAAACATTCAAAGATCTTAAAGTCAAAATGAAAATACACGTCTAAATGTATACATACAGCATATGCAACCCATGAGAAGTTAGATTAATATGCAGAAGAAAAATAAGAGGAGAAATATTAAGTGAATAGCCAGTATTTATCCGTATTATCTTTCTTTGTCATAACCTGCTCCAATTTCTAGGAAGTCTTTTAGAAAGTCCAGGGAGAAATGGTTAAATAGAGAACAAACTAATGCTGAATATAAGCAAGGGAAAAAAAACTCTCTAAAAAAAAATCGAACATTTAATGCCTTAGAGACCTGTCAGTTACTGCTCTTTAGATAGTGATCTTTGAAATTAAAAGCTTGCTTAGAACCATTGTTTTTCTCTTTTGCAAGGTTTTTCTGCAAGGTAGTTGAAAAGAAGGAATTCAGACCTCCTCCCAAAGATACAGTTGAGTTTATCATAACAGGATCAGAATGAATATGAAAGGAATTGTATCATTCTCCAATTGCATATTCCAAAAACAACACTTTCCAATGCTATTTTTCCTTTCTCTTTTTCTTTCATCTTGTTAGTGGAAAGTCAAATGGAGAGCATGACCATGAATCGCCTGCTTCTCTGCTGACACAGAGCTCTTCGGAGGAGATCAACCCTGAGACAAAAGCCAAGATAGAGGAGGAAGCTTATAACAAAGGGTAAAAGTGTTTATGTGAACTGAATTCCCCACGAGGGGTTTACCAGTTTAGGACACATCCTTTAATGATATAAAGCAACTGTAAGTGTATGTGCACCACTTTCACTTCTCCATGAAGATGAGAGCCAAATACCTCAAAATAAGTGGATGATAGAAATAACATTTACTCAATTCCCCTTAAATGACAAAACCTACTATCAACTATATGTTGCTTTGTAATGTGTAAATAAATAACATAGGAATAACTACCCCGGCTAAAAACAGTAAACTAAAATAATTCTGATAATGTGCAATAGTTTTAATGTCTCTATACAATGTGCTGATATGTTTAATGTTTATTTTGCTGTCCTGCATAATAGCTTGCCTAGCATCAGAGCAGCTAGCACTTATTTAATAAACTAAGGAACATAATTTTATTAAAGCTATAAAAACAAACAAGAGATAGATAAAAACTGACAATTAAAACAATAGTTAACCCAAGTAGCTATGCTCTACCATACATCACGCCTTGAAGCTCATTAGTCTAAGCTGTGGTTCCAGCAAACTCCCAAAAAGAGCAATTTCAAAGGCAGGAGCTCTCAACTGAGAAAATTCTACTTCCAGCCCTGAAGAGTTTTACACTAGGAACTGATAAACCTAGCAGGGTGGCTCTTGTTAACTGCTAAGTGGGATACTGGGTAAAAATGTTTATCTGAGATAATTGTATCCCAGACCACTCAGAGCTTCAGAGATCATCAGCAACATTAGATCTGCAGCCAGAAGTGAACAGGAATCCATTGGTGAACCTGGCCACAGCAACCTATCCCAAGCTGTATTCAGCACCAGCTATAGGTTCTGAATGAACTTCAAGGGTAGCTCTACATGAAATGTCTTGCATTAATCCAAACTGGAGGTAACACAGTCCTGGATAACTTGCAAAGTCAGCAATATATAGAAATGTTTGCAGCCTCCTAGACATCTCTACTTGAGGAAAGACTTCATGGGCCCCTACTGCTCTCCAAGATCAGGAGATCTACAATAACAGCTCCAAGCATGTGAACCCAGTTGGTGAAAGCTGGGCAGTTTTCCAGCAAATCACTTCCGTATGATCTGAATTGAGTCACAGCTGGTCACCTTTAATCCCTATACCAATCTTGGTCAGACGTTGGGAGAGTAATAAGACTGTAGAATCTGGACTCAGTGAAAAGGAGATGCAAAGCTGAATGTCATCAGCATTGTAAGGATAGAACAGCCCAAAACATCTCCCCTAGGCCTTGATCCTGCAAAGGGTACAGCAGAGTTTGTGGTCATGCACAAGATTGAGCAGAGAATTTATATGGGTCTGAGTAAGACTGATGACTTGACATAGCCTTTTGCACAACACAGACATAAGTTTCATGCACTTTGTGCACCCACTCGTACTCACAAGAGCTCAGAGTAATCAATGGAGAGTGGGGCAATCTGTCTCCAAGTGCATACCATAGAAAAAACTCCACCACCCTGACAAGTGTAAGGAAAGGCACTGAATTCATTCTAAAGACACTAATGATAATAGTGTATCTTTATTTTTGGGATGGACTGGAAGCAACTGGTAAAGTCCAGTGTCCAAAGTGAGTCAAAACCTACCCCTCTCTTGCAATACCACAGCAGTTGTGATCAACTGAGAACTTTAACCCATATTTGCAAGGTGATGGACTCAATGATCTGATAGTTTTTTCTAACTAATATGAATCTATGTTGGCGGAAGGGACAGTGGGAACCTGTGGTATCTTAGTGGCCTCTGCCAATATTTTCCTGTTGTCTAGGCACCACACCACAAGCAGTATTTGTGTTTTATTTAATATTTTAACTAAATGGCCAGTTCTTCACTGAACAAGAAAGAGGTATTTACTTGGCACTTCTAGACTAAGAAATATGTTTTATGCTTAAAGTTATCAGGAAGGCTTAAAGAAAACCAAAGAACTTCATGAGCTAAAAGAGGAAGATGAAGAGAAAACAAATGAAATCCCTGATGAGCATGCAGAGGGTGAAAATGAAGAGATAAATAACATGAAAAACAGGTGAGAATCCAGTGTGGTGCATCTGCCAGGAGGCCAGTTTACTTTGAGATACACAGTTTTCTGCTTAGCACTGTGTCACAAGATTCCTTCATAAAAGCATACTCCTGCCTATCAAGGCGGGACTCGATTACGAAAAATGTATTTCTCAATCTATACATTAAGAAAACCACCCAAGAAAGCTCACATATGGGCAAAGGGTCTCTTGCTTAGGTAAAAGCAACATTTCACATAAACACCTGTAAAAGATAATACTGACTGAGAGGTGAGCAGATAGATGTGCAGTTAAGAGATCCATTCCCCTGTGTATTTCTGCATCTGTTAATTATTTAAAGGTCACTTAAGCAAAAATAAATCTAGCTCCTTTTGCCTTCCAAGTCTGCACAAAGGCAAAAAAGCCCTGCTAAAAATCAACCTCTACAGTATGTGCAGTACAGCCAAGCAAAAACCAGAATTTCAGTGCCATGAGAACATCTAATATATCAACATTTGCTTTTGCTCCAAATTGGGACACAGTGTTGAAATATCAAAATTTTTCACAGAATAAACTATTCCAAAAAATTTCAATTGGGAAATGTCTAAACATTTTTGACATTTTTTGAGCAACACAAACATTGTTATTTTGCCAAATCAAAATGTTTCATTTTTGTTTGTTGAACTGACCCAAAACACTTAGTTTCAAGTCACATTATTAATATGCAACTCCCAATGGTTTGCCTCCTTGGAGCTATAATTCTAGTGCCTGATGCTGCTATTCATCACTGAGAACGAGGCTCCCTGGCTGGACTACATCTCCCAGGATGCACCAGGCACCTTGGTCAGAAACTCTGTCTCTTGCATCCTGGGAGATGTAGTCTAGCAAGGGAGCCCAGTCTTGAAGAGAGAATGGGGGCCCAAACTAAAACTCCTATGAGACAATATGGCACAATAAGGAAACACTGTTTAATGTTGAACTAACTCAAAAGAAAACTTCAAGTCAGTTCAACAAACCAAAACATTTTGTTTTGGTTTTTGCAGGGTACATTTCAATTTAATAGAAACTGCATTTTCTGTTGGAGAAAAAACCAAATTTAATGGAAAGTTCCCAACCAACTCTACCATGCAGCATGGAAAAGGGTGGGTTTTGGGGGTTTTGTTTGTTTGATTTTTTTGGTTGGTTGGTTTTTTTGTTTGGTTTTTATGTTGTTTTTTGTTATAGGATTTTTTTTAAACAAATTGTTTTAAAGATCATTATGCTGGTGATAGTGAACATCCATTGTTTCAGTATATGACCACATTGAAACTGTAGTGTGAGGTGGGCTAATCATGAGCAAAAGTGATGAGAATTCTAGGATGTGTATTGAAAAGGACGGGAACACTTAATAAAGGTTCTGAAGCTTCTTCCTCTTACATTGTTTAATGGGACTTTTGAGTCTAGTACTGGACACCTGACCTGAAGCCTTTGATACATAATTTACAAGGCTTGCTGCAGCTAATTGCCTTTTCCTCTTGCGGATAGGTTGATGTTCTTGTGTGGATGTACCCATTCTATTTGATTATACGTACACATTCTTATATTTTAAAAAACAGGCATTTGTACATTAGAGAAGCACAGAACATTGATCAGAGCAGGTAGAACATCTGACCATAAGCTGAGGCAGTTCTAGGAGGAACCCAAAGATCCCAAACCTCTTCATTCTAGGGGCCACCATATTTTGCCCTGTAATTCACCCTTCTTCTAAATCTCTGCAAACATGTGGCCCATCCCATGGTCCGAAGGTCAGCCTCCCTACTGGCAAGTCATGGAGACTTATATTGGAAAGGAACTTTTCTAAAATTATTTAAATTAAGCGAATTATGAGCTAAACAGGATCTGAAATATTGTCAGATTCTAGTAATGGGACTGCCTTTTTGAAAGAGGGAATCAGGGGACTGGAAGTCTGTCCCTGTGCGGGACTCTGGAAAAGTAGCTCACTTAATATCGATCTGCATTTCAGTTTATGTATTTGTAAAAAGGACATAACAATATGTTTTTTATCTAGCAGAGAGTGTTGGTCCTTTTATGCAAGATGGTACAGCATATAATTGCAAAGTTATTAATAGTCAAAGTATTAAGGTAACTGACTTGTATATAATTATTGTAGAAGAACACTTATATCTTTTTTCCATTTTACAGCAAACTTGAAGTTGTTATTAATTATTTACATATACTGTACCCAAAACTGTGTAAACACTGGAATGTGGTCTGGATTGTAGCAGCTGCGATAATCGTTTTTGCTGCGCTGTTGGGGATCTACCATTCATACAACTCCTGTGTTGAATTATCAGATGGACCCGAGGGGAAAGCCACGTGTTCTGCTGTCCAGCAATACTCCTGGTGGAACTCAGGACTTCAGCATGAGCAAGGCACAGAATAATAAACAAATTATAAAATATTTACGGTACATCAGTAAGCACACACTTTAAAACACGATTATTAAAGCAAGGTAGCACTTTGTCATTTTCCTGTTGCTAAATGTGATCAGTAAGCCACACTAGTTATTCTATGCCATCAGGCTTGGGAATGGATTGTGATTTACCTAGTGAAATTGACCATCTGATAAATACTTCTGTTTTTTTGTCATGATAATTGTATCTGACTGATATGACTTCATACAAATAAAGTCACATTTAAATCATGCCAAGGTTGTGACAGTCACCAGCATTAGCCAGGATATTCAAAGGGAAGACTGATACATTAGACCTTAATTCATGCACTTTTGAGGAAAGCTATAAAAGCTACCAGTTATAAAGTATTTGCTTTAACTTTGCATTTCTTGGCTTTTATTGACTGATGTCATAACTTTCACAGCAGTTATATATAGGATTTTTTTTAAAATGTAATGTCCTTGTTTAGAATGAGTGGGTGGGAAAGAAAAGCCTTCTGCTGAAGACTAAAAATATTATACGGGGCCAAATTTATCCTTGGTATATTTCCATAATATGAGTTACACAAAGGATGAGGTTGGCCCAATAATCATGCAACAGTGCAAAACGGAATGCTGACTAAATATGTTTTGTATTGCTATTCATAATGCATTGCAAGAGGGAAACCACTCCATTGTTTGAAGAGGGTTTATGTTAAGGGCTAAATCCAGGTCTGTGCGGCAAACAGACCAAATGCCCAGTGTGTCTCAGAGCCTCCTTGTATGTCAAAGGGACATGCTGTGCGGTGCATTGTGCTGCTCTTCTGAACAAGAGTGCAGTGCACTCCCCACTAGCAGTTGCTATTGATTGCAGGAAAACAGTTACTGCTTGGCAGATGAGACATATCCCCTAAACTTCAGACTACAGCACACTAAGAAAAGGGGTGAAGGCCAGCAGGTGAACTATGGATGGATTCTGCCCAGCTGCTTGCACTGGAGACAGAGACTCCCTGTGTCTTTTTCATGCCCTTGCACACCATCATAACACTGGTCAGAGCTGAGCCCTGCGTGTGTTTAAAGTGCTTACTGATTTAATGTCCTCACGTAAAGAGGTCACTGTGCACACGCAGCAGCTCATTTTAGAATCAAATGCTGTGTGTGTGTTAGCTGATTAATTATTTAATTATTTTTAATGAGCCACTTATTGGTGAGTTATAGAAGCTCACGGAAGGATAAGAAAATATTTACCCAACGTCGACACTTTTGTGCATGTATAATTTCAAAATGGCCAAATCATTTTTGAAGAGAATTCACCCATGGGCTAAGGTACTGAAATGTCTGGCACTTAAGAGTATATTGTATGTACCTACAGAACTTGAGTTGGGATTTCTGGTCAAGTATGTCCATCTTTCCATTGCTATGCACTTGAATACAACTGAACTTTTAAAGAGAGTGTGACACTGGAGAGTATTGTTGGGTCTCAGATGTGTCGGTGTTTTCTGGGATTATGAATCTAGTTTGCTGAGTGACTAACGGCAGTTTCCCCTTGGGAAGGATAAGGAAGCCATGTGCAGTACCTAATTCTGACTTATCTGCAGCCAGTAGCAGGATGTTTTCTTTCAATATAGTCCCCAAACTCTCAGCAAATGAAACTAGCTGGGAGAATAAAGGTTTTTAACTGACTCAGAAGTGTTTTAACTCCGATTTCTCCCACCAAAAATAACAAAGCTCTCCGGAGAGATTTTTCTCTTTAATGTTAACTAACTCACTTCTTTTACCATATTTCTCAGGCAGATGTTGTTCCAGGAAAATATCAGATGGCCACCACTGTTGCTAAACAAATAGTGCTTGAATTAACCATTTGGTGTCTTTAAAAAAAAAAAAAAACCATCTCTGGAGGAGTAAAGGAATCAAAGTGATTAAAGAAGCTCCATAAAGCTAAAGGAAATGTGCCATTTGTTCTCTATCTGTAAACAGCAAAGAATCAAATAAACAATTGAGTTTTTATAAATTTTCTATCAGTTTGGGTGCAGCTAGAAGGCCTGGCAGATTCAGACTCCTCCATTCCAAAAGATGGACTTTACTCAAATGGTGAAATTAGTATGTTTGATGACCTGAGCATTAGTGTGATTAGGTGCCCTTTACAAAACAAAGCATTGGTACTGATAATTTCTGTGGTTCAGCCAGGGCCAAATCCCTGTGCCCTTACTCACATGGGCCCTGATCCAGCAAAGTACTTATGCTTGTGCCTAACTTTAAACATGTGAGGAATCCCACTGACTTCTATGAGACTAGTCACATGTTTAAAGTTAGGTATGTGTGTAAGTGCTTTGGTGGATCTGGACCACAAGGTGAAATTTGCCCCTGTATAGAGGGCATGCACACCCTATCTGGGACTTAATTAGTGCATCGGCCTTTTGGGAGCTCACTGCACAAGGGTGAATTTCACCCATGAGTTGTTCCATTGGTTTGAGAAGAATTTCTCCCATGGGTCAGATATACAGAATTTAGCCTCCAGAGTCTTTGGTTACTAAGGGCTTAGGGGGAAAGGATGGGCAAAGGGCAAGGTGTTTTAAAGGGGATTAAAAGATGAAAATGAAATAAAGTGAAAAATAATTTGGGGATTATTTTTATACCTACTGTAATTAAGCTGCCCACTTAAAATAATAGCCCCACAGTGGCTGTAACAGAGTATTAAATACTTTATCTTGTTCAACTAATTAATGAATATACTTTTGTGTTTAGTGAAAATTAGGGTTGTGCTCAAAAAATTTTAAAATCTAATTTTGTCAGTCTGATTTTAATTACCTATATCTGAAAAGAAAACTTCTATTCTCTGTGTTCATAAGGCATGTCAGATTACAAACAATAGGTCAATTATTTATACTATTAATACTGAAATAGTTTTCTTGGGGTGCAATATTTATTTTTCTGCTTCAACAAGACACGTTTATTGTTTCTCATGCACAGCACTGATGTTTTTAGTAGAAAGAATTGAAAGGGGGCACTATTTTTGTGTATCATATTATTTAAATTTGTAACATTGTAAGACCTTGCACAAGTGTGCTAGTATTGTACTGTATAGTATCACATACTTGAGTTTTGAAATAAAAATATGGTTTCAAAGTCTTTCAATTCCCAGCACAAGAATTATTTAAGACATGCGCACGTATCTAAGACTGACCTACCCCTATACAGGTTCTTGCTAGGAACCATAACAACAATTTAATGATGAACTAGTAATTAAGGTTTCCATTCCACACTTACTTCCACTTGGTTTACTGTGTAATTTGAATAGAAGTATAAAGTGTTGGTGCCTCTCTCACTCTCATTCCAGTGATGCAAGAGCAATCTATGTCCTTCTGGAACTTTGGGTACATCTTAAGGAAACCTGTTATTTGCCAAGAAGGTGTGCACCATAGTCTTCTAATAAGATGGAAGTAGCCTTTTTTAAATGATCTCACCACTTTTTAATGGTTTACATTCGTTCTGTTGCATACCCAGGTCATCCCATTTACCCTTTTTAAATACTGGCACAATTTTAGCTTTCTTGCAGTCTTTTGGAATTTCCTCATTGTTTCAAGAGTTATTGAAAATCAACATTTTGATAAGCTCTTTTAAAACTCTTGGATGCAATTTAGTAGCTGCTGTTTAACATCCTCCTGAGGAGTTGTTATTGAAATGGAAAATGTTACATCATCATTATACAATATGACTACATTAACTGTTCTTCTCAAATACAATACAGAAATATTTATTGACTATTTCTGCCTTTTTTTTAATTACTATTGACAATTCTACTATTTCCAACCAGTAATGGACCAATGCCATTGTTAGGATTCTCTTTGTTCCTAATAAACTTTAAAATCTCCTCCTTGTTGTCCTTAACTCTACTAGCCATAGAGTTGGCCTTTGGCCTTTTGCTTCCCTTATCAGTTTTCTACAATTCTTAGCTTCTGATTTATATTTATTATTCTCAGTTTCTACTATCACCTGATGCAGAAGAAGCAAGCAGTGGTATTTTTCAGGATTAGCTATACCAGTGGCAGACTCCTTTCTCAATGGGAAAAGAGTTTTTAAACTTTCTTCTGACAAGCCTTGGGTGTTGCTGGCATTCCTGTAAAACAGGGCACGCTGACCCTTTATGGTAGGGTACAGGCCTGACACTACCTGTTGCCATGTTCAGGACAGAATGAGTGGAATTCTAGGAGGGTTAGTTCCCAACACTGATGAGAGATGTGTGCCTTGCATCAATGCATAATATGAAAGGGTGCATGGACATAAGGTGCTTTCTTTTCTTGTGTGAAAGAGAGACCAGGGAAGAAGCAAGACCTGCTGTGGGTGTCTCTACAGAGAGAGAGAGAGAGAAAGAGAGGCCTGGGAAAACCTTAGTTGGGCATTTTGAAAAAGCCAGTGAAAAGTTGCATGAAGTTCCAAGGAAGGGTGGTGGTTGTGGCAAGGCAAAGGAAGTAGCTTTGAAGGAGAAGAGAAGGAGAGAGAGTTGGGGGTCAGACTCAGAACTAATGCCTCCTTCATTGTTAAGGGCCCCAAGGCTGGTACTTGTTGAACAGGGAGGGCACAAGCTCCCTTTTTACTCTGAGGGGCTAGTGGGAAGGAGTTGCTGTTGTATCCTAGAGAGGGGAGAAGAATGAAGATTGACATATCTTTAGGTGAGGGGCTGTTATGCCTCTGAGAGGGGTTAAGACTGACAAAGCCACAAGAGAACTGTAAAAAGAAAAGGAGTACTTGTGGCACCTTAGAGACTAACAAATGTATTTGAGCATAAGCTTTTGTGAGCTATAGCTCACTTCATCGGATGCATGCAGTGGAAAATACAGTAGGGGGATTTTATATACACAGAGAACATGAAACAATAGGTGTTACCATACACACTGTAATGAGAGTGATCAGGTAAGGTGAGCTATTACCAGCAGGGGGGAAGGGGGGGGCACCTTTTGTACTGATAATCAAGGTGGGCCATTTCCAGCAGTTGACAAGAATGTATGAGGAACACTGCGGGGGGTGGGGGAGGGAATAAACATGGGGAAATAGTTTTACTTTGTGTAATGACACATCCACTCCCAGTCTTTATTCAAGCCTAATTTAATGGTTTCCAGTTTGCAAATTAATTCCAATTCAGCAGTCTCTCGTTGAAGTCTGTTTTTGAAGTTTCTTTGTTTTAATATTTCCACTTTTAGAGAAGCTGGGTAAAGGGTTTGGACTTTTTATTAGGCCATTTGTTATTCTACAAACACCACTCTCTCCCTCAGGTGGTGTTGGTACCCTGAAACAAGGTCCTGACATTTGTAAATAGATCGTATTGAATTGAGACTCTCTACTGCTCCTCACCCTTGTGCATCCCACATGGTCCCTTTACCAAGCACCACAGAGCCCTGTTTGGAGTCTTCTGACACACTCCAACGAATGTTCAGATTGTCACTCTCACAAAAATCAAAATTCTCTGAGATTAGCAATGCTTGTCAGCATTTCTAAATATTATTGTGAAACTTCAGCACTTCTAAAAATCTGGCACCAGATGCTGACAATTTTCCTGACCACATATTCTAAGAAATTATTTGTTTAATGTGTATTAATAGACATATGTCTGTCATAACACTGATCCTAAGACCAGGTAAGTTAAAATGAAAAACAAACTCTAATTTTGCTTCCCTGTCCTAAGGCCAGCTTCTTTCTCTCTAATTTCCATTTTAGCTGTTCCAAAAGCCTGTGAAAAGTCTCACATTTTAACACTCTATACTGTTACAAAGGTTCTTAATACTTCAGTCACTAATGTTTTTGTTTAAAACCCTTTTGATCTCACTATCCAGTCAGGCATAACTCTCATAGACTTCAACAAATCTGGACAGAATTTGGCTATTCTAATTATTAGGGCTGTCAACGATTTTAAAAAGTAATAGCAATTAATCATGAGATTAAAAAAATAGTCATGATTAACTGCAGTTTTAATCACACTGTTAATGATAGAATGATATTTAAATATTTTGGATGTTTTCTATATTTTCAAATACATTGATTACAGTTACAACACAGAATACAAAGTACACAGTGTTCACTTTATATTATTAGTTTTTATTACAAATATTTGCACTGTAAAAACAAAAGAAATAGTATTTTTCAGTTCACCTCATACAAGTTCTGTAGTGCAATCCCTTTATTGTGAATGTGCAATTTACAAATGTAGAATTTTTTGTTACATAACTGCACTCAAAAACAGAACAATGTAAAAAGTTAGAGCCTACAAGTCCACTCAGTCCAACTTCTTTTTCAGCCAATCACTAAGAGAAACAAGTTTTGTTTACATTTACTGGAGATAATGCTGCCGCTTCTTATTTACGTCACCTGAAAATGAGACCAGCCGTTCACATGGCACTGTTGTAGCTGGCAGTGCAAGGTATTTACGTGCCAGATATACTAAACATTCATATGCCCCTTCATGCTACAGCCACCATTCCAGAGGACATGCTTCCAGGCTAATGACAGGTTCTGCTCGATAACAATCCAAAGCAATGCAGCCCAATACACATTCATTTTCATCATCTGAGTCAGATGCCACCAACAGAAGGTTAATTTTCTTTTTTTTTGGCGGTTCAGGTTCTGTAGTTTCTGCATCGGAGTGTTGCTCTTTTAAGACTTCTGACCGCATGCGCCACACCTCATCCCTCTCAGACTCTGGAAGGCACTTCAGATTCTTAAACCGTGGGTCGAGTGCTATGGCTATCTTTAGAAATCTCACATCGGTACCTTCTTTGCAGTTTGTCTGCTGTGAAAGTGTTCTTTAAATGAACAACATGCTGGGTCATCCTTTGAGACTGCGATAACATGAAGTATATGGCAGAAGCCTAGGACATACAATTCTCCCCCAAGGAGTTCAGTCCCAATTTTAATTAACTCTTAAACAAGCGTCATCAGCATGGAAGCATGTCCTCTAGAATGGTGGCCAAAACATGAAGGGGCATAAAAATGTCATGGTAATGCCAGGGATCTAGATTCAGCACAGGAAGGCCCTGCAAGAAGGCTTATGTCTGCTGTGACTCTCAAGTTCTCCAAGGTTTGGCAGCAGGACCCCTTCATTCCATGAGCCAGGTGGTTTATTGGGAATTTTCATTTGGGAGCCAAAAGTTTCATTCAGTAACACGTTCAACTTCCCCCACCAGCCTTGGTGGAGTAATCCAGGGAAAATGCCCAGAGACATTTCTCTTATTCCCCGCCCAAGGTAGGCCATCCTCAAATCTATGCCTTGCTTAACTAAGCCTCAATCAACCTCTGCATTATTATACCCATTTTATACATTGGAAATGTTAGGCATGGAAAGGTTAAGTGACTTGCCCAAGAGTCACATATAAAGTCTATAGCACAGCTGGGACCGTAACCCAGGAATGCTGATTGCCAGTACTCTATACTAACGGCTAGACATATTGATTAACAAATGAATGCACTACATGAGTGATGAGCTGACACTCAGTTAAACAGGAACAGTTACAAAAGGAATAGCAAGAGAAAAATATTTTGCAAACTGTTTATAAGACTGACAGACTAACACTGCATTATCTCTCTTCCTCAGCTGTACATTTTCTGAGTCAGCATTAGCTGAATTTTCCAGACAGGCAGCTGTGAAATGTTCTGGGGACGTCATGTATTTCCAGCTACTGCCCTTGACCAGTAGATGCCTTTTTAGCTGAGCAACAAATATTTGCTGATATTCTTTCAGTAAATCAGTACAGTGGCATCTAAGTAGCGATCAAGAAAGTCACCTCAAAGCCCACAACCGAGGGACTGGCAATACACCATTGTCTTTAACGTAGGAAACAACCCACCCTGCGTTTTTTCATTTGTTACTGATGCTAATGATAATGGGAACTTATTCTGGAGTTACCCGGGTTTTGTTCTCAATCTGGATTATGAAATTCCTAGCTCAAGGCTCTTTCAATGTGAAAGGTATGTTTTCTTACAATTTTTCAGTGTGTACAACTTTTTCCCAATGTCCAAAAATATGTTTAAGATAGAAAACCAATTTATATCTTTCTCTTTCTTTTTTTTCCAGAAAAGATATTTGCTAAATCAGTGTGTTTGCAAATAAAATATGCAGGTGTATAATTACATCTGTGAGTATGTATAACTCTGTAGGTGTATATATTTTAAAGTAACCTATCATTTGTAGGCATATGAAACCACAGATTTCTCAGAAATAAGTGCAAAAGAGAATATTTTCAGTAACATTCTTGCTTGTGAATATCTTTCACTGAATATTTATGTCCAATTATCTGATTCATTTTTAATAATGTCCAAATGTGTTTTTGATGATATTTTTAGTAATAAGTGAAAATCTGGCCAGATGTCAATTTTTTTGGAAGCTGCCACAGCAAAAGCTTTTGAGCGGTTATCTAATCGCAGGATGTGCATGAAATAGGTCATTGGGTGCCTTAGAAAAATGTTATTTTAAGTGTAAACTGTTAGTTTTGATTTTGAAATATTGTAACAGTGAATATGAGTCTGCCACAAAGTTCTCAGGGACATAGGCATGATTCTTGAAGTATAGCTTATGGGTAATGAAGTCTGTCTCTGGTTACTATTGGAAGGAAAAAATAACCCAAACACTTGGGAGTTCCCACTTTTGAAAGACAATGTATTTCAGGAATTAATAAAGGAGCATCTGCCTTAAATAGCTCTCAATTGCAAAATGGTTGCATCATAATTCCATTAACATACAGTCATATAATTTTCTTATGAAATATTTTTGTTTAATTTTTATGTGATTAATGCTTCTTCTAAGAAAGTAATTGGGGACTTGGTTTGCAAGCCATGAAAGCTGAAGTCTGCTCTTCAGCTAGCAAACAAGTACAACATAGTGAACAGGAGGCATATCCCCTCCACCAATATGACCTGATGCCCTGCCTTGGCAGGACTGCCATTAGAGGTGAGAGAGCAGTTCAAGGAGGAGGGGAGTAAACGCGCCACGAAAACTGGCAAAGAGATTGCTGATTAGTTGTTGGTGGATTGTGTAGTGCAGCGGTTCTCAAACTGTGGGTCGGGACCCCTAAGTGGGTCGCAACCCCATTTTAATGGGGTCGCCAGGGCTGACTCAGACTTGCTGGGGCCCAGGGCTGAAGCCCGAGCCCCACAGTCTGGGGCCAAAGCCAAAGCCCAAGGGCTTCAGCCCTTGGCAGCAGAGCTCAGCTTTGGCCTCCGTGGCTTCAGCTTTGGCCCCCCCCCATCCAGAGTGGTGGGGCCTGGGCTTTGGCCTCCCCACCCAGGGCAGTGGGACTCAGGTGGGCTCAGGCATCGGCCCCCCCTTCTGAGGTTGTGTAGTAATTTTGGTGTCAGCAGGGGGTTGCGGTGCAAAAAAGTCTGAGAACCCCTTGTGGAGTGGGAATGTGTGCCACAAATAAGTCAATCCCGGCTCCAGCGGGCTCAAAATTTAAAAGACAAAATGATGGAAGGAGAAGATGGGAATATCGTATACAAGCAAATGACTATACATACACATTTGTCAGCAATCAACTCCCTTATCTTTGGACAGTGATTGGGGGAGACTGTTGGGAGACCGACAAACTGTGAGAAGGGAGAGTCAGCATTGTAATTTATTTCATAGGAAGCAATAGCTCCTGCTTCAGTTTCTTCTCCACAGCTTTGTGAATTACTGCCAATGCCACATTTTATGCTGCTGGTCATACTACACAGTGTCATGATGTTGATCAATCAATTACAGGCTTTTTCATACTGTCGATAGAGGAAGGACCCGTTTTCCACCAAAGGAAAACAGGATTGCTGGTTCAGAACACCAGCAGACGTTTTCACTTCCTGTGTGGCTCCAGCACACACACACAAAAACACACATAGAAAATTTGTTTGTGGAATAAGAGTCTGACTGCCACCAACTCACATGGCAGCTGTCAGAAAGGCCTCTCTGGAGGAGCTGCAATGCAGAAGCTCCAAAGCCTAATTCCAAGGAAGATATGAAACACTGCTGTACTGCAGCATCAAATAAAAGAGAGGCACCCAACATGGCTTAAACTTATTATTTCCAAGAACGAGTGCAAGACTATTTCCCCTCACGATGTGTAAGTTGGAGGACAGCAGAATCAGTTATAAATGAGATATATCTTTAACAAGGGAAAGGAAAGTATCAGGGTACCATTTTCAAAAGTGCTTAAGTTCTATTTTCAAAATTGACTGTCAGTGAAACGTAGGCTTTTAAGTGCCTGTGTTACTTTTGAAAATGGGGTGTAGGCTTCTAAGTTACTTAGGATGCATTTTTCGAAAAGCACCAAAATCTTTTTTGATCAACACAACTCTTAACCCATAAGTCAGAGCTAGGGAAGATGGGAGAAAGCACTCGTGAATGTGCCATACAGAGAAAGCTACACTTGAGCTAAATGAACCTTGTTACGTAACTCACTGTATTAGTCATAAATACCACATACCTATCCTTTTAGGAGCACACCTTTAACAGCTAGTTAAAATACTAGCTTGTGTAATTTCCAAAGGCCTTGAGGGCCAGCTGCAATCTTTCTGTCATGGGTCAAATGAAACTCAGACATCCTCTGATTCAGCCCCCATCTTCAAAATCAGCCTAAGATGACCTTCTCATTTATGTCCTCAGTAGCTATTATCATGCAGGTTGCTGCAGCACAGCAGGGATGAGCTTGTCAGTCTCTGTAAGTGAATTTAGTCACACTTTGCAAAGAGGAAATTTTCTTTCTACCTGTGTAAACAACCAGATTTCGATGTCAAACTTATTTATTTTTCTTATCTACTGAAGGGTTCTACGCAACAAATTATGGCTGGGATTTTCAAAGGCACCTAAAGAAATTAGATGCCCAACTCCTGTTGAAATTCAATGAGATTTGGGTACCTAATAGTCTTAGCCTCCCTTGAAAATCCCAGCAGGCAAAGATCCTTCTCACCATAGCAGCCTAAGAATGTCTCTCGCTGCTGCCAGCAGACAGAGCAACCCACCCAGCACCTCATGGACAGGACATCGCAATACGAACTGAGGATCTGGGGAAAAACACAGAGATGTCAGCAGCAGTTTCCCGAAACAGCAAAGAGACTAGATCACATGAAAGCAGAAGTGTCTCCCTCACTTTACAACAGCTCAAGTCCTTCATTCTATTCTGCACCCACCATCTTTGTCTTATTCTCAGATTTTTTTTCTCCTAATCAATCAATTCCACTGTTCTTCTAATGAAGTAGATTTCTCCTGCAAATGCACAACATATGATTCAAGATGAAGATATCCTTTTGCTGTTAGACCAGCCAAGTACAGAAGAGCTCAGAGGCTACCTAACAGCAGCTTGTGGAGCCAAAGGATAATACATTTCTTAAGGAATAATCTGCCTCCAACACAAATTCAGTGTGCTTCATCACAGGACTCAGAGAGACGATTTAGGAAGTCATGAAAAGGGTAGGATGATTGGGTGGTTGCTGTTTGCTTCTAATCTTTTTCTGTAAAACTAGTTGTAGTTTACACTAAAGCTGATAACTGTCCAAGAAGGTGCTTTTTACTTCTCCATGTTGTTTCAAAAATGCTAATTTCAGGTACACATTGCATTTCATCTTCTTTTGTATTTTTCAGGTTAAAAAATTGCACTCTATCTGCAATTCACTCTGCTTTCTTTTCCTTCCTACCGACTGAGCCCTCATTTTCTGATACTGAATCTTCCTTCTTCCCATTCATCAGGTGAACATCTAGTTGACTGCTTTTCTCATATGAAAATATTTCTTTTGTTGAGTATATTATGCATCAGTCAGGCATTTTCAAGTATCCAGCCAACTTGTCAAATGTCAGGAAGTTCCATTCAATCAGCAGCTCAACTCAGTCTGAAAAGCGGCATTGTATTTCTCAATGTCCTTGTGAGGATTAGAAAATTAAGGCTGGTCATTAATATAGCTGGTCATTAATAAACTTCCATCATCACTTTAAAAGGTCCACTTGGCCAAATTTTAATAGATGCTGAGGAAATCCATGGACTGGACTGGGGACAGAGGAGGGTAAGGGCAGGAGAGACTGCCTGAACATAGAAAGAGTGGGAAGGGATCATGTGTAAATAGTATGAAAGGAGGGAAAGTGTGGAGCAGGCCCTGGAGACAGGAAAGGAGAGGATGGATTAGGTCTAAGAAGCAGAGAGGAGCGTGGGATCTGCATTGCTGCAGCTGGGACATGGAGAGGCCCAGCAGGAGACGGCTGGGTCTGACTGGGAGGGAAAAGGTGAGACGGAACAGTCTAGAATAGTGTCGGTTAGGTCTGGAGGCGCTGACTGAAGTAGGAGGAGTCGGACCAAATGGAGGATATATTGACCACCAAGAAGAAATGATAGGGTAAATTTACGTTCTCTTCGCAATCAGATCACTCTCATTGTCTGAGCTGAGCACTATGATACCCAGGCACACCTTCCCCCCGCCCAGTGGCACCACTCTCACCGCTGCTGAGCAGTGCTATTGGCTGGCATTATGTTCCAAGGACTACAATATTTCTTAGTTCCTCTCTGCAAAGCATCGCATCTAGCACAGACAGAGAGGAAAATATTCCCATGGATACCTCATTTCCCTGTCGCCACCCTCCCCCACCCCCAAAGCTGTATGGACAACCTGGTTATTGCATGATTTTATGGCTAATCCATAAATGTATGCATGGTGGTGGCTAGTACAGTCCAAAGGGAATATCTGAGAAGCAGTTATTGTTTGTTTATTGTTTTTTTGTTGCCACTGTATATTCATTCTGTTTGGTCTCTACAATGTTCTTTGTTTGTTCTACAGTGTATTGTTCCTTGTTTATTTAGCTTGGCTGCTACTATACCTAAAAAAATGGAGCTTTTTGTTTCTTATGGCCCTGGTGGAATGTTACGTGGAGATAAAGAGCCAAATCCTGCCCCCTCTCCCTCTCTGTCCCCTTAAAGTTGCTTTGGGCTCTAAAGCCAGCACAGGAGAATCCCCATTTAGTGTAAGGCTGATCTAACCAGCCTTAGGCCACCTTTCCCAGTTCTTGATGTAGTGGGTGTGGCCAAAATGCCACTGTGCTCCAGCAATTGTTGTCTGCCCATTGGGGGCTGTTGCAACATGGTGAAATTGGAAGCAGCTAGCTGGCCCCAGGAGGAGCACAAAAAGGTGGGGGTAAAGCCACCTTTGCCCATCCCCCTCAGCTGTACCAAGCACCACCCCAGCACAACTGGGGCTCTAGCCCAATGTGTGTAAAAGACATAGGTGCTTGAACTAGGAGTGCGGGGGGTGCTGTCGCACCCCCTGGCTTGAAAGTGGTTTCCATTATATACAGGGTTTACAGCTTGATTCACTTGCTCTCAGCACCCCCACTATCCACATTGATCCAGCACCTCTGGTAAAACATAATAAGTAACTTAATTTGGCCCATGCTTGAAGCTTGTTACCTTTTATATCATTTAAAAAAGTGTATCTGAGTTCCCCAATGGCCTAAAAAGTTACAGCTCAGCAGGGTGGAGGTGACATAATTAAAAATTACAAAATCCCTCTAACATCTTTTTGTGGGTAAACTCCACATGCTTCCAACCATGTTTGACATCCATGGCAGGCCTTGTAACCCTGTCACTGTGTGAAGCTCACTATGCTGAGGTCATTCGTGTTTTATCGTAAGCACAAGTTTTATTATTTTAAGACATTATTAATCAGGTGGGAAAACTGGTTTCCAGCCCACCCATCGGGCTGTCATGCACATGTCACAAATGACATCCTCTTTAGCAAGATGGCTGCCCCCATGCACAGGCTCAAAGTTGCCATCTATGATTAATTTTTTTAAATATACATTTTCATAGTCTAGCCACGGTGACGAGTCCTCCTCACTCTCTGAACTATTAGACTGTTGGCGTGAACAAATCCCATTATTTTCTTATAAAAGGCTACATTAGAGGAGTTACCTTCCACTGGAGAGTTAATGCCCTAATACCCATAAAACTTGAAAAAGTGAACAACAGTATGCACCACTACACACACAGACACTTACTTAAAATAAAAGAATAAATTCTAAGGTAATAACTTTGAATATTTATGTTTAATTTACAGATCTCACCATTCGGGAGTGCAGGACCGCAGGCATAACACTAATTTCTCATCCAAACAAACTGAATTTCTCAGAAGCGGAAAGTGCATGTAGACAGCTGGGGTTACAGCTGGCAAGCAAAACCCAGGTTGAGAAGGCCCGGAATCATGGCTTTGAAACATGCAGGTACGTGAAGTCTATAAGCTTTCAGCAGGTCCATTTCCTTACATACAACAATATGCTTGTGAATGCATCCAACATTAAAGGGACTGATACTTTTTATTCTAGCTTTGGATGGGTGGCAGATAAATGGCTTGTCATTTCTCGGGTTATCCCAAATCCAAAATGTGGTCAGAACAAAACTGGAGTAGCAGATTGGAAAGTCCCTCTCCACCGCAAGTATCATGGTTTCTGCTTCAATTCTTCAGGTAAGTAGGCATGAGACCTAGAGTCGTTACATTTAGTTTTATTATTTCAAATCTTCATAGAAAAATTGTTGTTTGTGCTTTTTTCCTAATCTTAGATGGCGGATTGTATCTTTCCCCTCCAGGGGGAAAACAAAGAGCTATTGCTAAATGCAGGATGCTAGATGGACAGACGTTCCATTTAGTTCACCTAAATTAATAGAATGATGCTGTAATTAAAGCTCTTGAATAAGGCTGTCTTCATTATATTCAGTTATGTGGAGTCAGCTATGTGAAGCCCTTAGGTATGCTCAGTCATGCTTGTGCCAGTGAAAATGTTTCAAACGCACAGCTAGCTTACACTCCTTCAGTAACAGCAATGTTGTTTCGTGATATATATTATTTTACTGCAAAAATAAAAAATGGCCCAACAAACTGAATTAAATCTAAAAATACCTAAGTTAAAATACATTTGTTCTGGCTAAAGTCCATACAAGCTAGTAAACTCCAAAGCCATCTTTGTCACATATTCCCAGAATCTCCATTTATACAGCCTTGTATTTTACTTCATACTGTCCTGTAACAAGGGGAGAAATTAGATCGTCACATTAGTGACTCCACCCAAGCTAAAGGAAAAGATGGGAGGGGAACTGATAAGTCTTCAAATATATTAAAGGCTGTTATAAAGAAAACAGTGATTGATTGCTCTACGTGTCTACTGAAGATAGGACAGAGGGCAGAGAGAAATTCTGGAGAGCCTAGAATGTAAACTGAAGAAGTTTGAACTTTTTTAGATCCAAGAAATAGTGGAATGTGGATAAAACAGCAATAAAGGCAAGTGATTTTGATGGAAGCATTTTTAATGGCCTAGAATGAGAGATGAGAGAGTGGAGAGCAACTAGGAAATGAAGTAATATCTCGGTTGCTGTGGGGAGATGGAACGATGGATTTTGGAGATGGGCAATGGGTGAACCCCGGTCTCAGGGAGGCTAGCCCCTGGCCCGGTCTGCTGCTTCTGCCCAAGGCCCCACCCCTCCTGCTGGAGCCCGAACCCACCCCCCCCACCGCACCCCGCACGGCCACCATCACCTTCCCCAGTCCTGGGACCCTCCCAGCCCTGGAGCGCCGGGCAGTTGGGCAGGGGGCATGCCCCCCCCCCCAGTATGCTGGGCAGGCAGCACAGCTCCCCTCTCCCAGCCTCAGAGTGCCGGGTGGGTGGGTAGATGGCACAGCCCCCCTTCCCCAGCCCTGAAGCACCGGGTGGTTGGGTGGCGCAGTCCCCGTCCTTCCCAAGTCCCAGAGCGCAGGCTGGCCCCCATTAGCCCCAGCCCCAGCCTGGCAGGGGGAAGAGCCCCCCGCAGCACAGCGCCAGGAAGCAGGAAGTGGCCTGGGGGCAGAGAGTGGGCGGGACCATGCAAGGTTGTTTGGGGAGGCTTAGCCTTCCCCCGGCCTTCGATACCCGTGCCACCCACAATTTTGGAGTTGTTATAGTGAAAAAGACATCAGGATTAGCTAGAGCCTGAATCTGAGGAGAGAAAGAGGGAGTCGAGTTAAACATGGCCTAGGGATTGTTGGCTTAAGTAATAGAAAGAATGATAATATTGTCAACAGTAGTAGAGAAGGTAGGTAAAAGAGAAGGATAAGGAGGAAAGAGATAAGGTTTGTTCTGACTTGTTGAACATGAGATGGTGAAAGTGCATCCAGCAAGAGAAATCGAATGAGATAGACATGTTGAGACTGGACAAAAGAAGGGAGTTCAAAAGTAGAGTGAGAAATGTGGGTGCCATCACTGTAGAAGTGGTCATTGAGGTTATGGGAGAATATGAGTGTCACTGTCACAGGTCTCCTGCATCTCTGACCCCCTTCCTTGGTCTCTCTGAGTTCACACTTCAAGTGTTAAGCCTGATGTCCTTACCTCTTCTGAGGTGAAGTCCCACAATTCTTCCCTTCCTTGGTTTGGCCCCAGCAATTCTTCCCTTTGGGAGCTTGTGGCCAATAGTGAATATAGTGACTAGCTGACTATCTTAAAACAAAATAATTTTTAATCTTAACCATAGAAACGCAGCAAAGCAAAAGAGAAAAAGGATTTTAACACAATAAACAGTCTATATGCCTAGCTCTCTTATGGAAGGCTTACCATCCCCCTGGAATCTTTGGAAAGCTAAATTGCTTCATACTCCCTCAGCTGGGCCGGTGTCCATGTCACCCTGTTCTTTAGGAACAGCCCTGAACAACTGGCTCCCCGTCTCCCAACAACTCACTTTTTAACCATTTCAAGTCCTTTGGATCTGTCCATTCCCAGCCTGGGCAAAACAGAGTGTAACTTTGGGCTGGAGCAAATAATGTAGCCTCTTTTAAACATAATACCTCAGCATTGTTTCTTAATGACATCCACCATGTTTACTGAGAGGTTACTTATCTAAAGACATTGTGTTCCCTACCTGCTAGTGTCTTAACAGCCCTGCTATTACATTAAATCAATATATTAATGCAGTAGACATTCCACTAACCCAATACAGTAACTACCCCAGTAACCAGATCATATACAGTATTCATAAATTATTACAGACCAGCCCCACATCCTTCACAATGTGTAAAGAGAGAAGACCAGAGGAATATGTATGAAACTCTGAAGGGTTTCAGTGGAGGAAAGTGGCCAGACATGTGAAAGAGATGCTGAAAGAGTGGCTGGAAAGCAAGGGGAAAGCCAGGAGAGTAGCAAGTTATGGCAACGTAGGAAGGAGAGGCGATTACAATGGACTGAGAGATCATTCATGTCAGAGGTGGCAGAAAGATTGAGGGTGAGGCCGTTAGAGAGAAGGCTATTAGACATGGCCAGAAGGAATTTGTTAATGACCTTCATGAGTAGCCGTGTTGGAGTGGGAGTGATGTGAGAAAAATCCAGGATGGAGGTACCCCTTGGACATATCCATAGGAACAGCAGTGTCAGAAATGGATTAGCCATTTATACAGTCCAGTTAAAAAAGACATGATTGGGGTAAACTTGATCCTTCTCCACAGTTCAGAACTCTCATGTGTGGGTTTACAAACTATGTGGGAGGTTAGCTCAGATCGTGTCTTGTTTAAACAGCTATGCTTTTTTGATGTCACTGCTTTTGTATGTGCTGTATCATGTCTGTGTATGCTTGAACTGTTCTTTTACAATGTGGCTTTTTTTTATCTGTGTAGTATTTTGGATTGTACTACACCTATGAATAATAAGATGAGCTGTGTAAAGACAAAGTGGCAATCTTAACCCGGAATTCCTTACTTTTGCAGGTTTAAATACAGAGAATTGTCACTATTTTACATTGTTGTCATATTATTTAATAGAGCAAATTAAGCCTGTTGAATGCTATTAGGAAGCGATTTTTATTTAATATAGGGACTGAAGAATCACTATTTATTTTAATGGCCAAATTGCCTCTTGCTAGAGCTCTTACAACAAAAGTATTTGGCAAGAGCTCATTTTGCTGCATTTTGACCTTCCAGCTGCAGTGTGCAGAGTCACTTAAAGGCCATAGTGAAAAAAGAACAACTCTGTGTCATCTATCCTCTTACTTTGTGAATGAAAATGCGTCATCAGACGTCCCACCTGGGACTCATATTAAGAACTGTACATAAGTCATTTCCGCCCATTATTTCTATAACATATTCAGCTGGTTAACATGTAGATAACGTTATAGTTTTCAGATTATGTAAGAGTACCAGCAAGAACCAATGACCAATTCCTCCTTAGAGTCACATTTTCACTCCAACCTTACCCAGAATTCCAGTTTTCTACTTATAATTTTAAAGGTGCAGTTTTTTTACAGGCATCATTTATGCAATTTGTCTAAATTACTGGCTGTCCCTGCAGATCAGGTCCTTATATAACCCACATTAGGATATAGGGTTGCCAACTTTTTACTTGCACAAAACCAAACACCCTTGCCCCACCCCTACCACACCCCTCCTCCGAGGCCCCGCCACTGCTCCGAGGACCCGCCCCCATTCACTCCATCCCCCTCCCTCTGTCACTCACTCTCCCCACCCTCACTCACTCGCTCATTTTCACTGGGCTGGCTCAGGGAGTTGTGGTGCTGGCGTGGGTGAGAGCTCCGGGGTGGGGCCAGAAATTAGGAGTTCAGGGTGCAGGCGGGGGCTCCAGGCTGGGGCAGTGGGTTGGGATGTGGGAGAGGGTGAGAGCTCCGGCTGAGGATGCAGGCTCTGGGGTGGTGCCAGGGATGAGGGATTTGGGGTGCAGGAGAGGGCTTTAGGCTGGGACAAAGGGGTTCGGAGTGAGTGAGGGGGCTCTGGGCTGGGGCTGGGGTGCAGGGTGTGTGAGGACTCTGGCTGGGGGGTACAGACTCTGGGATGGGGCTGGGGATGAAGGTTTTGGGGTGTAGGACGGTGCTCCAGGCTAGGACTGAGGGGTTCACAGGGCAGGAGGAGAATCGGGGCAGGGCTTGGGGTGCGGGGGGGGTTGAGGGGATGAGGGTTCCGGCTGTGGGTGCAAGCTCTGGTGTGGGGCTGGGGATGAGGGGTTCTGGGTGCAGGAAGGGGCTCTGGGCTGGGATTGAGGGGTTTGGAGGGTGGGAGGAGGATCAGGGATGTGGGAGGGGGTCGGGGCACGGGAGGGGGTGCAGGCTCCGGGTGGCACTTACTTCAAGCAGCTCCCAGAAGCAGCAGCATGTTCTGCCTCCAGTCCTATGCAGAAGTGCAGGCAGGTGGCTCTGCACACTGCCCAGTCCACAAGCACCGCCCCTACAGCTCCCATTGGTTGTGGTTCCCAGTCAATGGGAACTGCAGAACCGGCACTTGAGGCAGAGACAGCATGCGGAGCCTCCTGTCTGCCCCTACGCATAGGAGCCGGAGGGGGGACATGCCACTGCTTCCAGGAGCTGCACGGAACCAGGGCAGGTAGGGAGCCTGCCTTAGCCCTGTTGTGCTGCCAACTGGACTTTTAGCAGCCTGGTCAGCAGTATTGACTGGAGGCACTGGGGTCCCTTTTTGACCAGGCGTTTTGGTGAAAAAACGGACACCTGGCAACCCTATTGGGACAATGTGCAAACTGCAGATTTCAAAGGTTTATAGCTTGGCCAAATTTGCATGGATTTTCTTTGGGACAGAAAAAGACATTCCTGACACAAATATAACCCCACTGCCAAACTTCAAGTCCCTGATCCAAAGCATGTGGGCACTAAAACCTCTCAAAGAAAAGGTTGCCTGAATGTTTTGACATGAACAAAATAACATATTTTTCCCTAATCTTGTTCTTGGAAAGCCCTAAATTTCTTTGGCTGGAAAAAAAATCAGTCTGAGGCAGACGTCAGGCATATAAAATTTCAGTCCAAATGGTTACAGTTTGGCAAAGTTATAAGCAGGTGAAATCGGGGGCTTATACTGGGAAGTGTTGGATAACCATAATAATAGGCAGGGCTCATAGCACCACTTGTAATAATGTAAATTAACCTCAGAATGCTGGGTAACCACATGACAATGTAACCTGTGTTCTTACTCAGTTCTTCCCTCCATTTTGTTTTGTTTCCTTGTCATGTGTCACACAGGAAATTATATTGTAAGCTCTTTCTGGCAAGGATCTTGTCTTTTGTATGCCATTGTAAAAGAAGTTTTGTCACACTTGTGGGCTTTGTTCCCTGTTCAGAAAGGTACTTAAGCATGTGCCTAACTTTAAGGAGGTGAGTAATCTGGAATTACTCTTATACTTAAAATTAGACATGCTAAATCTAAGCCTCTATGAATAAATACATAATAATAAACAGTATCAATAGCTGTATCCAGAGTTGTGTTGGTCCCAAGATATTAGAGAGACAAGACAATATATTTATGGGACCAACTTCTGTTGGTGAGAGAGAGGAGCTTTCAAGCTTACACAGAGACCTGAAGAAGAGCTCTGTGTAAGCTTTGAAAGCTCCTCTCTCTCACCAACAGAAATTGGTCCAATAAAAGCTATTATTCACCGACCTTGTCGCTCTAGTATCAATTGGTATGAGGAGTGGTCATCTGATTACCTCACTGCATACCCTCAGAAAAACTTCGGAAATATCCACCATAGATCAATGTGTGGTTTGCCTTAGGTACGTGCAAAATTTTGCAATAGCGCCCAGTGCAACTCATTATACTTCCTTTCCCCCTTTGCAGATATCTGGATTGATTCATGCATACCAGAAACAGATACAACCCTGTTACCTGCAACAGATCCAGAAATAAACTCATCTTCAACAGCTTCATCTCAGGGCATCACAGAGATGCCTACTGCTCCTGAGTCACCAAAACCCCAAATACGTCAGAAGACCTTTCGCATAAAATGTGTAACGGAAACCATTTTACCAACAGTACAGACTACTTGGGAAAGTGAAGAGGAGATGGCAGTGCCTAATGGAAACCAAGCTGCCTTTACAAATGATACTGTTGTATTTGGAGGTAAAGGCTATATGTCTTTTTTTATATGTACCCTAGTTATTAAATAGTGTTTTAGAGTGGGGTCATGTGCACAGCTACAACCAAAATCAAGGATTGTTATGCATGAGTGTATGAGGGCAGAATAAGAATGTAAGGAATTGCAAAGCCAAAACTAGTAACACAAAGGAAACTCCTTTCTTTTGAAAATTAATTGGTATATTTGTGGAGGATTAAATATAACCTCACTTAGCTTTTTAATAGGAATCAGTGGAATTTTACCACATAAGTTCTGTTCCTACTTCTGAGGAAGTCAATGGGAATTTTGCCAACACACGCTACATGCTTGGTACAAGTGAAAAACCTAATTGGTTCTCTCACCTGCCAGGATAAAGCAATCAAAACACCCACACAAAACCTCATGTTAAACAAAAAAAGCAAAACTGTATCATTTTCTGACATGCCAATAATCACTATATCTTTCTGATCCTCAACTTTTACTGTACTACTTGGAAAATATGGTGTAGAATAATATATGCATGTATGCGACTGTGTAGATTACAATAGCTAACAGAGCAGTCTGGATATAAATCTTTGGCAAACCCTAGCCCTTCAGTTTTACAATAAATGTGTTTCCATGGGTAATGACTCTGAAATTTTCATCCAGTATTCATTATCTGCCTGGAAAGAACATCAGCTCACCTCTTGTCTCCTGTTTAATAATCCTGATGACAATCCTTAACTGAAGGGTTTTTTAAAAAGCTTTCCTTTGACTATCTATATTTTGAATGCAATCACATACAATTTACATAGGATGTTTTCCTAAAGAACAAGACAACATGCCATATACCTGAACAAAATCATTGTAGTGATGTACTTCTCTAAATTCCCCTGCTTTAATAGACAGTAAAGGTTATTTTGAGATCATTCATATTTAACAGTGACAAAAATGATAGTCTAAATAGCAAAACAGGCCTGAAGTTGTTCCCCTTGAACTCAATGACAAAACTACCATTGACTTTAATGGAAGAAGCACTGGGTGTAAATGGTAAAGTAGTGTAACTTCCCCTTAGCTGGTGTGCAAAATGAGTGTAATTGATGTCACTGTTTAGGTCATTGTGAATTTGAACTAGAGATTTCCATGGGGGTTGGGCTCACTTACTCAAGGCTGCCTTTAGCAGAATCTGACCTTAGGCACATGAATTTTCAGAAAGGCTGATTTAAGAACTAAGAATATTTTTTAAAAATCAAGATAAACACATCAATTATCGATATCCTTTTATCTTTAGGTGTACCCATTGCACTCCTTGTGCTGGCACTCATCTTCTTTATAGCATCAGCTGTTCTTGCAGTCTGCTATATCAGAAAGTAAGTTCTTTCTTTCATAATGTACTTACTCTTAGATTACGGCTGATGAATATTCATATTTGTATACAGTACAAATTTAATTAAAACATATGACAAAGAAGAGTGAAATGTGCGTATCTGTAGCTCTGCAGATAAACTTTATTGTTGTTGTAGCTGATGGCCCTGTCATAGGAAGGAGGTTAATCAATTAATCATGTGCCAGGTGTGTGATTTCTGCATGTCAGCTCATCTGTCTGCATTTAAGTATCTGCTGTAGTGTTAGTATGTTTTCCTTCTTGTACCTTTCTACCATCCCAGTCCTGATAGAAGAGTTCTTATTCTTGAATTATGGTTGTGTTCAGAAAGATTAACATTTGTAAAGCTTACAAAGTGATGCAGACAGACATTCAAGCCAATGGATTGTTAAATCCAGTCTAAAAGCTGCATATGTCTGAAATTGCATTCCATCTAGTTTCATCATTATGTATTGCTACTTCTGATATATGTTGTCTGATTTAAAAATATTTAAGAACTAAGTCTAAAAACCAGGTGACCACTTAAGGGGGACCAATTCAGCATCCCCATGGCTTTAGTGGGAGTTCTGCTTGAGTATGACCTGCAGGATCAGTTGATAATTCTAGATACTTTGTATTTCATCTATTCAGTGATTATTCAGAGCTCATAATATGTATGCTACCTGGTAGTGTTTCTGTTCTAATTTGCTTTAATATTTCTATTTAAAGATACAAGAAAACCTTCCCATTTTCAAACAAGGAGCCCCAAAAAGAAAGGATTGAAGCCAAAGTCATCAAAGAAGCTAACTCAAGTGACAGTGCTCCTGAGAAGGAACCAAAGAATAATGGGAAAAAGGCAGAAGAGCCTCAAACCAAGCCTGAGGCCACAGTAAAATGTGTGGAAGCAGAAGTTTGAAAGGATAAATATAACAGCAAGTTTGACAGATTTAAAATGAAGAATTCAGAATTAGCAAAACATTTATAAATTGTTTCAGTTTCCCCATCTTAAAAAGGGGATAATGATATCTACCTCTCTTTGTAAAGTGCTTTGACATCTACTGATGAAAAAGCACTACATAAGAGCTAGGGTATTATATTACTGTAAATACTGGCAAGGTGAATGCATATTCCTTAGTTCAAATGTTTGTACAATCAGCATTCTATGATTATTAATTACACTTCCTCTTTGGTATAAAATGTTCTTTTGCAGAAACATGGTATCTTATTCATATTAATATTAAAAAAACAAACAATCAATCATCTCACAACTCAACATTTTCCATCTTAACAAGAAGTAACTAAGTCTAAGAATGCCTTGTTGATTGAGATACAGTGTATAATTGTTTGCATAAAATTCAGATCAACACATCTAAAATAAAATTTATGTTTCTTTCTGTCCTGGAGGTTGTCTGCTAATGTAATAGCATCCACAGTTAATAGCTGATCGTGCAACCCTTACTCGTTCAGACAATTCGTATTCAGGCAAGTAGTCCCACTGAGTTCAAAAGGACTGCTGGCATGAGTGGGGATTACTCAGGTAAGGGTTGCAGGATCAGCCCCTTAGCCTGCAAGTTCCCAAACAAGGGTACTTTTAGATTTACTATAAAGATAAGTAAGATATTTATACTGAGTATAATGTAATCAACAATGAAGTATTTTCTTGGGTATATCACTGTATCATAATTTACAATTTTATTTATTAAACTCAAGACTGCATCATTCTTCTTCAGATAACTGACAGAAAAAACACCTTTAAAACTGTATCACAATCTGTATCATAAAGGTCTCTAATGTCTATTTCAATGTGTTTTCAAAAGAAAAGGATATCAAGTGTCATGGGAAGTTTACAGCATTTAATAAGAAAATAAAGTACAGTAGATATATTTATTTGTTACATCTGTTTTATCTATTAGTCTCATGAAAACTACCTCTCAGGAAAATCCAAACAGTACACATTGCTTCAATATTATACATTGAAAAGAGACAGAAACACATGGCTGGTGTTATGTTAATTTCATAATAGTTGCATAACCTAAACATGAATTTGCAGTCTCAATACCAAATGTACTACATATCTCTATTAACAAAGATTTTGGATAACATTTGCTGTTAAAAATGCCCTTCAGTAGGCAGATTAGTTTGAAAGACATATTGCAAAATATCTTCTGCTATGGCAGCCATTTTAGCACAGAGTTGCTCTAACCAGTACCCAAATAAGCGTCTCGTTGTCTGAAAGGAAATAACACGAGTCCTCCTGGTATTCCAGGTTGTTAACAGAATGAAAGATAGGTTATGAAATTAACTTTTAAAAGAGAGCAGCATTTAAAATATGAGCTATTGTAACCCACTAGTGAGTGTCAAGTGTCTCCCCTCTGTGCCCAAGCCAAAAAAGATGAGTCTGTTACAGCTTTAGAGCATGCTTTCAGCTTTTCATGTCCCCCAGTTCAATCCCCAGTGGGCTGGCCAAGATGGAAACTGTTAAAATAAAAGACGTGAGAACGTCAAAGAACGTCTCTTTGAAAGCCACAGGATATGATTGACTTAGTTCGGTAAGGGAGTGGTAATGCCTAAAAACACTCCTGCCATTCAGGATATCCTCTTCATTTCTGAAGGATTTAATTTGTGTTCATCACAGGGGGCTTTATCCTGTGAGGTGCGGAGCGAGCACAACTGCCATTGGGGAGTCAAAGTCACTTAGGAAGTTCAGGCCCATGTCATGTGAGACTCTGGGCAGGCTCACCATCTTCCTGAGCTCACTCACTTTGTAGCTAAATGTGCTTAGATAAGCATCTAGACAGTTATATAAGCTTTTAAAGCAATACTATCATTATTCACTCATAGGTGAAATCTGCCCACGTACAGGTGCCAGCACAAGGGCTATGCACCACTTAAATTCCACTTAAGCGATTCAAGTTTAAGTGGCACATAGGTTTCATGCTGGCTCTTGGCCCAAGCATGAATTTCACCCACGTTTGTAATTACATTTATTCCTGATTCCAACATGGGTGGTGACTTATTCCATGATTTTAAGGGGAACGAGTTCTCTGTGAAAAAGAACCAAATTCTGTGGCAGGCACTCTTTATTTTGCAGCAGGGAACAGTCAAGTCTGAGTGTGCTAATTAGGTTGTTAATTTTTTCAGAATACATTCCTGAATCCCAGTATCATGCCCTCAATTTCTGGGGTCACGTGAGTACGTCAGACTCTCCACTTTCATTTTAAGAACATTATGTTTCTAGCCCTCATGGTTGTGAAGAAAACTGACAGTGTGACCCAAGTGTAACTAATTAATAAAGCAATATTGGCCTGAGTCTGTGGAGAGTTTGAAGAAATAGATCTGAGAGAGGTGGCATGCCCCATTCATCTCCAGGAGGTGTTAACTCCAAAACCCACTGATCTGGGAAGTCCACCACCACAACCGCAGCAGAGGGCAATGTGTGTGGCAGGAACAAAATAGTGCGAACAACCTGACTCACCGAAGCAGATACAGCTTGGCTCCTGGATTAAGTACTGAGGGGAACCCCATGCCACTGTCCCTGCCTCTTTGTAAGGGAAGGCAGGGCCTTAACACCAGCACATCGTATGGGCAGTGAGGATATGATGCAGGGGCAGGGCTGCAGGAGGGGAAGCCACAGGAGGCCCTGTGTCATCTTGTTCATAGAGCCCCAGATTGCCTTAACCCTAGGGTTGCCACCGGTTCAGGTTTTCCCAGGATTGTCCCTTTTTTGTGGCAGCTGTCCCAGAAAATCTGAGTGCTCAGTACACACTGCCTGCGAGCTTACTTTGATGGCCTGGCCTGTTTTTTTTTTCTACCTGAGGTGGCAACCTTACTTAATCCAGACCTGTATACTTCACAGCCTGGACAGGATGGAGCTCAAGCCAGAGACTGTAGCTCAATGGCTTGGCCCCTCCAGCTGCCACAACCCTCCATCTGCAGTCCCATTTGGAACAGCACACCACACTTTGCATCCCAGGGAGGATGGAATTCTTCCTGGTGCCCATGATGCTCATAGACTCATCCCTGGCTGCCCCATTTCCCCCTTTTGGTACATACCTTAAAGACAGGTAAGGGTGGTCCTGACAGCCAGAAGCTCTCGTGTCCTGCTTTGTAGCCCCCCTTTTTATGGACAGCAGGGCAGGCAAATGTGCTAATTATGTAAAACGCTCCCCGTTGTGGTGAAAGCAGCACAGAAAAAGGCAGCTGTAGCTTGGCACTGGGGGAATGGAGGCAGGGGCAGAGACAACAAAATGTCAAACATGGGGCTGCAGCAGTTGGGCAAAAAGCCAAATTCTGCAAATGTGTTATTACAGAATACCTGGTACCTGCCTGTAGTATATTTTAGCCATCAGGCCTAGAGACTAGAAATACATAATTAACAACAAAGAGTAACATTAAAATAAAGCATTTTGCAGCCAAAGGTTACATATGTCCTATGTTCTCCATCTCTGCAAAAGCACTGACCTCTACTGACAGGGTGGGACTGGCTATGTCACCTTTCTGGTGGAGGTGGGGAGGGACAACGCGCATCCTCCTCATCTCAGCCCAGCCCTCTCCATGAACAGATTCTGGAGAGCCCCCACAGGGTCCAGGTAAGAGAGAACAATACACTGAGTTGGGGGCAGAGTCCTCTGCACACATGGATATTGGGGTGACTATCAGGAGTCAAATAACAAAAGATCTTCTTTGTTCATCATATAAAATACATCTGAGAAATGTGAGGCCTGATTTCTCAGATGCAGCCAAAACACACACAGCATGAATCAAAGGGACCGGTGCAAAGATGGTTTAAAACACCTGGCATTCCCCTAATTCTAGTTTTGCTCTGTGCATGGCAGTTTCCCCCTGGGGTTTATTAGAACAGCTAAAGAGCTGATTTTAATGGAGCTGCAATGACCGCAAATGGTTTTACAGATTATGCCAGCATTGTGAAACAAAGTGGCCACATAGAACAGGAGCATCTGGCTCATTGCTCTCCATGCAGTGAGAGACTAGCTCTGCAATGACAACAGTGATAGAAACATTAATCAGCAAGTGCCATAACAGACTAGCATGATAGTGATGTAAAATATAGTAGAATGTGCAAATGTTCTTGGTCATTGTTTAAATGAATTCAGATAGGTTTTTCCACTACAAAGCAAACAGGGGAAATGAGCATTATGCTCAGGATGTGAACTAATCTCAGCAACCAAACCCTCAACAAATGATTTCACCGGGAAAAAAATCTAATATAAACTATATATTGCTGTCTCCACTTTTTAAACATTTTTTATTCTTTTACTTTCTTACTCTTTCTATTTGTGAGAAATTACTACTGAAACAAGTGTGAGAAAAAATCCAAGAGTTCCTATAAGGATATAACTTCATATCACAAATAGTAGTTACCCCCAAGTAATTACCACAAGATGAACTCAAAACTAAATACATTTACTGAGCTGTATGTAATTTTTTCTTTAAAATATTTGCTTAACAAAAACATTACAGTAGTTGTAATATTTATATAATTTATTTATTGTAAAATTATTGCACAGCCCCCCCAAGGACCAGAATGTGACAGCCTTACATTAAGTAGTACCTTACTCCATTTGCTTCAACAAGACTACTCAGTATAAGATGATATTCAACATCAGTGAAGAAATCACAATCTAGCCCATGTGGAAGAAGGGAGGGAACAGTTTATAAATAATATTATATATCAAATATATTATGTAATTATATATGCTACATTAGCTATAGTTGCCTGTCTAGTAAGAAGAAGCCCACCTAGTTTTGGAGGCATTTGCCTGATCCTGAAAGCTTTTATTAATGTGAGTAACAATTACTCAGGAAAACAGGACTAATAACTTCAGTGGGATTACTGGGATGAGTAAGCATTTGCAGGATCAGGTCCTAGGACTGCAGTCTGAAAGTTAACAAAAATCTACTGTCTAATGACTGGCTGTGCTATCACCAATGATGTCCTAATTCCATCACCCAATCATAAGCTGTTATATAAGTGTCGTGAAATCAAAGTGTAAGTGTTAAAATCGTGCAGTAGAACCTCAGAGTTACGAACACCAGAGTTATGAACTGACCAGTCAACCACACACCTCATTTGGAACCAGAAGTACACAATCAGGCAGCATCAGAGACAGAGAAAAAACCAAATACAGTACAGTATTGTTAAATGTAAACTACTAAAAGAATAAAGAGAAAGAGGCACTGTTCAGCTGTAAACTTTTCAAAGAACAACCATAATGTTTTGTTTAGAGTTACAAATATTTCAGAGTTACGAACAACCTCCATTCCTGAGGTGTTCATAACTTTGAGGTTCTACTGTATCTTTAAAAGTCTCTGTTATCCGACAAGATTTACCAAAAATGTAAGATACATGTTTTACATGCAATTTTAATAAAATTACATTCATCTTACAAAATGATCTATCAATATCTTATAAATGGGATATCTCAAATATAAATATTTATAAAGCAACACAGGAGATTTATGAATAAGGCTACACCACCCACATAAGATCACAAACTTCAAAGTGTATCCTTCCAATAACAATGCATGAATTATGTATATATTCAGACTACATGGGTATTCATGTTAGGACACCTGCCAGCCAATGCAGTATTAAAAGCTATTTATTCTGGTAGGACTGGATATGAGAATTATCAAAAAAGAGTGAAATCCTTACTAGGCTCACAGTGCTCTTCCCTTTAACCATTATTGAATAGTTTTGCTAGTGCTGGAATTCTAAGAACAACTACAGGATAGAATCCTCGGGCCAAATCCTAAACTCCTAACTCAGTACAAGATTCTGCCTGGCTGATATGCAAATGTGCTGCAGTAAGGTAGGCACAAAGAAAACTTTCACCACCCTTCTGCATCCCATATAAAGGCCAAGCAGAATTGCAGTCCTTGAACTCCTTGGTCAGAAATGACTTGCTCCCTTCCTGTTCCCATTGGAGTGCTCCCTGAGCAATGGAAAGCAGTTAGAAGGGGAATGAGGATCTGGTCCACAGTTTCTGCTGAAAGGAACAGATGGTTTTACATTCACTGTAGGTTGCTTAAGGAACTTCTCATTAGGTCTTAACCCAGTGCAGGGCTTTTTGAAGCTAATCACAGAGTCAAAACTTCATTATCTCTTGAAGATAGTCGTGCTCAGTCACTGCAAACTACGCCTTGTTAATCACCTCCAGGAAGTCTCAGAAATGACAGTGAGCTTGAGATTCCTTTAAGAATGATTGGTTCTATCTAACATCTAATAATGCTTTGTATTATTCACTCAAAAGTAACAAGAGTTGGATTCCCACACTTAGGCTCCAGATGTTTGCTGACCTTATAAAAGAGAGAGGGAGGTGTATGTACCGTCTGCAGGAAATACGTAAAATGTCACAAGTCCAAGCCAAATCTTATTTGGAATACAGGGATTTCTTTTCTGTAATTTTAACGGAACATATTGTAGTGGGGTATCAACTCCTTCTTTCTCTTTTTTAAGTAAAAAACACCAGATGTTAAAGGGTATGATGGTGGAAGATCTAGGATATTCTATAATTTCTATATACCTGAAATTTCCTGTTCTAATTGTTGTTTCATAGTAAAAATTAATCCCTAGCGTCTTTTGGTATTTTCCACATATGTCCAACATTTAAGCCCAGACCTTCTGCTGTGGCTGAAGAGGACACAGTTCAGCCCAGCAGCGAGTGCCAACGTGGCTTTTAATCTTCCCCGAGGCTGGACTGATTATGTATGCTGGCTGACAACGGTTCCCAGGAACGAATACAGCACCTAGGGACGTCCCAGTCATGCTTCTTGCTTCAGCCACAATCTTTATGTCAGCACCAGGGATATTTTAAGAGCAGGCCTGCCTGTTCTCTCTACCAGAGGATCTCCCTTCACTCTCTCTAGCCTCACACTACCTGCTAAAATAGCTTTATGACCAAAATTCATCAGTAATGTGGCACTAAAAAGCCAGAACATAGCAGAGGTTCTGGGCCTCAGAAACTGGTACACTGAAAGGTATGTTTTGGAAAGAAATTTCCCATTTATTTCACTCTTTCAAACAGCTGAAGGTCTGGAATTCACACCAATAGGACTAAAAGGAAATAGTACATTACATCATGAAATCCCGACCCCCATAATTATTTGGGCAGGGAGGAACAAATGACAGCCCATGAGCCATACCAACCAGTCACTTTCCTAATCCCTTCCCTGCGGCCAGCAGCTGTGCCAGCGTGGCCGGGTCCTACCCTAACATCAGCATGGTGAAGGCCAGGTATGCACCAGGGACAGTGAGGTAGGTGACAAGGCAGCCTGGGAGTAGTTCAATGCGAGCCACATGCTGGAGGAGCACAAGCAACTTTTCCATCGCTTCTGTCCAGCCCACCACGTGCTTTAATGCCAGCGCCTCCCAACAGCAGAACCCCCCCATCTCTAGGGCCACAGAAACCAGAGATGGAGAACCCCTGCCAGGCCTTCCCCCCGCCGCCTCCTCCTGGGGTGCGCCCCGCCTACCCTGGCCACA
The DNA here is from genome assembly GCF_965152275.1 of Natator depressus. NCBI lineage: Eukaryota > Metazoa > Chordata > Testudines > Cheloniidae > Natator > Natator depressus. The sequence continues at coordinate 35,545,815 of NC_134239.1, read as the reverse complement.
GGGCGCGCGAGCGTCTCCCCGGAGGGGGCTCCACGGCCCACCAGAAACTTTCCACCCTCCATTCCCCTTCTCCCAGCCTCTCCCCTGCTGCGCAACCCCCGCGGACACGCCCAGGCCGCGAGCGCCCCTCTGCGCTGAGCCGCAGGCCCGGCGTGCGCTGGGGCGGGGGCGCCCCAGCCTCCAGGTGAGGGCGGGGCGGGTTCCTCGGTCTCCGAGCGGCGGCGCCCGAGGCGTGCGCGCGCACAACCGAGCACGTCAGCGAGCCGCCGCGCGCGACGGCGGCCCCCGTTTCTCCCGCTGGCAGTTGGGTTTGTGGGGAGCGCGGGGAGGCCTCCCCGTCCCCAGCCCGTGGCGGGCCCGGCCGGCGGGGACAGGATGCCGGGTGAGGCTGCCGCTGGGGCAGGGCGCTGCGCTGGGCAGTGACGGGAGCGGCGGGCAAGGCAGGCCCAGGTGAAAGGCTGTGGGGAGACTGGAGCGCCGCCCCTCCCCCCGCCACCAGCACGCGCCGCCCCTCCCCCGCGCCGCCCGCCCCGGGCTAGGAGCTGGGCGGGGGCCGGCCACGTGCCCGGTGGTTGTGGCGTCGGGGTAGCGGTCGGCGGGGATGAGCAGCCCCGGGGAGGCGCCTTCCGCGAGCCTCTTTCAGCTTGGACTAAGCCCGCCAGCCACCGTGCACCTTGCCTGAGCCTTCAGCCCGGTGCCTGGCCCCGTGCGCGCGCCAGGGCTGCGTGTAGCGAGGCGCTCCGATGCGGTGGTCGGGTTCCTGGGCGGGGCACGTTCTGTAAGGGCACGAGTTGATGGTCAGGGAGCGGAGTGAGCCGTGCCTTCGAGGGTTAGTGGCTGGGCCTCGACAGCACCAGTATTTAGCAGGGCTGCGGTACTCGAAGTGTGGAAAACAAAGTGGGAATACCCTACAGTGATGGTACTTTGCGCAGTAATGTGCATGACAACAGTAGTGTGTGTCTTTGCACCACAAACCCTCACCAGAAAGGATGGCAGCACTTACTTACCATCTTCAGGTCTAGCTGAGCCAAGGGTGAAGCACAGGAGTAGTTCATTATTAAATCTCCATTCAGCAACTGTAGAAGGGACTAGATATGCCTGCTTGTTTATAAACTACAGACTTTTGTGCATTGACAGTGTAGTATATTAAGGGCTAAGTTGCATAGTGGCTTACTGAAGCAGAGAACCTACTTGTTCATCTCTGCAGTACAGAGTTCAAATATAAATACTTAAATGAAGGGTGTTTACAACAGGAATAGAGAATCAGTGATACAGGCTTAGTTGCACACTTGATTATAGTATTACTGATTGTCAGAGCTATATAATTTCAGAGTGACTGAAGAGGGAAAACACCTATTAGGTAACCTACTCTCTCCCCATAATTTTGGTCTTTCAGTTATTACGTTATAAACCCTTATTTTCTGGATGGCTTAACATGGCTGTAAAATTGACTAGATTGAAAGTTACTCATGGTCTTAGCCTGGCCTTTAAATTATCACACAAAACAATCCTTAAGAGTTCTGTAGCTTTGAAAGCAGTTTATCATTTGTTAAGTCAATATGTTAACTTCTTCAGCTGAAAATTTTCTAACCAAATGTGGATTATGTTGGTCTTTATGGAGAAAATATAAAGGCAAACAGTTGTTTGAGAAGGCAGCTTTTTGCATGTGTACCAGCTCTTTCATTTCCAAACTCTGTTTTGTTGTGTTGTTAGGTACTAATAGGCATATTTTTGTCTTTTATATAGCCCCATTAAGATGCATGGGCCCCAAGAAATTAATAATTTAAACTGGGCACAAGTTTACAAGGAAACACAATAAACAGGTTGCAGGGGAAGGTTGTATGTGAGGGATGGAGGTTATGCTAGTGAAAGATCTTGGGGTGCTTATTGTGGTTACAGGTGCACCTCAGTTTCTCTTCCCTTTGTTTTATTTTAAAAACTAAATTTGAGGGCAAGAGTCAGGAGAGAGTGGTGTTGGAGAGTGATTTCAGTGGAAGTTCAGAGAATCTGAAAACAGATAACAAAAACTTAATTGTAAAATTCAGGCCAAATTCTGGATGTATAGCATATAGTTGCAAAAAGAAAAGGAGTACTTGTGGTACCTTAGAGACTAACCAATTTATTTGAGCATAAGCTTTCGTGAGCTACAGCTCACATCCGATGAAGTGAGCTGTAGCTCACGAAAGCTTATGCTCAAATAAATTGGTTAGTCTCTAAGGTGCCACATATACTCCTTTTCTTTTTACGAATACAGACTAACACGGCTGTTACTCTGAAACCTAGCATATAGTTGGATATTTCACGGTAGACCCCTGAGAGGAGAATGTACTTTTCACAACTGTAACACACGTTTTGTCTGTTTTTCTTGTCCAAAATTTTATGTAGTTGCAATCAGCTATTTACAGCTATAAGCCTCGATTCTGCAAATGTTTATTCAGAAATGTTTGCTGGATCAGGGTCTTGTACAGTGACACTATAAATCTGTTTATAATGTGGCTAGTACCAAACTCGGAGCGCAACTACAGATACAAAGTTAAGACCCAGATCCTTCAGTTGAATTGTAGAGCCCCATTAAAGTCAGTGGAGCTCCACAGGGATCTGTACTAGTGGTGCTGACTGCAGGATCTGAGCCTATATCCCTACTGATTTGTCTCCCTCTTAGATGTTACTCTTAAATAAATAAAAATAGTAAGGAGAAGCAAATGTTTGGCTAACTTGAAATGAAGTTTAGATAAAGTGAGGGTATGAAGATTCTTCTGGATATTGGGATCAGAATCTGTAGAGAATGATCTTGCACCACCAGTGGGGAGAAAGTGTGGAGGAATGTAGAGGATGCCTGTGCTGGATGAACTGAGGAAATGGGAAGAGAAACTGGAACAAGTCTATACAAGGTTGTTTAAATGAGAGAAACTTTGACTCGAATCAAACAATTCAGTAGCCAGAATGGTATCTGAGGATCATGTGGCTGTGCCTACTTTTTAATCCTTAATGTAATCATGAATCTTAATGTTTTACTGTTCTGTAACATCATATCTGGCTTGTATCTTCTTTGGCTTGTGTTTAATATTCAAAAGCCTTGTATGCATACAGAAATTGCACCAATTTAACTAAATGGTTTCTAGGGGAGGGAGAGCTCAGGGGTTTGAGCATTGGCCTGCTAAACCCAGGGTTGTGAGTTCAGTCCTTGAGGAGGCCATTTAGAGATCTGGGGCAAAAATTGGGGATTGGCCCTGCTTTGAGCACGGGGTTGGACTAGATGACCTCCTGAGGTCCCTTCCGACCCTGATATTCTATGACTTAGTTGTATCAGTGCAACCCCCTAGGGTGGATGCTTTGAAATCAGTTTAAGGCTGCTTACCAATTTAAGAGCGTCCACCCGAAGGGGAATGCACTGATAAGTCAACTTAGAAACCAGGTTAGTTACATCCAGCTTCTGTGTGGAGATGAGCATAGGAAAACACATTTTTGTTCTGTACATGTCAGCTTAATTATATAGTTAAATATACAATTAGTTCTTAGAGCTTTTGACTTGCAAAGAAAAATCTTTTCTTAAACTGCCATATATTAGCCTCACTTCATAATTTTCTCCTTCTTGTTGCATTCCTGTGTTTGAAACAGGGTGGATAAAAATCAATGATTTTAAAAAAAATCAGTTTTTTTCCTTAGAAAACATTTTATCAAAAAAATCTGATAAATAAAAAAATAAATTTTTTTAAATAAAAAATAATCCATCTAAAGATAGTTTTAATTAAGATACATTATAGCTCAAATATATTTCATCATGGAATAGGGATTATAAATTCTAATTCTATAGCATGAGACAATATATTAATGTAATGTTTAAGAAAAGTTTTGGAAATGAGTTCCAGTAGTTCATGGATTAGGGACCCAGTCTTATGGGGTTCCAGGGGCTCCTTTATAGATTATTTAGGTTAATCTTTCTATCTACCAATGGGACTCAGTGCTCAGTCTAGAAAATACCATCAGAGATGCTTAGTTTTTCAGTTTTCAAACTGTAGATTTGTGTCTCCAGAGATAACATGCTTGTTAACAGCAAAAATGTTTTAAATAAATATAGAGAGGTGAGAAATAACAGACCTCAACCCTATTGTCCCCATGCAAATTTGTGTACACAGAGTCAGTCCCTTACCTCTCTCTAAAAGTGCAAAGTTTCAAAAAGTTCAGTGAATAGAGAAGATTGTTGGAGGCAGAATAGATCTGGACAAGAAGAAGAAATCTGGAGATAAATGTGAGAAGGGAGGGACAAGCAGTAGAAACAAAAATGAAACTGTTTGAGCAGCATATTCCAGAAGTCTTGAGGTCTTTCTGAGTGTAGCCTTCATTGATTTGCGACCTACCATACCATTCTCTCACTAGAAGGGAAAACCTATGATGGCAGCAGGCCGTAAAAGAGACCCAGTTTGTAAATAAGAACCATTCAAGAAATATGTTTGCTGCTGATGTTTTAAAGAAAGTCACACTGGTGAACTGGTGGAAGTTACTTAAGCACTTGGATTCAGACACTGTTGAAGTAAGGTTTCAGAGTAGCAGCCGTGTTAGTCTGTATCTGCAAAAAGAACAGGAGTACTTGTGGCACATTAGAGACTAACAAATTTATTAGAGCATAAGCTTTCGTGGGCTACAGCCCACTTCATCGGATGCATAGAATTGAACATGTATGTATATATCTATAAGAAGATATATACATACAGAGAAGGTGGAAGTTGCCATACAAACTGTAAGAGGCTAATTAAGATGAGCTATTATCAGCAGGAGAAAAAAACTCTTGTAGTGATAATCAAGGTGGCCCATTTAGACAGTTGACAAGAAGGTGTGAGGATACTTAACATGGGGAAATAGGTTCAATATGTGTAATGACCCAGCCACTCCCAGTCTCTATTCAAACCCAATTTAATGGTATCTAGTTTGCATATTAATTGAAGCTCAGCAGTTTCTCCTTGGCGTCTGTTTTTGAAGCTTTTCTGTTGAGGAATTGCCATCCTTAAGTCTTTTACTGAGTGGCCAGAGAGGTTGAAGTGTTCTCCTACCGGTTTTTGAATGTTATGATTCCTGATGTCAGATTTATGTCCATTTATTCTTTTGTGTAGAGACTGTCTGGTTTGGCCAATGTACATGGCAGAAGGGCATTGCTGGCACATGATGGCATATATCACATTGGTAGATGTGCAGGTGAACGAGCCCCTGATGGCGTGGCTAATGTGATTAGGTCCTATGATGGTGTCACTTGAATAAATATGTGGACAGAGTTGGCATCGGGCTTTGTTGCAAGGATAGGTTCCTTGGTTAGTGTTTTTGTTGTGTGGTGTGTGGTTGCTAGAGAGTATTTGATTCAGGTTGGGGGGCTGTCTGTAAGCGAGGACTGGTCTGTCTCCCAAGATCTGTGAGAGTGAGGGATCATTTTTCAGGATAGGTTGTAGAGCTTTGATGATATGCTGGAGATGTTTTATTTGGGGGCTGAAGGTGACAGCTGGTGGTGTTCTGTTACTTTCTTTGTTGGGCCTGTCCTGTAGTAGGTGACTTTTGGGTACTCTTCTGGCTCGGACAGTCTGTTTTTTCACTTCAGCAGGTGGGTATTGTAGTTTTAAGAATGCTTGATGGAGATCTTGTAGGTGTTTGTCTCTGTCTGAGGGATTGGAGCAAATGCGGTTGTATGTTAGAGCTTGGCTGTAGACAATGGATCGTGTGGTAAATATAGCGGCTAGTAAGTTTCTGGTGTAGGATGGTGTTTATGTGACTGTCGCTTATTAGCCCAGTAATGTCTAGGAAATGGATGGCTTGTGTGGATTGGTCTAGGCTGAGGTTGATGGTGGGACGGAAATTGTTGAAATCATGGTGGAATTCCTCAAGGGTTTCTTTTCCATGGGTCCAGATGATGAAGATGTCATCAATGTAGCGCAAGTAGAGTAGGAGTGTTAGGGGTCGAGAGCTAAGGAAGCGTTATTCTAAGTCAGCCGTAAAAATGTTGGCACACTGTGGGGCCATGCAGGTACCCATAGCAGTGCTGCTGACTTGAAGGTATATATTGTCCCCAAATGTGCAATAGTTGTGGGTGAGGACAAAGTCACAAAGGTCAGCCACCAGGTTTGCCGTGACATCAGGGCTACTGTTCCTGATGGCTTGTAGTCAGTCCATCTTTGTGTGGAATGTTGGTGTAGAGGGCTTCTACATCCATAGTAGCCAGGATGGTGTTTTCTGGAAGATCACCTGTGGATTGTAGTTTCCTCAGGAAGTCAGTGGTGTCTCGAAGATAGCTGGGAGTGTGGGTGGCGTAGGGCCTGAGGAGATCATCGCACTTTTAACAGCAGTAGCTTCTTCTGCCAGTGTAGAAAGAATATTTTCTTCCTTTGGACTAATTCATTCCAAATTGAGAAATAGTTTGGGACCTGAAAAAGCAGGAAAGCATGTTTTTCTTTTCCAGATTATGAACAAACAGGAAAACGAAGGTGAAGACGACTGAGTTAGCTGCAGAAGCCAATATTTTAAGTTTCTCGTGTTGACCTGGCTGACATAGTCAATTTAATTTTTGTTTTTTAAAAATTTCATTTAACTATTTTAATTAAAAACAATTTTAACAAAAACGAACCTAAATTTAAAAAACTTGAATGTTTAACTAAATTCAAAAATTCATATGCTTGTTTTGTTAATATTATATGTTTGCTGTTGAAGAAAAACATCCAGACTACATAATGTTGTTTTATTTAAATAAAACAATTTAAGTGTCTGTCTGGTGATGTTCTCCTAATACAGCATAACAAGAAAATCCTCCATATATTAATGATTAACCTGTTGAATTGGTGATAGTTCACCTCCCAATGACTTCATAAATGTCTGCTTCAATTACCTTTGGTAAATGAAATAACCAAACAATCCTTCATTTTCTGATATAGCTGTAAAACTAATCTGAAAAGTTTTTTTCAAAATAAATCACTTTAAAAATGTATAGTGCGTACCTTCTAAAAATGAAACCTACATCTATCTCTTGAGTTGTGAAGAATATGTATTAAGGTTATAACAACCCACAAGAATGCACTTTTATGTAGAAATCCATGATTAAATTGAGTCTTCCTAACTAGTCTTCCAGATCCACCCTGGTTTGCAAACATTGCATTGTGGAGTTTTTGAAACAGTACATTCTGTATATAATGGGAATAACTTTTTTAAAGTTATGAACAAAAGAATGCCTTTTCACAGGTTGCTACTTTAAAACTTAACACTCCAAGAAGGGTTATTGCTTTGTTCCTGGGTTATGTTGTGGATGTGTCTCTTATCCAAGGCCGTGTCTTTAGTAATCAATGGGTGATTTTCCAGACTCCTTAGAGAGTAGATATGTTGCTGTGCTTAAAAGGAAAGTGAGAAAAGGAAGTAGAGACTCTTAAATTTATATTAATACAACTTTTTAAAATGTATTTAGCAGAAGGTCCACAAATGACTGAAACCTCCTTTCTGCCTGGACATTGAGCTGAAGAATTTCATCATGGGTCAACAGATTTCAAACCAGACACAGAGTGCTATTAACAAGTTGCCAGAAAAAGTAATAAAACATGCATCTTTGGTTCGAGAAAGTGGCTTTCTGACTTATGAAGAGTTTCTGGGGAGAGTAGCTGAACTTAATGATGTGTAAGGCTGCATGTTCTTTATTCCTTTCCCATTGTCGTGTTGTACAGAGCCTGTGTACGGAATAGTATCTTGATAGTAGATTATGAATAAGCTTATCCAAGTTTTCAAATATACATCCTTAAATTCTCTAACTCCATGTTGAGATTGAAATTATTTATATAGGATCAACCAACTCTATTAATACTTCACAAAAATATCAGTGTATGTTTTTATTATAGCATGTTGGCCCTTGTTTATCCTTTTAAGGTGTTTGTGCATAAGACATTTAGAATGTGAATATTAGGTCTGAAATTGGAGGGTTATCTATTGATGTTTCATTTATTTATATTTAAGAGTGTATATATAATACTTAGCTCATTATGGTCCTGAGTCTGCAGATAGGCACATGAATAATTTTAGACATATAAGCAGCCCTGTTGATTTCTGTGGCATTGATATAACTGCTGTTCAGATTTAAAAGCGGATGGGTAAATGATGCCAGTGTCCAAGTTTCTTTCAAAGGTGACTTCACCGAGCATTGCCTGTCTAATATATAATGTCAGATTAATGCGACTCTGTTTCAGCACTGCAAAGTTGGCTTCTGGCCAGGACAAACATCTTCTGTTTGAAGTGCAGCCAGGTTCTGATTCCTCTGCTCTATGGAAGGTGGTGGTTCGAATAGTCTGTACTAAGGTAAGATTATCAGAACCTTTAGCTCAGTTTTTTAATCTGCAGGTAACTGAGAACAATGGCTTTTCAATGAAAATCAAATTGTTGTTCAGTACAATATGTTTCAAAAATATTTGGAGGTATTCCTATACTGTTAAGTACAGTTAGACCTAAAATCTAGGTCTTCCTAAAAAAAGTCAAAATATCAACAGTAACATTTCCATGACCACTTTTAAAGGATTTGCAATCCAGTCATTGGAACATCTTTCCAATATATAAGAAACAGAAAGTAAAACAAATTGGAGACTAAATGAGTTTTGTTTTATAGTCCAAGCTTGACAGAGATTGCATATTAATAAAGGACATTCAAAATCAATTTCACTGGGAGATGAAATTCCTACACTCTTAAAAACGAAGTAAATCTTTCTTTAATTTAAAACTTTGACCTTTAATGGTATTAGTTTAGGCCTGATCCTGCAAATTGAACCATGTTAGTAAATCATTTTTATTGGGGCTTCACATGAATGTAGCAGTTCAACCATCTTGCAGGATCAGGACTTCATTGTGACATTTCAGTTAATTTTAGGCGCAAAATAGGTTTCTGTGACACTGTTAAAAGTATATAATTCATTAACGTGTAGCAATAAATGTGTATGACTTCAATTTAATGTGTTTTTTTTACTGTAAGACTTCATCTTGGCTCTCTGCCCTACTGAAACTCATAATGAACACACTTGTTCAATGATGCTTCATCCTAAGAAAGCAAATAGTGTTACTCTGGAATATTGAATTGTTAGTTTTGCAGTTGATATTCATCTCACAAAACCAGAAGTTGACACTGAAATTCAAAAGGTAACAGTATACAAAATTAATGTGGCAACTATTAAACGAATTAAAAACTGGCTAAGTGTTAATGAGGAATCACTGAATCAGGGTGGTTTCTAGTGAGGTTCCTACAGAGATCTGTTCTTGGCCTAATGCTAGTAAATGTTATGGCAAGAAAAATAAAATCATTACTCTTAAAGTTTGCATATGACAGAAAAATTGGTGGAGTGGTAAATAAATGACAGATCAGTTATTCAGAGTGATCTTTGATCCCTTGGTAAACTGGGCACGATCAAACATGCAGTTTTAATATAGTCAAATGCAGGGTTGTACGTCTAGGAGCAAAAAATGTAGGTAATGCTTACAGTCCCCTATCCTTTATCCTGGATAGAGATGACTCAGAAAAAGATTAAAAGGTCATGGTGAATAATCAACTTGTTGGTGTGAGTCTAAAAGGGCTAATCTTCTGCAGGGGAATATCAAGTAGGATTAGGGAGTGGTATTACCATTGTATATGGTATTGGTGAGACTGTTACTGATATATTGTGTCCATTTCTGGTGTCAATGCTTCAAGAAGGATGTTGGAAAAAATTGATCAGGGTTTAGAAAAGAGCTACAAGAATAATTTGAGTTCTTAAAAATCTGCTTTACAGTGAGATTGAAGAATCTAATCCATGTATCTCATCACAGAGACAGTTAAGAGGTGACTTTTTATTATGGCTTGTAAATACCTACTTGGGGAAGAGATTTCTGGTATTGGAAGGCCTTTTAATCTAGCAAATGCAAACATAACAAATTCAAATGACTAGAAATTGAAGCTAGACGAATTCAAGTAAGGCACATGGTTTTTAATTACATTCCATCACTCAAAAGTTTTTGAAATCAAAATTGCATGTCTTTCTAAAACAGATGCTCTAGTTCAGTGATACTCAGACCTCAGGAGTTCAGGAGCCAAATTAGCAATCAGCATTACCCAAAAGAGCCACAGTAGGCTTATTGTTTCATTTACTATTCTCTCTAGATATGTATAAAAAATAAAATTCTCACTGCAAAGTGACTGACTAAGTATTATTTTTATCAACTACAATTGGTTAATAACATAGTAAAAGCATCCTGGTTGGTTAATAACTTAGCTTAGTTGATATTTAAATCAGAGTTTTAATATCATATGCTGCAAAGAGCTTCAGGAGACACATTAAAGAGCAAATTGCGGCTCCCAAGCCTCAGTCTGAGTAACACTGCTCTAATTAATCCAGAAGCTATTTGCCTTGAAATGGGAATTGTTGGTTGAAATTCTGTGGCTTGTGTAGTGCAGGAAGTCAGACTAGATGATTATGATCTCTTCTGGCCATAAAATCTATTACTGTAGTGTCTTTAAAGACTGCATTTAGGGCATTTTTAAATAGATCACTTAATAGTGTTTTTTTTAATTCTTAGTTTTACTTAATGCTTGTAAACTTTACTTTAGTTTGTCAAGTGACATCATCCAGAATCTTAATAAAGCTCTTGAATTCCTTAATTTAGAGTTCAAATCCAGCATAGCTCAAGACTATTCTCTGAAGCTAACAATTTTTAATATAGCTTTATTTTTTACTTTTAGCCTATATATAAAAAATTGGGGGGAAGTACTTTGAAGAACAAGATTTCATGATTACTTTTATCAAGACAGACATCATTGTAGTCATGATAGTTGGTACTGTACAATTTAGATACTGGCTCGGCTAAATTAAGCCCTAAAAATAAAACCATTTATTTCTGTCCAAGGTTTTGTTTATGCTTAAAGTTTCTAGACATAAACCCATCTACTTAATTATAGCTCAATATAGTTGAATACCATAAGTCTAGTGTGATGCAAGTATCACACTTAAGCTGATATTTTCCAATGCATTTGATCTTATTTACCTACCTATGTTCAGAAATGATGGCAGATCAATTTAATATTTGTTACATAATACAAATCTATTTATAAACTTTTGTATCTTTAGATAAACAAAACAAGTGGCATTGTAGAAGCTTCAAGAATTATGAACTTATATCAGTTTATTCAGCTTTATAAAGACATCACAAGTCAAGCAGCAGGAGTTCTTGCACAGAGCAGTGCCTCTGAAGGGACTGCTGCAAGTCTGTCATCTGTGTCATCTTGCCAGGCCAGCTTATGGATGGGAAGGTAGTTCAATATATTACAGGTTGTGTGTGTGTATGTATGTTTGTAATAATTAGACACCCTCCAAAATCATATTAAATGTGAACTGTTACTATCCAGCACAATAAATGTGGGCAAAGCAGACTTTTGTCTGCCAAACAGTGAGCATGTTACCAAAAAGGGTGTGGTGTAAGTACTTGTAATCATATAGTAGATTCTGAGTTACCATTGGTGCCTGTACGCAATAAGTTTGGAATAGCTTTTTTAGTGATTATAGTTTAATATAAACCTAGTATATGTTGTCTCTGAGTGAGGAAACAGAAGGAAATGAAATCAGCTGTGGCTACAAAACTGTTTTCATTGATGTTTGTTTACACAGACTTAATGTTATTGTTCCACTTAAACTTTCTTTTCCTCTTCTTACATTTTGGCATGTGGAAATTCCCATCTGTTGTCATCTGAAAGTCATCAATTCTAACCTAATTTAACCTGTAAGACTGGAAAAAATATGTACTGGTTCATAGGTGTTGACATCCTGCTTTGTTAGCTAGGAGGAAAAGCAACGGACTAAGATCAGCACATGCAGTACCTTTTAGTTTAAAATTTATAAAATGGTTAACATGTGAATGTAGTGGCAAGAATCTTTGCATCCTACTCCGTGTTGAAAAGTTGCTATTGATAACTGTTTAAAGTTTGTATTACCTTGAAAGTTAAATGTGAAAGTTGAAGTAAGTTAGGGAGATGTTTTAAACAATGATTTACTAAATGGAATGATTCACTGTAAAACAGTGCTATTTCTGAGTAGCGGGCGAAGAAGTAACTACAGCAAAGCTGGCAATCAGGAACTTTGCAAATCATAAGCAAGTTACTAAGTCAGTTTTAACTATTGTTAAAGACTGCAAGCTCCAGTTGTTTGAGGGAGTGAGAGAAAGGGAGATTATTCAGCATAAAGATGGTACAGTGTTTTTAAACTGACATACAAGAGTTGGTTTAAGAGTAGCAGCCGTGTTAGTCTGTATTCGCAAAAAGAAAAGGAGGACTTGTGGCACCTTAGAGACTAACATTTATTTGAGCATAAGCTTTCATGAGCTACAGCTCACTTCATCGGATGCATTGAGCTGAGCTCACGAAAGCTTGTGCTCAAATAAATTTGTTAGTCTCTAAGGTGCCACAAGTACTCCTTTTCTTTTTAAGAGTTGATTTAGCAACTTAGAGGACCTGTGCACAGAACTTGTTCTAATATGCGGGAGGGGGTGCAGGCTCTGGGCTGGGGCTGAGGGGTTTGGAGTGTGGGAGGGGGCTCGGGGCTGAGCCTGGGGCAGGAGGTTGGGGTGCAGGAGTGAGGGGTGCAAGCTCTGGGAGGGACTTTAGGTGCAGGGGTCATATGGTCACACTGCACTTAATCTCAGAGTCCACTGGACATTTCATGAGTTTTACTTTTTATTAGTGTCATTTATGGTGTTAGATTCAAAATCCTTCAGGGATTGTCACAAATCAGTATAACATTCTCAACTGTGGGGTGTGCATTGGTTGAGCCTGGGGCAGGGGGTTAGGGTGCAGGAGTGAGGGGTGCAAGCTCTGGGAGGGAGTTTGGGTGCAGGAGGGGACTTCAGGCTGGGGCAGGGGGTTGGGGTCCGGGAGGGGGTATGAGGTGTAGGCTCCGGCCAGGAGGCGCTCACCACAGGTGGCTCCTGGTCAGCGATGCAGAGGGTCTCAGGCAGGCTGCTTGCCTGCCATGGCCCCATGCCGCTCCCAGAAGTGGCTGGCTCCTGGCACCTTCCTGTGGCTGAGGGGGAGGGGAGAAGCAGGTCTCCATGCGCTGCCTGCGCCCACAAGCGCTGTCCCTGCAGCTCTCGTTGGCTGGTTCCTAGCCAATGAGAGCTGCGAGGACGGTGCTGGAGGTGGGGGCAGTGCGTGGAGCTGCCTCATCTCTTCCCCCCCCCCCCCCAATTCCCCCAGGGGCTGCAGAGACCTACCAGCAGCCAGCCTCTTCCAGGAGCAGTGTGGGGTCACGGTGGGCAGACAGCCTGAGCCCTGTTGCGCTGCTGAACTTTTAGTGGCCTGGAGATCGCGTTCAACTGGCAGAGGCTCCAGGATCGACCAGTCGATTGCGATCGATGGGTTGGTGACAGCTGTTCTAATCTGACTCCCTACACATTGCAGGCCACAGAACCTCACCCACCCACTCCTGTAATAGATCCCTAACCTCCTGCTGAGTTATTGAAGTCCTCAAATCATGATTTAAAGACTTCAAGTTAAAGAGAATCCACCATTACACTAGTTTAAACCTGCAAGTGACCAATACCCCATACTGCAAAGGAAGCCCTTCCCCCCCCAACTCTTTGCCAGTCTGACCTTGTGGAAAATTCCTTCCTGACCCCAAATACGTCCCCTGTTTAAGTTAAGTTTACAACGGTCACTCTTTCTTCAGTTTTGAGTGATATTATCTAGTCTGGCAGCATTTCCCATCTTAAATGTAAGGAATGCTTTTGCAGTGGTAGAATCTTTCGAAGTGGAAAAATTCAAATATGACTCCTGTATAGTAACTTTTTGTCTTACTTTTTCCATCTTTTGGGGATAAGCTATCACTTTGATAGTCTTTATTGAGCTTTCTTAAATGCATTCCCACAGCAATGCTGAAAAGAAATATTGAGCCAAAATTTCAAGAGCACCTAAGTAACTTATCACATATATTTTGAAAATTCAATGGGCTTTGTGATCCCACCTCAGTCAGGAACTCGAGGTAATCTCACCAGTTATGTTGTTCTATAACAGTGGTTCTCAGCCTGTGGCCCGATCAGCGCACAGCTGTGGCCCATGTGAAATCCTCAGTGCCATACAGGTAGTATTGGATGTGGCCCACATCCCACATTCTGGCCCATAATGGTAAATAGGTTGAGAACCACTGTTCTATAAGCTGGAACACAAAAAGAATAAAAAACAGTGGGGGAGGGGAGAACTGCATGTGAAATTCCTGCTAATACTACTTACCTAATGTGAGGAGAGACTCTGCAGCCTCATCTTACAAAGAATGATAAACTAAACTGGGATGGGACAGTTTTGCAACCCACACTCTTCTTTTCTGATTTAATTTCCTGTTTGTCTTGCCTAGGAATACTCAGTCTTGCGTTTTTGGCTGTACTGATTTATTGACACACTAACACTATCTAAAAAATATATTGTAGGCATATTTGGGAAAGAGGTATTTTCCTGCTTTTTAGTCACACTCTCAGACAGATGGACACTGTGTTCCCATTTGCGTAATTGCTGTAAGAGGCTTTTTTTGGAAGCTTGATACTCTGTACTAGTCTTCAGTTATGAGGTGAGGCGATAAGGATGGGGTAGATGGAGAATAAGAATCTGTCTCTTTAAGTGTGGGTTTTTGGGTTTTTTTGGAAGGGAGAAGTCAAGAGTAACATCCTCTCCATTTAAATGAGCTGTTTGATGTAAATCAGATCACTTGTGGCAATATACCTGCCAAATGGAAGTAAAGATTTTGAAATGCTATTGGTAATGAGCTTGAGTCAACTTAGCTAGCATATTCTAATTTTTCATGTCCCTCTATATCTAAAGACACTGAAAAACAAACAATGAAGTCCCTTCAAGTGTTCTTCTACCCAGTTAATCTGTTTGGTTTTTTTATGTGAAATATTCACTTGGCTAAACTCTGCTTCCTTTCAGATTTTTGTTAGCTCTGCAAGAGCTAGCGGTCACTGAGCAAAAATAGTGAATATTATCTACTTAATTTTTCCTTTCATCTTAACCCCTTCCAGTTAAACAGTGTCCCACTCTTGTGTTGCATGTACTTTAATATACTCTGGATGGGAAAGTATCTTTATTGCTTCTACTAACGTTATCTAATACTAGTGGAAAAATAAGCAAATGCTTATGTCATCCTTAAAATTTAAGACTTTCCATTTGTGGCCTATCCGAACTTGTAAACTTTCCAAAATGTCATCTGAATCCAATACTCTACTCTCTGGATCACTTAAAAATTGGCTGCATGTATTTTCAAGGTTTTGGTCCTATGACTCTAAATACCAGCCCCTTGAAACTTGCTGAAAATGGTGCATCAAGCAGGTACACTAGTATACATGTATCAGTAAATCTCTCATACTTTGAAATAGGGTCATAGAAAAGTACAGCTATTAACAGAGAATGGAGTCCCATAATTTCTGTAGCGGTTCAACCTTTTTTTGCCCCATCTTGGTGGGGATGGGGAAACTTTTCAATGTTCCTTGCGTAGCAAACTAAAAAGACAATCCTGGGCCCATCACCGGTTTTTTGGACAGAGAGGAGGTTGTTTAGAAGATTTATGGTCAGTAACCACCTCTGCTTTTTTTTAAATGAATTCAGATGCTTTCTTTGATTATCAATATATTTGGCAACAGGCCTTGCTATATCCTAACCACTACCTATATTTGTAAAGAATGTCTTCTCTATTGACAACAGCCTGAAATAAATTACAAAAATAAGAGAATCGGTAATTTGGAAAGGAAATCCGAGGCGTATACTTGGCCCTGAAAGAAGTGCTGAGGACAAGAACAAAAACACTTGAACTACTTAGCCATTACATTAGCTGGTATCCATTCTGTATTAGAATAGTTCACAAAACATCAAATCAAATGACCACCCAAATTAGTCTCTCACCTTTGTTAAACAGTCACAAACCAGGGCAGTCGCTCTAGAAATATAATGCCACTAAATGAAACCCTCTCTGCAATGCTCCCCCCCACTGTTCAGCACTCCAGTGCAGTATTTTGAAGCAACCTTCCCCCTAGGAGATCTTTAAACAGCTTGTCTCTGACATCAACATCAACTGAAATATTATGGAAACTGGTTGAGAACTGGTTAAAAGACAGGGAACAAGGGTAGAAATAAATGGTAAATTTTCAGAATGGAGAGGGGTAACTAGTAGTGTTCCCCAAGGATCAGTCCTAGGACCAATCCTATTCGTCTTATTCATAAATGATCTGGAGAAAGGGGTATTCAGTGAGGTGGCAAAGTTTTCAGATGATACTAAACTGCTCAAGATATTTAAGACCAAAGCAGACTGTGAAGAACTTCAAAAAGATCTCACAAAACTAAGTGATTGGGTAACAAAATGGCAAATGAAATTTTATGTGGATAAATGTAAAATAATGCACATTGGAAAAAATAACCCCGACTATACATACAATATGATGGGGGTTAATTTAGCTACAGCTAATCAGGAGAAAGATCTTGCAGTCATCGTGAATAGTTCTCTGAAGACGTCCATGCAGTGTGCAGCGGCAGTCAAAAAAGCAAACAGGATGTTAGGAATCATTAAAAAAGGGATAGAGAATAAGACGGAGAATATCTTATTGCCCTTATATAAATCCATGGTACACCCACATCTTGAATACTGCGTACAGATGTGGTCCCCTCATCTCAAAAAGGATATATTGGCATTAGAAAAGGTTCAGAGAAGGGCAACTAAAATGATTAGGGGTTTGGAACGAGTCCCATATGAGGAGAGATTAGAGAGGCTAGGACTTTTCAGCTTGGAAAAGAGGAGACTGAGGGGGGATATGATAGAGGTATATAAAATCATGAGTGGTGTGGAGAAAGTGAATAAGGAAAAGTTATTTACGTGATCCCATAATATAAGAACGAGGGGCCACCAAATGAAATTAATGGGCAGCAGGTTTAAAACAAATAAAAGGAAGTTCTTCTTCACTCAGCTCACAGTCAACCTGTGGAACTCCTTGCCTGAGGAGGTTGTGAAGGCTAGGACTAAAACAGGGTTTAAAAGAGAACTGGATAAATTCATGGAGATTAAGTCCATTAATGGCTATTAGCCAGGATTGGGTAAGGAATGGTGTCCCTAGCCTCTGTTTGTCAGAGGGTGGAGGTGGATGGCAGGAGAAAGATCACTTGATCATTACCTGTTAGGTTCACTCCCTCTGGGGCACCTGGCATTGGCCACTGTCAGTAGGATACTGGGCTGGATGGACCTTTGGTCTGACCCAGTATGGCCATTCTTATGTTCTTAAAAAACATTCTGTCAGTGATCCTGTTTTTAAAAAAAAATCAGCTGTTGACTGTTCCAGCCAGTAAACAAAAATGTGGCATAAAGTCAAAGTTTAATTTATTAAAAGCTAAATCTGCTTTAGGGTGGCATTTTGGCCATTGAAAGCAGATTCTGTCCCTGCCCATATTGTAAAATTTAATGTGAGTTGCTTGGTCAAAAGATGCAATATGCAATAGTTCATAATAGGAACTTTGCAGACTTCACTTGTCAATATGGAAAGTGATGAGTATATAACCCTTTGTTGGACCAAAAGAGGAATCGTGCTATAAAAATAGGTTGCATAATCCTAGTGAAACCCCAATTCCCTTTGCAGTTTTTTGTTGATGACTTTGGGCCACAACTGTTGCCACAGACAGGCTGCATAATGGATGATATGTTCATAAGTTCTCTTTTGCTTATTTATCACTAATCTGAATGTTTATATCTACAAAAAATAACTAGTCTGCATATGCACAGGAGTATTTTGAGATAGAAGAATAGTGTTAAATTTATGTTTTTAACTGAATAATACTGTTTTGTCTACTGCAGGGTTAAACAGCTGACTGAGGAGGAGGAATGTTGCATCTGCATGGATCGACGTGCTGATTTGATCCTACCGTGTGCTCACAGCTTTTGTCAGAAATGCATTGATAAATGGTAAAGTGCTTAACGAGGGAGCTCATTTCTAACATGATTGGTTTTGGTATGAAGGACTCCTCTGTACCAATATGCTCTAATGTTTAAAGAGATCTTTTGAGTAATGTACATGTGATGGATAGGAACCTTGAGCAAATACCAGGATTGCAGCAGAGCGATGAAGGGTCACTTCAGAATTTGCAAGCATTTGATTAACAACTTGGATCCAGAAAAAGCTCTAATGCTTAGTGAGGACTAGCAGAGAATTCACCTGTAGCAGTGAAAGTAGCTGATCAATGCATAATTAGATGTAAAGCAAGTTAATTAAAAATTACAGGGCAACTGATTAAATTTGAATTGAAGAATTCATCAATTGATTAATTGAATTCAGAAGTAGCTTAAACTTTTTTTTGTAGTTTGCTGCCCATATTATTCTTAATTCCTGTAAAACATTGTAGATATGCATGATGTTTTCAAGAAGAGGAAAAGGGGAAACACATTGAAGCTGGCCTCTTGATCTGTTCAGGTCAGAAGTTCCACAAAATTTTTCTCTTTAAAAATTAGTCTAGTCCTCTTTAAATGTTACAAGCATAAGGCAAAATGGAATGCCCAATTCTTATTTTTGTGAATAAACATATTGCAAAGGGAATATTTTTAGGCATTAAAGTGAGAAGTCTTTTCACTGGTCAAATACTGTAAATTTGCCCTTAAATTTGATAAAATTCCAGTACAATAATTTTTGTGGGGAAAAGATTGTTTTTAATTAATAATAAATAGTATTTTGAAATGTATGCATAACTTTTATTTTACAATATAGTATCAAGTTAGACACAATACCAGCAACAAATTGCCTTTTAGCCTCTCCTTTCGCTCTAAAGCAGCGGTTCCCAAACTTGGTTCGCGGCTTGTTCAGGGTAAGCCCCTGGCGGGCCGCAAGACGCTTGTTTACCTGAGCGTCCGCAGGTATGGCCACTCGTGACCCGCCAGGGGCTTACCCTGAACAAGCCGGGAATCAAGTTTGGGAACCCCTGCTCTAAAGTTAGAACTGAGATTATGCTATTGATTAAGAAGCCAGTCTTCAGAATCATGGGGAAAAGTCAGGGAGCCAAATTCAGCTCTGGTTTACTTGGGCGGCAGGCCCAATCCATATTAATTTAAATGAGTTGGCCATTTACTCCTGGCTAAACTTGGTCCATTACATTTGATTCTCTGTGGTTATTTCAAACTCTTGATGAGGAGACAGTCTTTAGCACAATACTCTCACAGCTTTAATCAAAGAAATTGGATCCCTGTGTATAATCAAACTGATCTACTTACCTTGGACAAGTAGGACTTTGTGCCTGTTAACATTGCAGAACCCACTGTCTCTACTGCGTGAATGAGTTAGTTTCCATGATTGTGGTTGATTGACAGAATTGTTAACTGGGTTCCAGTTGCATAGTCTTTATTATTGTTTGATGTATGAGTCAAAACGAAGTTTGACGTCTAGATCCCAAGTTAGGCTCATATGGTTAGAGCTGGAAAAACCGTTTTATTTAACCTGAGAAAATGATTCTGAGCCACTAAGACAATCTTTATACCATTTTCATCACTTTTAAGAATATTGCTGCACGCAGAATTGTTGACTAATGTTGATTGCAAAGACAGTACAAAGACACTATTCAAGTGATTGGGTTTTCAGTTATGCTTGCAGTCACCTAATCCAGTTATATTTTGCAGAGTCTCTTAATATACAGAGCATGCAAAGGCTGACAGTGAAAGCAGATGGTGTGCAGTACTTACATCTCAGGTAGAAGTGTGCATGTTTTTTGTTTTGTTTTTTTTAACCAACTATTTCGCTGGTTTCCTAAACAGGAGTGATCGCCACAGGAACTGTCCTATCTGCCGTCTACAAGTGACTGGGGCAAATGATTCTTGGGTGGTGTCAGATGCACCTACAGAAGATGACATTGCTAGCTATATACTCAACATGGTAGATGAGGCAGGCCAGCCTCACAGACCATGATGTTGGTAACTACTGATAGAAGTACTTGAAAGTTTCATTGTCATGAATATCTGCTTTTTCCTCTCATTCCCATTCATCCATTCTTTATTTCATTTTAGGTGTTTCTTTGGTTGCTGTAAGCTAAATCTACACTATTCTTTTAAAACACAGGGAAAATGAGCTAATATGTCTGGGTACATTCTTAACTTTTAATATGTAGCTTCATTAAATGCTCTGAACTGTTAAATCGGTAACGATTGTAAAGTTTACTTTAACATCTTTTCTGACAAGATTAAAAGCCATTGGAATAATGTTATTAGTATTAATTATAACATAATAGCATTGTGCACCAGATTTTTGAACACCACAAATGGAACTTTAGAAGATGCAGTGTTCTATTATTAAAGGGCCTGCCATGCAGCCTTTTTCCTCATAAGTAAACCTTACTCACACAGCTAGTCTTACTGACTTCAGTGGGATGACTCACAGGAATAAAGATTATTAACACGAGTTAGGATTACACAATTGTAACTAAACTGTGAAGTTTTATTGATTGAAATTTGAAAAGCATCTTTTGCCCCTTCCCTCACCTGTGGTCATTTGTTGCCGTTTAGTATTTATATATATTGAGTCAAACCACTAGTAATTTTTAGCATAGACAACTGTTCTAAATCTGTTCTTAGAGATTACAGAAACCAGCCATGTCAACATGTGTGTGCTTTCCTTTTTTCCTAGCAGAGTAAACCTTTTAGAAGGCTATTTTATCTGATATTCTAAAGTTTCATAGGTAACGAAGCTATGCTAAACAGCTTCACACACAGTTCCTAAGGTTAAAACAATATATTTCCATACCTTTTTGATGAGCTACAGCCAAAAATTGTTGTATGCACTAAGCATATCTGAAAAGAACTCACTTTACTGAAAGGCATTGTACAGTAGCTGTCATGTTTTTGTTTAGTCCTGATGCTTTTGGCTTTCTCCTTTTTTCCTGAGTTTTCAAAGTCACAACATTATGCATACTTTAAAGAAAAAGAGAGAAGCTAACTGGTGCTGTGCTTTATTTCTACAAGTGCAATATGTCTTTCTGTAGCAGAGAAACTTCTGCTTTGATAACAATAGCTTCATTTTGCTTCCAATAGGATGTATAGCTCTGAAAATCTGGGGAAAAGGAAGAAGTGATAGGAGTCCACCAAGATACTTCTGTAGTGTTTTTGCAGTGAATTTTTTAAGTTTGTCTATATTAAAAAAAAAAAAAATAAACCAAAAAACCTTGTCGGTGCCAGTGCACAGGGAACAGACTTTGAATTCTGTCGTATATCAGTTATATTAGCTCAATACGTCATTTTTCTGTTTTGGAATTAACAAATTGAACTGTTTTGACTTAACACTTGGAGTCATACAGATACGCTTCCATGCAGCTGTTCCATTGAATAAAAATGGCAACAAATTCTTGTGTAAAATTGCAGTTTCATTTGCCATACCTGTTAAAACATAGTGTTATTTCAGGCTAAAACTCTGTCATAGATGGGTTCTGCAGTTACAGATATGCAGATTTTTGTAAAACTTCATACAGAAGGGTGAATAGTACCAATACCCAGGGACCAAACCCTAGGAGTCTTACCTGTGTACTTGTCAAACTTTTGTCCTTGGGAACTTGTACAGAATACAACAAACATTTGAATTTGACTTATGGCAGAGGTGTCAGACTCAAAGCTGGAGTGAGCCAAGTAAGACTGACATCCTGTGCAACTCACCCTCACAACCATTATGGCTTATTGTGTAAATCTGTATTTAGGCATCTTTAAAAATCTGTCTGAGTTTATAGATCTAAAACAATTAACTGGTTTTTCCTCTTAATCCTATCATGTCAGTGAGTCCTTCTGGATTCTTCAGAAAACCTGTGGGATTACTTGTTTGCACTAATTATTGTGGAGTAGTTGGCTGTACTAAATACAATGAAAACCTGTGCTGAAAGTGCATAATCTTTTGGGGGGTTTTCGATTAAAATAGTAACATTTGTAAACACAAATCATTTTAATTCTTATTCCTTTCTATCCAGCATTAGTCTGCATTTAGGAGGTTAAAATAACCTTTAAATTTTTAAGCTATTTTTATATTGAACGACAAGCAAGCATCTGAAATCACTAAATCCTCCACTTGATTTTATTTTTTGAAAAATTAAAAGAAATTAACTCTTTGAGCAAGATTTTTTTTTTTTTTTTTTGGTATGCTGATTCTCTGGTGAGGGCTTATATGTACTCACTAAAATGTGACTTTGTAGTGAATGCAGATGGGTTATTAATTACAACATAGTGATACACAACTAACTAAAGCAAAAACTGTAAATTTGTTTAAAAGTAAAAATGTAAACTATATTCTGTACAGCTTTTTAAATTAAGCTTTTCTAACGCACACTGCTGTGATGTAGTTACTGTAATGTTTGCCTTGTAAAGTATGTACTGTATGTTATAAAAGGAAAGTATGTTAGCACTGAAAAATGTAATTCAGCAGTGGCAATCTTTCATAGTCTGAAATATTACATTTAGATGAATACTAGAAAAGAAAAAAGCTCAAGTTAACTTGAACACGGTAGTGAGTTTCAAAAGTCTGATCTTTGAATGTGAATTAGTGTAAATAGCTGCAGATGGGGGCCATATGAAATTGCTGGTTTATGCTCTGTATTCTAGCATTTAAAGTGAAGATTTCGTAAAGCTTTGATATGGGGATACAACTTACACGCTATTGATTGTATTGATAGCTAAAGGTATTCCAGTGTATTGTAACTTGTGTATGAATTGTGCAATAAATACGCTCTGGAAGAAAATGTTAAAGGAATTCCAAATGTAAGGGATTTCCTAGTTTCTCTAATATGATATACTGGAAAAATAAAGCTTTAACTTCAGTTAAATTTTATCATACAGATGGTATGCTTAACAAGAACATATGCTATTCATGAGTAGGATGTGGTTTAAACTTTAAAAGTGTAATGCGAATAAGCAAGTTACCCCCATGTCTGGGGAAGCTGTTGCTTATCTCCCACCCCCAGTCCCTAAAAGAAACATTGCAGTTGGAGTTCATGCACCAAAGTGTTTTGAAGTGTTAAAGGGATATGGTCAGTTTAAAATCATGCTTTTCAGAAAGCTTACCCACTTGTATTACAAAAGTAACACCTGAAACTACTATACTGGAAAGATTAGAATATTTTTTCCTCCTTGTTCAGTTAGGTGTGGGGTGTTTTTAAACAGGATTGCATGTATCATTAGTGTCACTGTTTCCCTCTCTAGTCACTTAGTTTGTGTTGATGTGGGCCTTTTGTACAGGAAGTGAGGGGTGGAGGGGGTGTAGTGAGGGAGGTGCGGTGGAGGGAGAAGAGAGAAATGTTAAGAGGAAAATGAGTGCACTGCCACAAAAGGGCAGGGATGCTAAGAGGCAGGTGTAATATGTGAAACTACATCTAATAACTTGCTAAATTTGAAAATGAATGTTCCTCTGAAGGTGCCAGCCAAACTAATACTGAATGCTTTTTGTGATAGGGGTGTTTATATATTAATGCATCTACCTGTTTGAGAGATTTCTCTTGATAATGATCCAGATTCCCCCCCAAATGCCAACACAAAGCAACCAATGAAATGCTGGTGTGGTGTAGAATTGGCATTGGAAATACTCTGCTTCCCTCTGGCAGGGGCCATTCTTAGGGAAATGGGGACATCGATGTGGCCCCTCTCTGTTCTGTTTGCTGGAACAGCTCCCTGGGGCCAGGGACAGAGATGCCTAAGTAGAAGTGTGTTAAGCAGCCATAACAATCAGGAGCCAACATATTAACATTCCCTTGTACACGACCTAATCTAAATTGCACATTAATGAAATTACTATAATTATCTAAACTCTTAAATATACACAGTCTGTGCAATGAGGGTAAGTTGATATATTTGGGCCCTTTTCATATTTCAGTATATACTTATCACTGCAGTAGTGGTTTTTCATTTTCACAATTTGGGTTTTTCAGGTGCCTAAACTCTTAAAGAAATAAAATTCACCACAAGCTTTTAGCTTGAATGGTTAGTTTGTAAGTGGATCGGCCATGGGATGGGGATCATTTTCACACCTCTTTTCTTATAAATTGGTAAAGAGAGAACTTTAGAATTGCAATTCAACTTTCCTTCCAGCTATTGGAATTTAACTTCTGAAGTCTAGAATTTAGCATGATATCTGCTGTGTAGATGGTCTTATTGCTATCTATACCAGAGATTAATCTTACCAGTATTGTCATCTTTCATCAATTCAAATACTGTGGGCCACTTCCTCAACTGCTGTAAATCAGCATAGCTCCACTGAGGTCCCTTGGAGCTGAGTCTACTTCCATCCAGCAAGGAACTGGTCTTAGTTAACATACCCTATAATATGACTGCAGAGACATCCACATGCACCAAAAAATATATATATATCCCCTGGCTGCAAGTCTCAGAGCCTGGATCAGTTGACTGGGGTTCATGCTATGGGGCTAAAAATAGCAATGGAGATGTTCAGGCTAGGGCTGCAGATCAGACTCTGAGACCCTCTCCCTTCACCAGGTGTCAGAGACTGCTCCAATCCAAACATCTACACTGCTATTTTTAGCGCTGTAGCAGGAGCCCTGCAAGCCCAAGTCAGTTGACCCAGGCTCTGAGCCTCTCTGAAGTGCACTTCTTTAGTATGTTGTATGCACTTATGGGCTCACCAGTAAGTTCTAAAGGTTAAAATATTGAACTGCCAGTTCTGGGGGGATGGAAGCGTATAACTTGCCAGGTCAGGCCCTTACATGGAGCTTTACCCCTCATTCTTCTGTGAGCTAGTGCTGGCAATATAAGAAAACTGACTTACAGATAAGTACATATTTGCCTCACATACCCATTACGAAATGTGAAATAAGACTCTTAGTTGAAGGTTTATTTAATCTCTTAATGCCAGATAGGTCTCCTCATGCAGTTCAGTTGCACATGGTTCACTCTTGAGAAACAAGCAGGTACTTTTGGCCCAAAACCTGCACTCCTTAAGGCTTTGCCATATGTTCTTGTCCCCATAGCTCAAACCCACACTGATGGGATTTGCGCTTCCAACATACACCCTTAGACTTTTTAGAGGAAGACTAGGCAATCCAGCTGTAGGAGAGTTCTCCACATTCAGATCACTTGGGACCAGGGAAAGGAGTGTTATACTGCGCTATTATCCCCCCATGTACACTATTATATGGTGGGTAATTTGCGGGGCACAGTGTTTGGGGAAATTAGATGCATGATTTTAGTATAGTTAGGGTTGATGGGTCCAGGCCAAATCCATATCTCTTATTTGCTTGTTGTGTAGAGAAGTAGAGGAATGTTATGGAAGCTTTTGTTTACATCTTAGAGAACTTATTTTTATTGCTCTAATGTATTTGATAGACTCTTGCCCTGTTCCTACTGAAGTAAACAAAATCCTTTTAAGTTAAGGAATGTTCTTTACTTCAGGTAGAATGAGATGTAGAAAGTAATTAGTTTTCTATTTTGTCAACTACCTTAACTTATTTTTAAACATTTTGTATGAATTACAAACTTTGGGTCTTGTACAATCTTTGAAAGTGTGTTTTAAATCATGGGTTCTCAAGCTTTTTCTTTCTGAGCTCCTGCCCCCCCCCCCCCAACACGCTATAAAAATTCCATGGCCCAGCTGTGCTACAACTGTTTTCTGCATATAAAAGCCAGGGGGTGATGTTAGGGGGTCTCAAGGAGGGCAGTTGCCCAGGGCCCCACACCGTAGGAGGCAACACAAAGTTGCTCAGGCTTTGGCTTCAGCTCCAGGTGGCAGGGCTCAGGGCCCTGGACTGCAGTCCTCTCTGGCAGGACTTCGACTTTCTGCCCTGGGCTCTAGCAAATCTAATGCTAGCCATAGTTGATGAACTCCCTGAAACCCGGAGGGCCCCAGACCCCTTGTTGAGAACCACTCTTAAATAAGGCTAGACTCTCAAGCAGGGTAAATCAGCATATTTGACTTCAGTGGCACTAAATTAAGAGGAGGTAGCCCTGGGCAACCTCCTCATCTATTTTCTGTTGGCAGAGTGAGTACCTTAATCTGTCAAACAAAGCAAGTACACAATGGGAAAGCTTTGCTAGAGCCAGGTCAGAGATGTATGCTGTGGACCTAAGTACTCCTATCGCACTTACGTAGCTTGTATAAGAACCTAGAGAACCTTCCTGCAAATGATTTGAGTGTGATGTAGGAAGAACACCAGTGGCACCTCCTGCTGGCCATCCTGGGTGGGATTAGATCCACCGGCTTGTGCTCTCCCTCCAGGGTTATCTTCTCCTGTCCTGTCTTGCTCTGCTGCCCTGCTTGCTCCCAGGTCTGTAGCTTCCTCTCTGGCCAGATGACTAGAGTCCTTCCCTTGTGGGGAATTCAGTCTTTCTAGACCTGTTGTCCAGCTGGCACCTCCAGTGCCCTTGCCATTCCTCAGTGGCTGGTAGGGGAGCCCAAGCTCACCCTGGGTTGCAGCCCTAGGGCCCTATAACAAGCAGCCACAGTCCCATCTCTTGCTGCTGTTTCTCTGGGCTCCTTCCTACATATCTGACTTTCCCCCCTCTCTGGGTTTGCCAGCCTCTAACTCCCTTCACTCAGAGAGTGACTGCAGCCTACTTCCCTGCAGCTTTTCCCAGCAATATCCCCTTCTTCCTGCATAAATGAGCCTGTCCTTACTTAACTGTTTCCAGCCTAAATCTCCCCTGTTTGCAGCCTGATTAGCTGATTAGACCCACCTGGCTTAATTCAGTTCTTGCAGGGCTAGTGTGGGGAATCCACCCCATCACAAGTACTTAAAGAACTAGCTAAAGCACTATCAGAACTTGTAGGAATTATTTTTGAGAACTGGCAGGCAGGTGAGGTCCCAGAAGACTTGAGAAGGGCAAATATGGTACCTATCTTTAAAAAGGGGAACAACAAAGACCTATGCACCAGTCAGCCTAACTTCAATACCTGGAAAGCTACTGGAACAAATTATTAAACAATACATTTGTAAGTACTTGGAGGTTAATAAGGTTATAAGTACTAGTCAGCATGGATTTGTGAAAAATGAGTCATGCTAAACCAACCTAATTTCCTTCCTTGACAGGGTTACTGGCCTAGTAGATGTGTGACATCTTGATTTTAGTGAGTCTTTTGATACAGTCCTACATGATGATCTCAGAAGCAACTTAGGGAAATGTGTCTAGCTGAAATTACTAAACTGATTGGAAGATCATAATCCTAGTTATCAAGGATTTGCTGTTAAACAGGGAGGATGTAGTTGGGGGGGGGGGGGTCCTGCAGGGTCAGTCCTGGATCCAGTGCTGTTCAATATTTTCATTAATGGCTTGGACAATGGTGTGGGATGTGTGCTTATAAAATTGGCAGATGACACCAACGGTGGAGGAGGTGCAAGCACTTGGGCAGAAAGGATTCAACACAACCTTGACAAATTGGAGAATTGGTCTGAAATCAATATGATACTGAATAAAGACAAGTACAAGGAAGGGAAAAAATCAAATGCACAACTACAAAATAGGACTAAGTGGTAAGGTGGCAGTACCACTGAAAAGGATCTGGGGGTTACAGTCAATCACAAATTGAATAAGACTCAACAATGCAATCAGCTGCAAAAAAGCTAACATAATTCTGGGATGTTTTAATAGAAGTGTCATACGTAAGATGGGGAGGTAATTGTCCCACTCTATGTGGCTCTGGTGAGGTCTCAAAGGTAGTACTGTGTCCAATTCTGGGTGACACTCTTTAGGAAAGATGTGGACAAATTGAAGAGAGGGTCCAGAAGAGAGCAACAAAAGTCATAAAAAGTTTAGAAACCCTTACCTATTAGAAAAGGTTAAAAAAACGGGCATGTTTAATCCTGAGATAAGACTGAGAGGGGACCTGATAACAGTCTTTAAATACGCTGAGGGCTGTTATAAAAAGGACAGGGTGATCAATTGTTCTCCATGTCTACTGAAGGTAGGACAAAAAGTAATGGGCTTAATCTGCAGCAAGGGAGCTTTAGGTTTGATATTAGGAAAACCTTTCTAATGATAAGGGTAGTTAAGTTCTGGAATAAGCCTACAAGGTAGGTTATGAAATCCCCATCATTGGAAATTTTTAAGAATAGGTTGGACAAATACCTCTCAGGGGATGGTCTAGATTTACTTGGTTCTTCCTCAGTGCCGGGGTCTGGACTTTATGGCCTCTTGATGTCCCTTCCAGCCCTACATGTCTACAATCCTATGACCTCCTTTGAGATTTATCAGTCGGTAAAAAAAAAAATTACTTCATTTAATGATTTTATTATAAATAGCATTTGTACGATGATAAAAGGATTTGGTGCATTGGCAAGGGGGGGGAAATTTCAGATGAAAATAATCAATATGGTTTATTCATAGCACCAATAAAAATAATGGAACAACACTATTCTTGAAAACAATCAAGGGATACCCAGAAAAGTGTTCTGAACTGATATTTTACTCCCTCTCTCTGCATCTTGGGAAATTGTTCCAATGGTTAACTACTCTCACTGTTAAAAAAGTATGCCTTATTTCCAATTTGAATTTGTCTAGCTTCAACTTCCAGCCATTGGACTGTGTTATACCTTTCTCTGCTAGTCTAAAGAGCCCATTGTTATACTGGAGATGATGCAACCAGGCAAGAACTGCCCCACTAACATTTGAGTGAAATAGATAAGAAAAGAAATGACACAGTAATGCAGATGAGTGGCATGTATCAACTTCTGCAGTCTCATATCAGGTATATATTAAAGGGTTCTTTGAAACAAGGGAGATTCAGGTTAGATATTAGGAAGAACTTTCTACCTACAAGGTAAGCACTGGAACAGGCTACCTAAGGTGATTGTGGAATCCTCATCTGATCTCACTAAGAACAAGGTTAGACAAACATCTCTCAGGAATGGGCAAGGTATGTTTAGTCCTGTCTTGGGTTGCGGGGCATAGACTAGATTACCTTGAGGTCTCTTCCATCCCTACAGTTCTATGATTCTAAAATGGGAAGGAGCTTCTTCTGAGGAACTTGTAATCAAAAGCTGTTCTCCATTTTCAAGGCAGTGCTTTCATATTAAAGCTAAAAATGTTTGAAAAGTCATTTTATTATATGTTCAAGATGTACAGTCATCATTTTCACACAATTTTCTGTTTTCATTAGCAAAAAGATGTAAGCTATCTTTCACACTCACCCCAAAATACTGGGTGATAAGAATGACACGATGGAACTGCTTTAACTAATTCATAATGATGAAAAAGATATGCAATAATTATCTGGTAACATCTTGTTTCTAAGATCATTACTGAATACTTTATGTACAGGTTGGAGAATGTCTCCAAATATTTTCCATAATGAAAGTGAGCTCATCATTGCGTGCATCATACAATCTGCTAATTAACCAAGGGCTAAATTTAAAAATGCTGTTTGGTATGACTGCCACTGACAACTGTCATAACAAAAAACAGGTGCATGTGTACTACCAGCATCTGCTGTCATCATGCATTTTGTGTTTGCAGTAGAATACTATAGATCACAGATGCAAGCATTATTAATATTATGATTGGTTTTAAAACTACACTGCAAAGCACAGTTAAAACGCAGTATACAGCATAAATGATGCACAGTTCTCAGCTGACACATGTTTACTGCAGTCTTACATAGCCTAATGCATGTACAAACTGATATTACATTAAAAATAACTTCACACACTGTTTAACTCCATCTCCCATATATACTTTTCTCTGTATTGTTCAAAGAGTTGTATCTCAGCAGCTGTCAATCACAGATTCATTATTAAAAAGCAGATGGTAAATGCACATGGTCAGGAGGAAGATTGGCTTGTTTCTTGGTGCTGTGACTCTTTAGACAGAACTGTAATCTCTTCTGATTTCATTGCGTCAGACAGGAAGCTGAGCTCATTACATAGTGTCTCATACCTGAAAGCCATTCGGATTTGTGCCACATTTGTCTTTCGAATGTCATTTCCTTCCGGCCCTTCTTTATAATAATTTACCCCTAAGAATTTTTGTTTTTCCTGGGAACAAAATAAAGTTTAAAGCATTATGGAAAAGTCAGTTTTAAATTACTTTTGGTATTACAAGTCCTCCTTTTCTTTTTGCGAATACAGACTAACACAGCTGTTACTCTGAAACCTTTGATTTTTTACTACAAGTAAAAGCATCTTTTCAAGTGAATGGCACTGAGGATGAGTGAAAAGAACCCACAATGAGCTGGCCATGTAGTTTATGATGTTTAGCCATTCACCCTCTTCTTATGTAGGTAGCTTACTTGTATTAAGCTGCTTTGCCAATGCAGTTCAATGCTGGTTGGTTCAACCAAGATATGCTTTTTCCCCCCCATCTGTTTTTCCATTTCTCCTGAATTACCTTTTTACTTAAAGTTAGAATCCTTTAAAAAAAAGTTAATGCCACTAGCCTCAGCAGAGTTCTTTGGTCTTATATGAGCTGGTTTAAACAATAGCTTTCTATCAGAGCAGAATATGTGACATGCTCATGTGTGTATTTTTCTTCTATTAGCTGTGATAGTAAAGCTGCTCTGTTACAGCCTGACCCAAAACCCACTGAAGTTAATGGGAAGCCCCTTTGGTTTTGTTGGGCTTTGCATCAGGAACTTACCACCTCAGGAGTTTAAGAAGAGAGATTTAGATACCCTTGGCAAGTTGCCATTTTTTTATTTCTTGGGGAAAAATGGATGACAGTGGTCACATCAGCCCACCAGAGGATGCAAGCTAAAATGGCAGTGGAATATGCACCACAGAGATATTCTCGTGCCAGCTTCTCAAAGGGATGGTCCAAAGAGATAGAAATAACTACTTAGAAAAGATTAAGTAACTTCTCTAAAATAGCTTTTATGGAGAGAAATTCATAGATTTTTAAGGCTTGAAGGGATCATTAGATCATCTAGTCTGACTTCCTATATAAAACAAAGGACATAGAATTTCACCCAGTTACCCCTGCAATTGACCCCAATAACTTTTGTTGATTAAAGCAAGTCTTCACAGAGACAATGCCCATCCGAATCAACTACTTCATTCACATTAGGGTAGGCAACAGTAAAAAGAAAGGCTTAAGGAAGAAAAGTAAATGACTGAATATATATGGAATCATGATAAAACCCTGGTATCTTCTTGCAATATACAGTCTATTTCAAGAAAAAACTGAAGAATCTGTCATATCCACAGAGTTAAGTCAATGGTCCACCTACTACCGTTTAGTCTGTTTAAATGTAGACAGCAAACTTACTTTTTATAAGATGTTTTATATCCCTGATAATTTTTTTTTAAAAGAACTAAACAGGAACCATGTAGACTTAGTGCCAGATTTTCAAGAACCCAGCACACATAACTGGGGTCAGGTTTTCAGAAGAGCTCAGTTCCCATGTAGTGAGCAAATTACCAACAAGGTTGCAAATTTTAGCAGTGATTGCTGCAGTGTGATGTTCACCTGTCTTATGAAGAACTGGAGTGCGACCATAAATGTATTTCACATATACTACTAGACAACTCAGACTGTAATGAACTCAGCACAGATCAATAAGAACCAAAAGTCAAATCAGTGACTATCTATTACATTAAAGTCTTTGTATACCAGCATCAACCAGCTAAGAAATCCAAGCATGTATACATGTAAAATGTAACTGCCTGCTCCCAGGAGATGATGTGAAAATGAGATCTCCTATCTCTTGAGGTTAATCTGGGAAGCAAAGTTATTTGCATACATATGTACTATATGCTCAGTAAAATAACTCCAAGGAGATGCAGCATCTCACTTTCTCGATGTTCCTTGAAGCCAGAGGTATTACACACACACACGCACACGCCATTTTGCAGTCCACAAATATTTCATTTAATCCTGCATACCTTTACATTCACAAAAAGTCCAAGCAATGACAACGCGTGTCTTGCAACAAACCAAATTTACCTTATGTGATAACCCACTTTGTATTACGCTGTTTCTTGCTAGCTCACAGGAGTCACACGTGCTCAGTTTCCACACTTGAGCTGCTATGGCATATTCCTCCATAAGTGCTTCCTGTACCATCAGAAATATGATTTGTTAGCCTATACCCTATTTAGTAATTGTGTCTGCTATGTAATCATTTCCAGGTAGGAAACTGTCTTATGCTTATTAAACAATTTTGTTAGATGGACACAATTTTCAAGTTTTTAGGTTTTAAACTCAATTACTGGAGAGTGAACGTATTTGTCTATTTCAAGATGCCTGTGAAAGATTAATTAATTCAAATTCCTAAGGAATTTGGATGCCAATTCCTATGTTGCTTTGCAAATTGCAGTCTTAATGCTTAATGAATACACCAAGAAAGTTTCTCTCTTCTGATCTGACACTTTTGAACTCAACAAGGAGGCAGATACTGATCACCTGAGAATTCCTCCAACAGTGGGTAACTCTCAACTGGTGTAAAGTTTGTGCAGCAAGCTCCTGCACAAACTGCTCTGTACTGTAGCCACATTGCGGATGGGGAGGGGAAGGGCAGAGTGGAGCAGACTAGAGCACTGCAGAAGTTAGAGTTGCCCATAGGCTGCTCTAATTCACACTGGGGTTGAGGTCAGTGTAGACCAGCCCACAGAATCAGGGAGCTGTAACCAGTTTCCAGGCACACTCTCATCTCCTGCACTGAGTGGAACTCAGAGCAGGAGAGCATCAAGCCCAGAACATTGAATGAACAGACATGTAATTTGGCAATTAGTAATTTCCCCATGAAACTAACAGTTTTCAAAGGAGTGGGAATGAGGGGGGACATTGAGAGGTATGTAAAGACATGAGGTGTCACATACTATGCCATGAGAAATAAAGTGTTTCAGGCCACTTTTATCTTTAAGGTGAATTTATTAACCATGCTAAAGTTTTCAGTTGTGCTTACCTTTGTATAATGGAATTGCATAGGATCGTCTGTAGAGAGGGAAATGTGAAGTCCCTTATGTAGAAATTCCCGTAGTGGATTTTTTGAATACTCAAGGAATAGGCTATTGTTGCTAAGTGGAGACATGGCAATGGGAATTTGTGCAAGATAATAAAGATACTGAAGAACTGGACTCTGTACAAAAACAATACAGATACTCATTATTTAATGGCCCTGTGAGATAACAGGAAAGGAGGTTTTCAATCAGAGGAAATGGAAACAGCCTCATTGAATATGACTGTGGAAGGATTATGACCAGAAAAACTGAAGTCTGCACCGAACTGCCTTTTGTGGATTGACTTTTTCACAGATTTTTTTCAATATTTTCTAAATGCAACTTTAAATACCATTATTTCTTCTTCTTTTTCTTTTTTTTAAAGCAACAAATATTCTACATTTTGGATGCACTGAGACAGTATTCTCATTAAAACACAATTATTTACCGAGTCTAGTGATTGTACATGATTCCGTCAGAGAGCTCTGTTCCATACTAACAGAGTCCCCACCCAAAAGAGCTTAAATTCAGATGCACCACAGGTACATTACAGAACACTAATTATATCCAAAACACTTCACAGAATAGGTCAGTTTGGTGGTGGTAGTGGGGGTGTGTGTTTAAAGAACAGAAGGAAGGAGCTTTCGCTTGTCTGAAGGCATAAATATGGGTGCACATGTAATGCATTCTCATCTGTATTCATGACTATTTGGGGCTTGTAATCCCACTAGTGTACAAGACATGAGCCTGCACCACACTTATCAGCTCTGCCAGGTTTATTCCATTCTTGGCCATACAAGAATAGAGCTGACAGGCGAAAGAGAAGAACACCATAATGTAGTGACTGTGTACAAAATATAAGACACTGCCTGGGTCTAATTTTAGGACTGTCAGCCTTAATAAAGATTTAATAGGATATGACTTCAGGTCAAAATTTTCAGTTTTGAGTATCTAACATTAGACACACATCCATATTTAGGCATCTAAGTTAGTGGGTTGATTTTCACAGGACCTAAGCACGAGCAGTTCCCACTGATTTCAATTGTGTTCTGAATTCTTTTAAATAACTTGTTTTAGATGCCAAAGTACAGGAGAACTAGATTGGGGGAGGGGCAGAATGTTTTCCCTTTCAAAATGTCAATATTTCAGCAAAAATTCTAGAACTGAAACTTTTTGGCCAAAACCAAAAATTTTGGGAGATGTGGCTTGGCAACTTATCCCAAAAGAGACTGCAGGGCCTGAGGCACCCAAACCACAACTTCCACGAAGCATTACGGTGGCATTTCTTGGGTTTTTTCAACAAAAAGTTGAAATATCCATGGAAAGCTTACGCTTTACATAAAAAAATGGGTTTTGTCAAAAACCCAATTTTCTATCAAAAATCCATTTCAATCAAAAATTTCCAATCAGCCTTAGGGAACCATTTTGTGGGGAGATGCAAGCAATTTTTCCTAACCTTAGAATAGTCATAAGAGATTAATTTTTAATTCAAAGAATTTACATGTGAACTATGGAGGGATTCTTATTTCAGT
This sequence comes from Natator depressus, assembly GCF_965152275.1. Classification (NCBI taxonomy): domain Eukaryota; kingdom Metazoa; phylum Chordata; order Testudines; family Cheloniidae; genus Natator; species Natator depressus. Next base: position 35,511,417 of record NC_134239.1, on the reverse strand, counting down.
CTTCCTAAGAAAATCCCCATTTATAAAGACAGATGTATTTTTACCAGAATGACTATTGACTTGATACAAATCTGCCACCCGGTGGCCAATTATTTTCACAAAGATTTTCTTAATGGATGAAAGCCTGGTCCCGCCATTTACTTCAATGTGGCCAGAATTTCATCTTCTATATTTGCCTAGATTCTTCAGGAGGGTGAGGGGTCATGTAGAGGTGTTTTTATTAATTGATAAGTCTGATGTATTTGAGTTTTTTCAATAAATTAAGACTATGATAAATGAACAAGAGCAATACCTTCTTCAGGAGTAATCCATGAGAAATGTTGTCAGATGTCAGAAAGGCTGACACCAGATGAGTGATGGACCCAGCTTCTCCACAATGAGGGCGAAATAGGAAGGTACTCATGCCTCTTTCCCTGCAGAAATTAAAAATAAGTCCTACCCCAAGATAACTGGTGTCTTTTCACCCATTTTGCATGTAAGTCCCATTAATATCTATTGAAAAATATCCACAAGAATAACTATACATATCAATTTGGGAAAACAGATCTAAGAGTAATTTTTTACTTCATTAGATTCAGATGTGCTTTGTCATAAATATAAAGGGAAGGGTAAACCCCTTTAAAATCCCTCCTGGCCAGAGGAAAACTCCTCTCACCTGTAAAGGGTTAAGAAGCTAAAGGTAACCTCGCTGGCACCTGACCAAAATGACCAACGAGGAGACAAGATACTTTCAAAAGCTGGGAGGAGGGAGAGAAACAAAGGGTCTCTGTCTGTCTGTCTGTTGCTTTTGTAGGGGATAGAACAGGAATGGAGTCTTAGAACTTTTAGTAAGTAATCTAGCTAGGTATGCGTTAGATTATGATTTCTTTAAATGGCTGAGAAAAGAATTGTGCTGAATAAAATAACTATTTCTGTCTGTGTATCTTTTTTGTAACTTAAGGTTTTGCCTAGAGGGATTCTCTGTGTTTTGAATCTAATTACCCTGTAAGGTATCTACCATCCTGATTTTACAGAGGGGATTTCTTTACTTCTATTTACTCCTATTCTATTAAAAGTCTTCTTGTAAGAAAACTGAATGCTTTTTCATTGTTCTCAGATCCAAGGGTTTGGGTCTGTGGTCACCTATGCAAATTGGTGAGGCTTTTTATCCAACATTTCCCAGGAAGTGGGGTGCAAGGTTTTGGGAAGTATTTGGGGGGAAAGACGTTTCCAAACAGCTCTTCCCCAGTAACCAGTATTTGTTTGGTGGTGGTAGCGGCCAATCCAAGGACAAAGGGTGGAATATTTTGTACCTTGGGGAAGTTTTGACCTAAGCTGGTAAAGATAAGCTTAGGAGGTTTTCATGCAGGTCCCCACATCTGTACCCTAGCATTCAGAGTGGGGGAGGAACCTTGACATGCTTAAATTACAACTACTTGTGTCTTAAGCCGGTACCATTTCTTCCATAAACCATAACAAACCCTGCACAAACTGAAATTACCTGCTAATTTTTGTAGATGCTCAAAACATGAAAAGGATTAAAAACATACATTTTTGGATTGGCTGAGTATAAAGACGTTCTGGGACGGAATCTTAATTACAAGTCATACTCATAGAATCATTTGAGGGTATATTTCATCTTTGTTGACTTTGCATATGCTACCAGGTTATTCAAAAATATGAAATAGTTCTGCAATGGGGTACCAATGTTTGCTTCAAAGCTGTTGATTCTGTTGAGACAGGGTTAACAGGGTGCTGCTGACTCATTGAAGCAGGTGGATCATTACCGTTGACAAGATACCAGGAAGTTTAGTGTGGCTCCCTAGAGGGAGTGGTTCTAGGATGGCAACTGAGCAGTCTTGAGGAAGGAACATTCAGTTACAGGCACGCTAGAGTTGAACTTTCTTGTATTTTTGTTAATTACTGTAATAATTTTACAAATAATTTTGTTAAATACTGTAATAAAAGGAAACCCCAGTCAGAGGGTTATTTTGGAATCTACATCATATATTAATTTTGTTTCAGAGTAGGTTGGGAAATATACCTAGTAACCATCTTCTGAACCATAATAAACCCCAAAGATTGGGAGGAGACCACACACCCACACACATACTATTTTCTGAAAAGAAATAGTCCAGACGCAAAACAAGATGGGTGAATGTAGGAGAACTAAGTGAAGTATTTCTAAATTCATAGTGGAAGAAAAGACTGTGTGTAGCAGACAGACAGCCAACAAGTAGGCAGCCAGATGTCTGATATAAGTTCAAGGAGATTTAAGAGTTTTTATTGTTTTTATGGTGTACTGAAAGAAAGAAACGTTTGGGGTTGGGAAGGGGGAATACTGTTTTGAATGTTACTCAGGAAATGCTTGGAAGATGATAAGTTAAAATGACGCTAATGCTTTGTTAGTTTATAGCATCTGCCATGGGAGGATCCCAAAGCACTGTACAAATGATAATGAAACAAATCTCACATCACTTCTGTGAGTTAGGGAAATATTATTACACCAGTGCAGTAGATAACCTCTCTGTGCCTGTTTAAGTGACTTCCTTAAGGTCCATATACATCAAAATTTGGTGTTGACAATTTCTGTCTCTTCCCTTTTAATTATCTTCTGGAAATCACCTTTATAAGAATTCCAAACTTTAGCCTCTTCTCAGAGCTAAGGACAATGAGAGTCAATTGGCCTATCCCAACAGATGAAACACCTTGCCGGGAGAGCATTAATGAAGCTAAAGCTAAAATACACAGTTCCCAGGAAAGGAAAGCTCTTATGCTTGATAAAGATTTTTCCAACTACTGTTAATTTCTCAAACCAAAGACTCCCATAATTTTACTTATGGATGAGACTTCCATCTCTCTTGGTCTAGCTAAGGAGAACCACGGCCAGGCAACAGAAAGTGTAACTGTCCCCTTTCTGTGTGGAGTACCTAATTGTCTCGTATGCTAAATAGAAACTGTGATGCTGGCTTGCCAGGTGTCAGCTCATGCCAAGGCCCAGGGCCTCTCTGAACACCGACAAATGCATAGCTGGAAATCATGTTGGCTTACCTATGGGTTAGTATAGTTAAAACAGATATTAGTGTTCTAAGAATGTGTGTTTAATGTTTAGACTTTATGGAATACTTGTAGGATGCTGCACATAATAATTCTACTTATAATATCTGTATCCCATGGTGTAAAGTTATATTGAGTGTTTGCTTTGTAAACCTCTATAATTGTGTAACTCACTAAACAAGAGAAGACACGTTAATTTAGAATAAAGTGCTGGCCCTGCAGACAAGAGGGCCTTTGAAACCAAATGAGCCATTGTAAGATATCAAAAGGATATGTTGTTGATTGCCCTCCCCACTTTTGTCAGACACCCACATTTGTTCCACCAGTTTGGACTCTGGGGAGAATAGGATTAAAAATCCTTGACAAGAAGAAACTAGGTCTCTTTATGCTGTCTGGACTCTGAGGGACAAAGATTCCTAAACATAAGCAAGAGATCCCCATGCTCCTTGGCATGGGTCAGCCCTAAAGGACATACAGAGCTGCTTAATATAGAAGCTTATATTACCTTTCTAAACCAAAGACTAACTCATTTGTGTGTGTTTCCTGTTTTAACCTCGTAAATAATACTCTTTTTTTTTTTTTTAGTTAATAGATCATTAGTTTGTTACAGGAGTAGCTACAGGTGGTGTCTTTGGTTTGGAGATATGAGTATAATCAACCTGGGGTAAGTGATTGGTCCTTTGGGACTGGGAATAATCTGAATATTGTTGTGATTTTTGGTGTAAAGTAACCATCTATCACATAGTCCAGCTTGCCTGGGTGGAAAGATAAACTGGCATGCCCAAGGGGACTATCTGTGACTCCATGGTAAAACTGTTACAGTGCTTTAGGAGTTCACACTTGTTATTGTGAAGGTAAAATCTAATTATAGAACATACAGCCAGTTTGGGGTTTCTGTTGTGCTTTTTGACAGTCTGCCCTGAGGTTGGCACTCATGGTCGTGAGCCACTCCAGACAGACAGTGTGACATGAACCAAAGAAGTGGAAAAACAAAATGGAGATTTCAACCAGTTAGGAACAGCTTGTCTGGTGACCCAAAAACCTGAAAGTTCCAGAGATCAAATGTCCAAGCTTATATATTCCACCCCAACTTAGATACTATTGATGATGTTTGCCTGATAAGTCAGAAACACATCTCTCTGAATAATCTGTCTGGTTTCTCTAACGTCTCAAATCCTATAAGCAGCCTGGAAAGATGTTAAGTGAAAAGCATTCGATATAATTAGGGCTGTCACTTAATCGCAGTTAATGCAAGCAATTTAAAAAATAGTTGTGATTAATTGTAGTTTTAATCACACTATTAAATAATAATAGAATACCAATTTAATTTTATTATAAATGTGTTGGATATTTTTCTACATTTTCAAATGTATTGATTTCAATTACAGCACAGAATAAGTGTACAGGGCTCACTTTATATTACAACAGTGCCATGTGAATGCCTGTTCCCACTTTCTTGTGACATTGTAAATAAGAAGCGGGCAGTATTATCTCCTGTAAATGTAAACAAACATGTTTGTCTTAGCAATTGGCTGAACAAGAAGTAGGACTTGCAGGCTCTAAAGTTTTACTTTTTGAGTGCACTTATGTAAAAAATAAATTCTACATTTGTAAATTGCACTTTCACGATAAAGAGGTTGCACGACAGTACTTGTATTAGGTGAACTGAAAAATAGTATTTCTTGTTTGTTTTTTAAACAGTGTAAATATTTGTAAAAAATAGTATAAAGTGAGCACTGTAAACTTTATATTCTATGTTGCAATTGAAATCAATATTTGAAAATGTAGAAAAAAATCCAGAAATATTTATAATGTAAGTGTGTATTCTATTATTGTTTAACTGTGCGATTAAAACTAATTAATCACAACTATTTTTTAATCTTGCTATTAATTGAGGTTTTTTATCATTTGACAGCCCTAGATATAACCAAAGAATGTGTGGTTCATGTTCTATATATTTAAAGATTGTAAGGGATTTTGTTTCATTTCTTTGAAAATGCTGGTTGCACCCTAGAAGTGGTAAGAACTGTATGGCACTAGAAGGAAAAAGGAATGTTGAAAGATATCTAGCCAGGGTATAATTTAGGAATATTAAGAGAAATTGCTTAAAGAGCAGGATCCCAATGAATAGTCAGGACAAACAATGAAATACAATCTATTAAATGAATTAAACCATCTGACTGAAGGAAGCATTAAAGAAATTTTATTATACACTGATGCCATCTACTGTATATCAATGGAAGCATCAGAAAAATAGAGACAGCTGAGAGCCACAGGGCAACTGACCAACAGAAATCAGAGGCCCCCTCTGAAGAGCCCTGAAATCAGGATACACAAAACTGAGGTCACTGTATGGGACCCCAGAGTTTTTCCAGTAGAGGTGTTAAGCAGATCTCAAACTCCTCTCCCCTCCTCATTCAGGGTCACAAGACCAAAAGTTGACTGAACTCGCAAAGAAGCTGCAGAATCCCCAGTGTGATCAACATCTGGACCAGCTATGTGGAAAGGATTCTCCCTTATTCCAGGGTTAATAAGTTAAGAAGTGGTGAGATTTCATTACTAAGACTGAATTTCCCTATCTGTTTTTTAACATAAATAACTGAAGATTATCTTGTTGAGGCTACACTCTTTAGTGAGACTTCAAGTAACAATACTTTAGATCAGTGGTGAGCAACCTGTGGCCTGCGGGCCACAGGTTGCTCATCAGGGTAATCTGATTGCGGGCCTCGAGACATTTTGCTGACATTGATTGTCCACAGGCACGGCCCCCCACAGCTCCCAGTGGCCGCGCGGTTCACTATTCCAGGCCAATGGGAGCTGTGGGAAGCGGCGGGCTGCAGGGATAATGGAGCAAATAATCAAACAATTTGTAAACACCTAGAAGATGATAAAGTGATAAGTAACAGTCAACATGCCTTTGTCAAGAACAAATCATGTCAAACCAACCTAATATTCTCCTTTGACAGGAGAACAAGACTGGTGGTTGGGGAGGAAGAGGAGAGAAGAAGTAGATGTGATATATGTTGACTTTAGTAAGCCTTTTGATACTGTCTCGCATGACTTTCTCATAGACAAATTAGGAAAAAATAGCCTAGACCAGTGGTTCTCAAAGTGTGGGTCGGACCCCAAAGTGGGTCACAACCCCCTTTAAATGGGGTCGCTAGGGCTGGCTTAGCCTTGTTTGGGTACAGGGCTGAAGCCCGAGCCCCACTACCCAGGGCCGAAGCCAAAGCCCAAGGGCTTCAGTCCTGGGCAGCAAGACTTGGGCAGCAGGCCTGCATGGGGCTGAAGCCCTTGATCTTCAACTTTGGCCTGTCTCCTGCCCGGAGCGGTGGGGCTCAGGCTTTGCCCCCCAACCCCTCACCCAGGGCAGTGGGACTTGCGTGGGCTCAGGCTTCGGTCCCTCCTTCTGGGGTCGTGAAGTAATTTTTATTCTCAGAAGGGAATCGCGATGCAATTAAGTTTGAGAATCCCTGGCCTAGACTAACCTACTATCGACAACTAGTTGGAAACCATACTCTGAATAGTTATCAATGGCTCACAGTCAAGCTGAAAGGGCCTATCGAGTGGGATCCCACATGGATCTGTCCTGGGTCTAGTTCTGTTCGATATCTTTACAAATGATTTGGATAATGGCATAGAAAATACATATATAAAGTTTGCAGACGATACCAAGCTGGGAGGGGTTTCAAGTGCTTGGAAGGACAGGATTAGAATTTGAAGTGGTCTTGACAAACTGGAGAAACGGTCTGAAATAAGATAAAATAAGGACAAATGCAAAGCACAACACTTAGGAAGGAATAAATCAGTTGCACAAATACAAAATGGGAAATGACTACCTAGGAAGGAGTACTGCAGAAAAGGAGCAGAGGGTTATAGTGCATCACAGACTAAATGAGTCACCAATGTAACAATGTTTCAAAGAAGTGAACATCAGTTTGGGATGTATTAGCAGGAGTGCTGTAAGCAAGACACAAGAAGTAATTCTTCCACTCTACATGGCACTTATAAGGCCTCAACTGGCATACTGTGTCCAGTTCTGTGTACCACACTTTGGGAAAGATGTAGACAGGCTGGAGAGAGCACAGAGGAGAGCAACAAAAATGACTAAAGATCAAGAAAACAAGACCTACAAGGAAAGCTAGACAAATCAGATTTTTTTCAAGTTTTGGGAGGAGTGAGAGGACATAACAGTCTACAAGTACGTAAAAGGTTGTTATAGCCCTTCTCTCCTATAAATTGTTCTCTTTTAACCACTGAAAACAAGACAAGAAACAAACAGACTTAAGTTGCAGTAAGGAAGACTTAGGTTAGATATGAGGAAAAACTTCCTAACTGTCAGGGTAGTTGTTAAGCACTGGAACAAATTGCATAGGGATGTTGTGAAATCTCTGTCTGTTGGAGGTTTTTAAGAACAGGTTATACAAACACCTGTCACGGATTGCCTAGATAATACTTAGCCCTGCCTCAGTGGACTAGATGACCTATCAAGATCACTTCCACGCCTACATTCCTACAATGAGTCCATTAATAAGCATAAAATCAACTTAATTTCCTGAGCTGAACTTGGTTATTGTGTAAAAGTAAGTATCATTGTTGTATAACTTTTAAAGTAATAGAATAGCATCTTGTCAGGAAGATGCATGAGACCCAGTAGCTGGACAAGATTACATTACTGAACTGTTTAACCAAACATGTACAAAACTTAAACAAAAATTAACTGACCATGTGCACCATTTATGGGAGTTATGGACTAACTACCATAACCGGTTCTTCAGGGAATATCAACAAAGGGAAATTGCCTAATCTTATTAATAATGAACAAAATGGTATTGTCCTTGGTATATAACAGAGGGTACTATAAACTGGCAATGCATTAAACTGTATAGGGAAATTCCATTTAGCACAACCTGTAATTTGGGGTCAGTGACACCGCATCCTATTTGAGGCATATGTTATTAAGAACAATTGTGCTTAGTGTATATTTCTTCTATGGTATCTTTACCAATATTGGATCCTGACACTGCAATACTTGATAACCTTCTGTACAGACAGTAGCCAATTTATCTGGAAGAAAACCTCAAGAAATGCCTAGATTTTCCTCAGCTACTGGTGTATCACTCAGCAGCACAAACCTGGAGGGTACCACATACGGCTTGTTGTTCCATTAAGGGATATCAATATATATGTAAACATGGTGTTTTTGACATCGTGAGTACTGTGTGTGCCCACAACAGTTTGAATCAGTACAATGAGACAAAAGCTAACCATTCCTGTCTCCTGCCCTCTCAAGTTTACCAAATGGTGACAATTAGCAGACCTACAATATGGAGGGACACTACTGTTTAGTAACCAGCTATAAAAATTATATATAAAAACCTTACTAGTAATGTTACTACTCCAAAATTCTGTCTTACTCTTCCTGTGCATAACAATGTGTCACACTATACTAATGCTATTCCAGTTTCAGGAGTAATAGTTTTAACTATATTATACATTGCAACTTAGCAGTTTGCTAAAACAGTATAAAGCTTACATAAATGCTCTTACCTCTGCTTCATGTATCAATTTGACAAAGGAGCCCCCCTGACTTCAGTGTGCCCTATGCGGGGACCGTTAGCCAACACATACATGTTAAATGTAACATACACTACACTAATAAATATGCACACAGTATAATATACTGTGTGTAAATGGGTGTTAAAAAGCTGTTAACTGAATGGATTATGCTCTTCCCACAATCCTGTTCACCCACATCATGTATTCCACAACACTCTGCAATGCTGAAGTCAGCTATGGAATTAGAAAACAGGAAATCTGTCAAAGCCAAAATACATGAATGGTGTGTCCTAGCATTGGTTGGGATGCACCTCTATGGTATCCAAAACCGAGATAAGGAACGGTACAGAACAAGTTAAGGAACTGGAGGGTGGGATCTTTGGTCATGTATAAAGTGTTTATTAACTGTTAAGCAGCCATAATACATATAGAGCTAGTTTTGGAGGTGTATCCTCAAAGTACACGAATTTGGTTAGTTGGTCCTTTTACTACACTTGTGGTTCATTAAGAATATTTAATCAATTGGCTACATATTAATCAACAATTAGGGTTTCCTGTATCTTTGATAAAGGGCTGTTGTTTAGTCAAAATTTCAATGTTTTTATTTTAATACAATACAGTATCTCTGAAATACTTGGTGGTAATAATTTACAATACAGGTAGAGTGGAAAATACACAGAGAACCATACTACAGAACAAGAAAAGTACTGACAAACTTATGGTACTGCTCCACAGAGGAGCTGTCTGGAGCACCCTAAACTCAGAAATACACCCGGAATAAAGGCAAGGTGAGCCACAGAGAGCCAACTGTGTTTTTAAATATAGATTTTTCAGTTGAAACAAATACTTACATTTTTTGTTGGTAGAGGTAAGTGTGAGTGCCATAATTTAAGTTATAGTATTTATCTGTCACCTAACAATCCCAGACACAATCCTAAATATTTTATTTGGACTTCAAAACTGGACCTAAAAATGTTCTTAGTTTTAAAATAACAAAATCAAAACTGCGCATAAAATTTAGACTGTGTCCAAGACGATTATTTTAATCTTCTCTACCCCATCTTTCCACCAAAGGTAAACACAGAATGGTATGGAGGAAAATTACTACTTACTTTCTAAGGTTGTTGAGCACCATGATGTTGGCGTACATGTAATACAAATAATAACTATATGGAGGATTCTTTTCACTGGTCCAGATGTCAGGGTTAGGACTTCTGTTAGAGAACATGTGGTCGGTATGTTTAGACTCATCATCAACACTGTCAAAGCCAGTCACCTATGAAAAGGGATTCATAGGAACCTTTTTTTTTTTTTTGATAAGCAAGTTTCAGAACTATCAACTCTAGTTTTATTAGAATATTAAAATAGCCACCTCCACCTGTAAGTACTTGCCCTCCTTCAGTCAGCAATCCTGCAACTCTGCTATTCTAGAGCATTGTTCCAAGATGCACAGGATGCAGAAGGCAGTTCTTCTGTGATGTGTGTCATAACAACTGAAGCAGCAATTCTACTCCATGGCTAGAACATTTGCTGGAAACTTTGGAATTGATCAGCTGCAGCTTTCAAAATTAAACTAATGTAATTATACAGCTTTACATAATCCAAATTGGTATTAACATTTTGTGCGTATTTTATTAAAGCTGAATCATCAATTTAGTAGTCCTTTCTCAACATGAAGGCAACTAGCTGGACAAATTAAGAGCATGAGGTGATATGGACATATTAACAAGCACAATTAGTATTTTTCTTTGATTTTTGATGGACCACTATGGAGGTCTTTATTGTTTAAGGAACTGAGTTTCCCCCCCCCCCCCAAAGAACTTTTAATTCTGCAGGGAGCCAGCAAAAGGGGCTTTTGTGGTGCTTACCAGAGCTTGTTCTTGTTCTCTGCACTAGCATGAATGTAGATTCACTACTCTCTTCTACAGGTAGGACTATTGGAAGGAGCCCTGTGCTGCTTCCAGGTTAAATAAATGGCGGTTGCTTGTCAATATGTTCTTACCCAGGCATATGAGTGTTTAAAAAACAACATTAACAGCCTTCACAGGAGGGTTTTTAATAATAATGTCTGTGGCTTTCACAATCTCCCCTGATACAGAAACTAAAAATCTAATTGTGAAGAGAGGATCCATTTCGACTAAGACACAGAAAAGCCATACATACTTACATATTTGAGGAAGAGGTGCAGCTCCCTGTGATCTGTGGGATTGACGGTTGCCTCAAACAGAGGTAAGAAGATGTTCTCTAACATTTTCCCAAAACTAGCCAGAAGATTTTTTGACCTAAATATGTCACTGAAAGAAGCAGATATACAACTGTAACTACTTTTCATTAGTCAGACAACTTTTTTCCTCCCTGACATACTCAGAAAACATTTTAGGGTCAGATTCAGATCTCCAAAGCATTTATCACATGGTTGGTGCTACACAAATATATATTTTGGGACCAGGGTAATGTTCCCTCTAATTTTTGACAGGCTGTGTGCGCAAAAAATTTCTTCTGTGCAAATTTTTGTGCGTGTGGTGTTTCGCCGTGTGCACGGGGTTTAGGATCTGTGTGCGCACGCGCACGCACACGCGCACAGCTTAGAGGGAACAGTGGACCAGGGCTGTCTTTTTTTTCCTTCTTTGTTGTGTGTCTGTACAGCACCTAACACAATGGGGTCCTAGATGCTACTGCATTAGAAATAATAAATACACGTGTCAATAATAATAATAAATATCAGAGGGGTAGCCATGTTAGTCTGTATCCACAAAAACAATGAGGAGTCTGGTGGCACCTTAAAGACTAACAGATTTATTTGGGCATAAACTTTTTTGGGTAAAAAGCCCACTTCTTCAGATGCATGGAGTGAAAATTACAGAGGCAGGCATAAATATACTGACACATGAAGAGAAGGGAGTTTGGTTCACAGCTTGTAAGGTAACTCCTTTTTTTTTTTTTACCCAAAAAAGCTTATGCCCAAATAAATCTGTTAGTCTTTAAGGTGCCACCAGACTCCTTGTTGTTTTAATAATAATAAAAATTAAAAATGTTACTGCCACGTATCAATCCTGAGAAATGTCTCAATTGTGAGAGCAAGTAACCCATTTCCTTAAAGTAATCCAGGCACTGAAAGTGGAAAGGAGAGGTAATTGTGTGATTCAGTTTTCCAAATGAAGCTATTGCAAAGAAAAGTAAAACGTTCTGTCTCTTGGCAATACTGAAGTTTCTCTTTTGATAGTCCCAGTTTGCATGACTAATGCAATGGTCATCCCCTGATTTAGAATGTTGTGCAGGAAAGTTAAAGGAGAAGAACTCTCTCCCCAATGAGCAATAGGCCCAGGGGTAGCTGTGCTATGCTGACAACTCCTCATATTATTTTTCCAGCTGCCTAAATTCAAAACATGCACTTCAGCCACCATCTACTATGACAAATATCCATGGCAGAACTCATTAGTTACAGCATACATCATTTAGTATAGTAGTCCCTAAGGATGCTGAAAGATGCTGAAAACTGATATTGATTTAATTTTGCAATTTATAGTTTTAGTTGAAGTACCATGTTAATTGAATTGATTAGTCATGATCTTGCAGAAAACTCTCTGCCACTAAAAGTTTGGAAAGCATTTCCCCCTCCTTATGCAGCATTTCTGGAATCAGATTCTGACTGTTTCAGCAATCAAAACTGTACGTGACATTTTGACCTGCTTTTGACAAATGTTTTTTTCAACATTAAAAAAAAAATGTAATTTGAGTTAAATGCTTATAAATATTTTTGGAGGAAGTCACTAGTTTTGAAAAGCTTGAAGCAGAATAAACTTTTAGTCCCACAAAGGAAGCCTGCAGCATTGAGTTAGCCATGCACTTAGACTTTTTTTTAAATAAAAATAAGTACAGGACAGTTGATAAAGCAGCTAAGGGGATATTAGAGGAGAAAATGTATCTGTTCTCATTACCAATAACTCCTGCTTACTTACTAAATTCTGGGAACCTGAATCACCCAGCGTATGTTGGGTGAATAAACCTTGTGTTCAATGAACCATGTTGCCAAATTCTGCCATTCATCTGGAGACCGCCCATAAATGGATAACCGAGGTTCCATATACTGGTATTTATTTTCTTCTAGTTCACGAGCTACTTCCTATTGGAGAACAACTCATTAATGTTTGCTTATGTAAGGACACAACGTATCATGCACATTTAGTGTTTTTGTCTACCACACTTTTTTTCCTCAGACCTGCTTTACAATGGAATGCAGCTGAACAGAGTCTGGCAACTGTTAAACATAAAAGGAATCTCTTGTCATTCCTGCTAAACTATCCCATTTAGAATGCAGGAAGGGCTGTCATTTAGTGGCTAACTTTGAAATCTTTAAAACAGTGTGGAATTAAATGCAACCTTTGGCTTCAGAGGGCCTACCCTGTGCCTTGTGGAGTCACTTACACCACTCTATACTACATGTAATCAGAATGATAGCATTTTGCACTCCCTTTACACTGTTGTAAATGACTACACAGTGTACAGGACAGTGGAGAATCAGGCCCAGAATCTGTATGTCAATTGCCTCCTAAAAAAGTTATGCCATTAGTTGTAGTCAAACAACTGTGTAGGTGTGGAAGGAAACTGAGTAATGCATATGCAGGAGGCCTCTCCTCCACACTATTTTGTTGCAAGAGTGCTTTTGCAGCAATTGTGTATGTATACCATTCCTAGCTCCCCAGTCTTTAATTTCTAGTGCTGAGGGCTCCCTATCATGTTCTGGGCCACAATGTTCTACTACTGGTTGCTTCCCATTAATTTGTAACTGCACAAGACTGAGGAGGCTTGGAACAGCCCAGGCTCCCCTGCAAGTCGGAGCATGTACAATTATACAGGAAACAGTAAGCAGTGATTGGCTCAGCAGAGGTCTCAGTCTGGTAACTTGGTACAGCAGCCTGAAGCCTTTGGGAATCTCCAAACCACTGTACATACTGTAAATTACTTCTACAAAATACTGTGCCAGTACAGCTAGAGAGATACAAATAAGGGGCATCACTTACTATGGGGCAAGGTAGGCAATCCTCATCCCCGCAACTCTTCATAGGTATATATGCTCCATTATGTCATTCTCTCTCTCTCACACACACACACACGTACGTTGCAGGATATGTAATCACCATTTCTATACGCTTACACAACTTCCTCTCTCCCTTCCAGAATTTTTCTGATAGGATATCCCTGGTACAAGTCTTATTTACCTTGACCATACGAGCAAAGTATTCACCACCAAGGTAGTTCTCAGTTTTCAGGTACAAGTCCCTTAGCTCACTGGCACCAACTGGATTGTACTTGGAGTTAAATTTATCAAACCGATGAAATGTTTGGCGACCCTGAAGGAAAAAAACATCTCAGTAGAGGTATCCAGATAGCAGTGGTTAAGAACTACCTAACCGTTTTCTACTAAGATTGTTTTCTAACCACAAAACTGTTAGGAAAGAAACAGCCTACGAAAATCCTTGTTTACAACATACTGACAAATAATTTAAGCACTGTTTTTTTGGGTATCTATTTTTTTAAGTATCATTCAACAGATGCAGCAAAAAACTCTTTCCCTTCCCTTCTCCCCAAGCAGTTTGCACTAACAGAGAGCTGGTTATTCTCTATTTTATTTGTTGAGGGAATAGACTTACAGCATGGACATCTAAAGAGTCTACAGTGAGGTCATAAGGATCCATGTGAAGGCTCTCAAACACTTGTTTTAAAGTCATCTTCTTGCCTTCTTTCTCTGCAACAATCCGATTTGACTCTGTTTTGTAAGTGCGCTTAATAAACTTCAGCAAATGTTTCTGATTCATGCAGGCAGCAGCATGGATATGAGTATCAACCTGAAATAAAAAACAGATTACTCTTGTTTAGCAGACAGTACATGGCCTTTATCTATCCAAGTCATACATTATATGACAATGAAATTATAAAAATGTTACACAATATTTCTCTTTAGGAATCAGATGGCATGGGATATTACATCCCTCAAAATATTTCAGCTCCTGGGTCCCAAGGGGCGAGGGAGAGGGGGGAAGGGTTACATTAAATTTACATAGTGCTCAGTGAGTATTTTTTTTTAAGGATAGTCTGTTTTTCCACAGTTTTAAACTAGAACATAAAAACCACTGATAGATTAAACTAAAGAGAGCTAATAAAAAACCTGGAACTCTTAGGACAACATCCTGCCCTGCATCCCCAATGGAGAAGAAGTTGAGTAACATAGATGATCTCTATGTTACACAGATGATCTCTTTCCAGGACTAAATAGAATCCTTCCCCTCACGCTGCAAAGTGGGAGCGTTCTGTGCAGTCTCCAGCATACTGCAGCCAGTACAGTGCTGTAATCCTTCACTGTGGTGTGTAGAATAGCTGCTGGATCTGTGTAGTTGCACATGTCCTCTTTCCTCATCTGTTCCGCTCCTGCACCATCCCAGACTCTGTTGTGTGCTTCACTTGTGCGATCTCTTCCTTCCATGCAGTGGAATGACAGTTCTACTGTTGTCTAGGATCTTCACAGTCTCAGCAGATCTTGGTATGAGATGGGATTTGACCCGTAACTGACATTAAGAAAATGGCTTCACCTTTTGAAGAAGACCCATTTTGTAGTTTATATACCACCATGTTATTGGATCCATTTATGAATCACTGACATCTTTGAGCAGACTACTAACGTAACTTCTCCCCTTGTATCCCTGGACAGGAATTGGCTACAGTCTCCTCTGAAAGAGCAAGTGATGCTAGTGCTGATATAAGTACTTCAAAGGGGTGGAATAGTAGTGGGCTCGGAGCTCTATGAACCCACCAGCAGAGCTGCACTTCATTAACAAAGTGGCAGAGTTGCTGTTCCGGAATTGCACTTGGTGTGAACCTGCATGAGAAATTCTGGTTGATTCAATCCAAATTTCCCCTGGTGGCTTGTGAGGAGGTGTCAATCCCACACCAGCCCAGCTGGGGTGAAGGTGGTGTGGAAGGGGTCAATTAACCCTACAGGCTGCAGCTGGGGGGAGAGTCAGGCTTGGCTGATAAGCACTAATTGAAGATGAAGCCCAGCTGGTCAGGAGCAGGCTGGGCTTGTATAAAGCCATGAGATTGAGTGCAGAAGGGGGTTGTAGAGAGAGAATCAGTTGTCCTCTAGGTACAGGAAGGTGAGTAGGAAGAAATCCAAGAAGGAGCAAAAGCTATGGGATCCTGTCTGTGATAGAAGAGGTTTACCCAGAGGTATTGTGGGAATGAAAGCCCGTGGGAGGTAAACATACCTAGCTGCCACCTCTTCCATCAGCATAGGTAATGTCTGCCCTGGAGCACAATAGTGGCTCAGCAGCTGAGCTACTGTAGCATTTTAAGTGTAGACATGCCCTAAGTTAAGTGTAGAGCTGTGTAGTATCTATGCATATACTCTGACAGGCATAATGATGTAAGTAACAAAGCTATTTTTACTGCTTTAATACAGTGGTGTGTGTTTGTGCATTTAGCTGTGTATTCTAGACCTCTCTGAATAGAACTAACTTTCTGCTGTATGTTGCATCACCTCAGGTACTCACATGAAGTAACCACCTAGTTGAATAGTGATCAGTACATGGCACACTTAGGGCCAATTGCCATCCAGCTTCTTTAATTGCCCTATTATTTCCTGGCACATCCATTTGCACACGAACACACACACACACACACCCCATCTCCATGCACAAGCTGATTGTTTGTTTATTTATGCAAATACAACATCTGTATGTGCAGACTGCCTGTGGGCAGGCCAGGCTGGTGTATGTATGTGTGCACCATGGCTCATGCTGGAAGGCTTGCAGAAGAGATGTATTGTAAGGGGAGCCCTGCTGGGGTTCACTCATCCCTAGGGCATCCCCTTGGGGCTAGGTCTGGGGAACAGCTATCATGCTGTATAGTGTCCCCTTCTGTTGCTCACTTGCCCTGCAGGCCCTCTTGCTCTCCAGGATTCTCTGTGATTCAGCCCTCCAGCTAGGCCGCTATATAGTCGCCCTCTCCATCCTGCTTCTGGGGTATCAAAGTCCCTCTGGACCAGCTATCTGCCTCGTATCTCTAACGATCCTATGCCACTTCCCACCTGCTACTTCAGGTTCGAGCCCAGGGACCTACAATCAGCAGGCAAGGTCTACACAGTCTCAACCTTTGTTGCTCTTTCTGTGGGAAGCACTGCCTACATCAAGAGTCAGGTCAGCATAGCTATTTCTCTCAGGGACACAAGGTCATAGTGTAGACTAGCCCTTACAGATGCTCAGGGTGTTGAAAGATTTTGATTCTAGACATAGGCATCATGTTCACTGTCAACAGTCTCCTGACCAATGAAATACTAGAGACTAGTTGGTTTGGCTGATTCACTGAGTGCCTCAGGTACAGTTAATAGATACAGTATGTGACCTAACTTCCAGGGAAAACAGTTATTAAACATAAAATCCAAGCTTTAGTAAACCTGAGTAGAATGCAACTCCCAGATGCTGTAGAACCAGAGGAGACTCCACCTCTTGTAATTCATAAACCTTGTAGACCACCATTCCCTCCTTTTCAACCCAAAATGAACACACCTTTGAAGGAAAAGATTGGAAGCTTATTTACTTGCTGTCAAAGATCAAGTGACCGATCAGCAACTGCAGCTTCTTTAAGGTCACTCTACTCATGAAACAATTTTTTTCCCCTCTCAACAATACAGGGGTGATTCAAGAGGATCATGTAATGTCTCTAAAGCGTTCTCATTACTCTGCCACAGATTCCACCATATCTGAGCTAAGATCAGGAAGCTTATTCCCAAGGAAACATGACTCCACTCATTTTCTAAATGTATTAATTACCCAGTGGTGTGATCTCTTTCCTGGCACCTCTGTCATTCTTTCTGCCAGAGTACTCCAGATTCTCTGGCTACCTCCCTGAAATATACCCAATAAATTTTTACCTCCATGAGTGTGGCAAACTGACAACAACAAAAATTATTTGACGAGTATAATGCGGTACTGAGCTTCTGGAATGTACTTAGAAAAGTGATCTGTATGCTGTACTGCATAACTTATTAGCACACATTTATGCACACTCACCATTCAAACACTGAAGATGAAAATCAACTTGGATAAACCAGCTAAAAATAGAAACCTGAGTATGTATCTGTGTCATCCTATATGATTTTGACTGGAGTTGTGCAAGAGTTTGTCTTTGAATGCAGCATAAAAAATTGTTTTGTAGTGCTGTGTGATCAACCCATCCCCCCCTTCCACAAATTTGTCTTTATTTAAAATTTCATCAAATAGCTATTTTTAACATAAGCCTATGAAAATGTAACTGTATACATTACTTTTCCATTATGAAAAGCATTTTTGGTCAAAAACGGGAGCCCATTTTCACTCAAATAGTGGTCTGTGTATGTATACAAAAAAATTTTTTGACTTCTTGATACAGTGCCCAAAGTGTGCTAAGGGTTCTATAGACAGATCTAACAAGTCCCTGCCCCAAAGACCTTTTACATTATACCTTAACTACATCACATACAGACAACAGAGAGAGGGAGAGATCCAATATAAGAGTGAGGCTTTTTCTTCTGATATGTCTTCCAGCCTTTCCCATTTGACCCTTTTTGGATCCGTTTCTTGTCATTTGCTCTGTCTCCAGACCTTGTCTCATGTCTCCTTTGGTATCTCCTAAACCTTTTCCTTTTGGTGAAGAGAGTCAGAAAACACTGAAATATGCCCAGTGGAAAGTTTCTTGGTTGTTTGTTCCATGAGAAGGAGCATGTAGCCCATGGTCTTCTTAATCTCACTACTTTAGTCAAATAAAGCACTAACCCTAATGATTTATGGAAGCTTCTGTTTGAACATGGACTACACCTCCTGTGAACTAAATGTCTCAACCAACAAAACCCACTTCCAACCCAAATGTTTCCTTTAGCCTTTCAATTCCAGTGTGCCACTGATCAAAGAACTGCAGCACTCCTATTGCCTTGCAGCCCTTCCTCTCAAAGAGCTGACTACTGAATTTGCAGTGATGGTTTTCCCCACAGGCCACCTCTCCTCCTCTTGTCACAGGACTGCCTCCAAACCCTTTTGACAACCCTCTGCCAGTGGAGCAGGGAGAATAAAATAGTAGCTCATCCCACCAACCAGACAGGATAGCTGCAGTTGTATATCCTCTTCATCCTTCATGGGTCCCCACGCATACCACATCCTGCTGCTCCCCTCACACCTAAATTCCTATGTCCACTTCCCTCATTCGACCTCCCATCGCTCCTCTTCCCTCCCACCTTTACCCTGGCCTCAGCAAACCATTTTACTCAGCTGACACGCCACGCACCCAGTCCCCCTCACTAGCCTGCCATCTTCCACTGATTTCCAGCCTACCCTCCCCATTCCTGAATTTTCAAAAAGTTACAAATGAAGGGATTAACTGTTTCTCTTCCTAATAAGTTTTTTCCTACACTGTTTGGCTTGAGTCTGTCGCAAAACCTTCTAAGTCATTAATAAAAGCAGTGTGTGAGATGGGGTAGTCTGCCCCCTTTAAGGTATTAGAGCCTAGTGGTCAGCCCACCCCATCATGTGATATTGCTCTTTAAGATTTTGAAAGGTATGATATATGTACACACAAGGATGTAGAAGATAAGGACGGAGAGGAAGCAACTCTGGGAATAAGTGATGCTTGGGTAGAAATCCCATCACTGTGTCTTTAAGGGCCCGGAGCCAGGAGCCTTGCTGAGAGGATGAGGCAAATTCCCCTCTCACCAAACCAACTGGGAATGAGCTGGGTGAAGGGGACCAGCATAAATGTTGCCTCCTCCCTCATAGCCGTAGAGACCAGTGGGAGAGGGCTCTTTCTGTCAAACAAACCCTCTGAGCCTGAGGACTAACAGGAGGGAAGGGATACCTAAGAAGAAGCTGGCTAAGGCCCTACTGGTGACTAAATTACAATCCTGCTCCAAGGAGGAGAGCTGAGGACTCCTGGGTTAAGGAGAGAGTTAATGTCTGCCTGAATTACCCAGCTCTCTGAGGAGGGCTGGGGTTGCTGCCTTAAGGAGAGACAGTGACTGTTTAACTGAAGTATACTCTCTTCCAGGAAGAGAGCGGGGAACTCCTGTTTTGAAAGAGAGAGAGAGAGAGCTGACCACAACTCCTACATGGACCCAGAGTGGGGCAACTAACACAGTAAGTTATACTTGGTAGAAAGACTTTAAAGAAAAAATCCCAGACCCCACACAAGGGGTACATGTCTTAAACCAGTTTAGTCTGGGTAACTGAGTGAAAGAACATGAGGGGGCCAGGTGTGCAATGATACTATGGGACTATGCTGGAGCCTGCACCCCATGACAAAGTTTATACAGATAGTCTTATGTGCGTATATCATATAACAACATTGTCACTGAGTTAAGTTGACGCTGTACATTTGGAACAGTTGATAAAATATAGTCGCAGGTGTCTTGAGCAGCCTATTGATGGTGATATGTCTTTCCAACACTTAAGCCAGTGAAACCGTCAGCTGTAAACTACTTGGCTTTCTGGATACATGCACTTTCTCTTGTAAACACTACTACCCTTCCTAGTAAGAGCTTCCTACTACTTCCTGTGAAGCCAATGGGACATCTAACATTAACTTCACCTAAAGCAGACCTTAGGATAGGATCCCACAAGCTGGTAGTATCCACAACTCCCACTGGAGGCCAATGAGAGATGAGGATGGCCAGCACTTTTTAGGATTGGGTCCATATTCACCAACTGTCTAATACAACAGGAAATGTGCAGTGTAAATAGATAAACAGAAGAATGCCACACCAGGCTCAAAAAACATAGTATATGGGAATTGCAATCCACAGGGGATTATAGAATTAAATAGAACCTGGTTTATATGGCTTAGTCCATTAACCCTCTTAACTGTGCTACAGCCTTATAACTGCTAAATAAGAAACGGGCAGCTGTGGAGACTTAAGAACTCAAGCAGAAGCAGCAGTGCGAGCTCCCCTTCTGCTCCCTCCAGAGCAGGGACACTCCCCTAGGGTGCACCAACCCTAATTTGGAAAGTCTACTTCTATGGGCTGCTTCAGTTTCTGTATCACCTCCGTCCTTGGATTTTCTGCTGAGATGGCCAAAAGAGGAATCACAGATGAGCAATATGTAGTACTGGTGTTGGCTGTCTTAGCTTTAGTGATGTGTATACAGATAAGCTGGGAGCTGTAAAAACCTCACCAACTTCTGGTCACTGCTAACCTTTGACACAATCAACCTAGCAATCTAGATATGAATGTCTCCATATCCCCTTACTAGTTCCCATAACCCTTCGCTTTGTCTTCCCTACATCCCTATGTCTTCCTTCAGAGGGCTGCAGCAGGTTGCAGAATCACCCCTAGAGTCTCAAATTCAAATGGTGTTTTAATATCATCCACATAATGGAAAAATCTCAGCTTAAATGAGGCCAGTGCTAGAATATTAGGCTTCTGGGACGTAAGGTCTGAGGTGCATTAGCAAAGCACGTAATAGGATTTGTTTAACATTGTTAAAGCTATACTTTTTTTCCCTAGCCACTAGTATTCGTGTCTCCCTCCAGGAGTATCAAGTTGATATACAAACTTTAGAATGAAAAAGACGTTCTTTAAGATTGAACAATATTGCTATTAGTTACCATAATTAACAACTTGGTTGGACTTGCTTACATTATGTAACCCTAGGACTGGAAGACTTAAGAGGAATGAAGTGCTCCCTCTGTTACTAAGGGAAAAAGCCAGCTGTGGCTAGCTTCATTAACACAAGTTACAACGTTGTTTACCCTTAATTCCACCTACTGAGTTTTGCTGCTTTGGTTGGGATTTACTCACATGAGTAAATATGAGACTATTATCATTACTTGTCTAGTGGATAGGGAGGAAGCTGTAAATGTGATATCTTGATTTTAGTCCCACATGACATTCTCACAGGCAAATTAGGGAAATGTGGTCTAGATGAAACTTCTATAAGGTGAGTGCATAATTGGTTGACAATTACTCTTTTAATATGATCTTTCAATGGCTCACTGTCAAACTGGAAGGATATATCAGGTGGGGTCTTGCAGAGGTATGTCCTGTATTTGGTACTAGTCAATATTTTCATTGATGACTTGGCTAATGCAGTGGAGAGTCCACTTATAAAATTTGAGGATGACTACTGAGCATATATACTGAACTTGAAAGATTATACTTTATTGCTTAGCACAGATCCATAACACTTTCTTACTGTTTGGCAGTAAACAGTCGACTCTATAAATACATCCAGGCTGTCTAAAAATACAACTGGCAATCTTTTTGAATTTAAAGGAGGGGATTTCCTCGCCTCGGACAGAAATCATCCCTATTTCTGTTTACTGATGATCCCTTGTTCAAACGTACTTGTGAACAGCACATTTATCTTTGAAATGCACCTGATTACATGAAGTGGCAGATACGCTTTGCTAGAGGCATAGTTCCTCAGTCATTCATTTAAGTGAATTCAACTGTAGGTCCCAAACCACCTCTCTGCATTTCAATATGCTTTCCTTCCTTGTACACCTTGACTACGCTAGCCACATTTGGACTTCAGTAGAACAGTATGAAATGAACATATTATGAAACTGGAGCAATGTTACTGCTATCTCCTTTTTTTTTCCAGGCTGGCTCATTTTCTTCTGCCATTAGCAGTCTTACACAGTAATGGGGTGTGTGCAATCTGTCAGCTGAGAAGATAAAAACTAGATCTGGACTTGCAAAGGGAGGGATTGGTGAAATGGTCTGTTCCAAACAGATAAATTCAGTTTATTCCAAGCATTAAATTTGTTCCTAAACTGTTAAAATTTTTCAGATTATCTATAATAAATCCATTCATGTCTTATGGCAGAACCAAAGTAGGACCTGGGGGAAAATGCTAAACTAAACTGTTATGAACCTAACTCCTAGTGACTTAACATGGAATTAGACCAGTGAACAGATCTCACAGCATTTAGGAAACCACAGCAAAAAGATAACAAGTATCGTTAGCTAGTACGACAATGAAACCTGTTTTTACTATCTTTCAGTTTAAGTGTATATTCAGTAGCTGCACTGAAGTAACCTCTTGCAGTATTTTTATGGCCAAATCCTGTACATGGATGTGCCCATATAGCTTCTGTTTAATTTATTAGATAATACCCTCCAGGTCACATTATGACAAGACTCCCATTAAAATCCATGAGATCAATATGCACATCTGAGGACACAGGGCACAATCCTTGGCCCCAGTTCTGGCTGCTTTGCGCTCCTGAGGTTGTGTCAGGCAGCTGGGAAGGTGTCCTAAAGGAGCAGCCAAGGATTCCCTCTGACACAGGGGAATTCTCCAGAGGGAAAAGCCAGCATAGTTGGTTCAATGCCCCAGCCCATCCTGCCCACACAGGGCTATGTTAGGGGCAGAGAGTACTGTGGAGGAAATGTGCCATGAGCAGGAGGGACCGGGGCAAAGTGCACATGACTCCATCAGATTATTAGCTGCCCTAAGTTACACCAAGAGCTGTTTCAGCTTCTGGTTAGCCCAGGATCAGGACAGTGGAAAGGTGGCATAGAACTCATTGCACCAAGTGGAATCTCAGTGAAGTTGAGCCCAGAGTTTGGCCTTCAGAGTTTTGAGTGTGTCACTTCCCTAGTGCAAGAAGGTTTCTGAGCTGAGGCTGCAATGGACCATCAATGAAGGGTTAAATTTATAAATAAAATGTGTGTGTGTTTGGTTTTTTTTGTTTTGTTTTTTAAAAAGCTAAACTATATTGGAATATTAACCTGTAATCTAAATGTTTAGTGTGTGTGGTATTTATACAGCATCCTATTCATTCCATCTATATTGCACACAGAGGTTTTAGTAAATGATATAGACTAAAGGAAGACAGCTGAAAATTCCATCACAAAGACTGTAGCATGCTAAAAACCCTTTAATACTTACCTTTCTCACGTTATAGAAGTCTCGATGGGGATTACTCTTCAGTTCTTTAAATTCAGACATTTCATTTAGCATCTCATGTAAACTGAATTTAGATTCTAAAAAGTTAAGTCGTCTGTGGCAATATGTTTTTCTGCAAAAGAGAGATGATGCTTTAATTACAATCAAACTACTCAGATTTTAAAGTTTTCAGAGTGTAAATTACTTTGAGTGAAACAGCATTAGATTTATCCATATTTTAAGGAGTCCCAGACGTGATTTATCAGAGATCTATAGATGAAAAGGGCAAGATATCATTATAAATCTTGATTTCTGTGGTTGCCAATTAGGCCCTAAATTTGATTTGATACCAAATATGAAGCCAGTTAATGAAACACTAACAGAATGTACCAGGAAGTTGTGGTTTTTTGTTGTTTTTAATAGCAAAGAACTACAAGGACACTGAAGGAATGTATCTGGCCACGATTTACCCCCTTTTTGCGTGTTATAATTTCACTTGTAATATTTTATCTCGGCACTGTGCCTCTGTGGAATTTCCAGTTCTTTCAGTTTGGTACATGACTGGGGGGGAAAGTACAAAAAAGTAAAATGTATTAGCTAACAAATGCTACCACTCAGACGCTAAATATCACCATCACATAAACAAACCACATTCTTACACAATGGAAGAAACCTGTAAACAAGACTATTAAAACATTGAAACGTAGGTTATTTTCAACCAGAATAGTTATATCTCAAGATATGATCTACTGTGAATGTGATTTAAGTTTTGGGTGCCTTTATAGATGGTATATGTATTTTTTCACTGTCTTTTGCTCCTTTTTGAGTCTTGTTCTTCTGTTTTTTCACTCTCTCAAAGTGCTGCACTTTCACCCTCTCTACTCCACTTTTTTATCTGTTCTCTGTTTACCACTGATGGTTTTTTCTCTGCACTATTTGTCAATCCTAATCTATGGTATTTCTATAGTGTGTCTCAGTTTAATATCTAGCCCTTGTGTAACCTCACTGCTAAGACAGTCCCCCTTATGGTCTTCAGGGCACAACTCCCCCTCCCTCCCCAACACCAACCCCCCCCACCACCCCCCCACACACATAGAGCAAGTATCTGTCTCCAAGGTCAGGGTAGTGGGGCTTTGACCCTGCAGCTAAAGAGCACTTTTGTTCTATCCCTTTCAGGGCATTGAAATTCAAAGGTACTCTGGAACAAAAATAAACATAACTCAAAGCCAGGGTCATCCCACAAACCTTCAGAGAGACCCTGCCAGTCTGGGCTTCCACAGATTCCCTTCCCAGGATCTGTTCATCCCTTCCTGGAGAGCTGATCCAGCAGGCAAGCAAACACCATCTCAGGACTGCACCCAGGCTTCTCTCCCAAAAGAACCAGAGCACTGTTCTTCTCCCTTGGCAGGCCTGAAATGGGCTAGGTCCTCTCCTCTTATCTACCCTCTCCACAGCTCAGGTTTGCTGCAAGTGTAGTGGAGCAGGGCCAACTGGGTCCACAAGCTTTTCTTAACCCCTTCCTACCAGGGAAGAGCCTGTCAGCCTCCTTAACTCCCTCACTGTCAGGGGGGCCCTCTCTGTTCCATGACACCTTCTCTTTTGCTACTCTTAGTCTTTCCTCAATGGAACACAAATCACATAGTGTTGTAGTCAGTGAATCCATGATGTCTGAGTCAATTTGACATTAAGCAGAACAAGTTTACCCTCTGTCAGAGGCCTGGGATAGTCAGGAATGTAGGTGAGGAGATTTAAGGTAGCAAGGGTTAAAGGCCAGTGCTCAGCCAACTGGAGCTTGTCATCCTGCGAGCAGCCTAAACTGGAATGGAGATAAGTGACCGCGAGGCAGGTGCCTGGAATGTTGAGATAGTTTCGTGTGGTTAAGCTAAGGGAAAGTTTATGCTGATAAAGTTACTATAAAGACTTTCTTGTGATTGGTTTCTGTTTAGGCTTTTCCACACTGATGCCCACCCCAGCCTGGTCTGAAGAAGTGAAAAGGCTCTGGAGAGCTTGCTCCTGTTTTCAGTTTGGTAAATGGGGGTTTCAACATACTCTAAAATTTAGCCCAAAGAAAGGGTTTGGACTGTTTCTCTCTCTGGCTTGCTTAAAGTGACAACATGTACCCTGCCAGAAGGAAGGGTTTAGAACTGGTCTTATTTTAATTTTTTACTACTCTGTGTATCTCAGAGAAGCTAGGCTAACTTGTCACTTGTGAAGGATTTGGCCTCCCTTAAAAGGAGAGGATCTAGGGCATGTGGTGGTTGTGAGGCAGGCAAATGGCTTGGTAGGATAACCCAGACTACTGCTCTGGCTCAGGGCCCAAGTCTGAGACTCCAGGGAGCAGTATTCACTGGAGTGCTGCTCTTTTCCTGATATTGGGGCACTGTGAGGCTAATGTGAGCTCAAGTGCGGTTATCCTCCCTCCTGACTGAAGACATAAGTACTGCATTTAATTTTTATTTTATTTTTTTTAACATCAAATGCACAAATCTTCATTATTCAACAAGAAAGCTGATATTCCAATTATACAGTACTGGTGACATGCAAAGTTCTGGTTCCCACATTTCTAAAGTTTCAGGTCAGATTTGGCCTGAAACGTGTTTTATGTAAACTCATTCATGCTTCATTATGCCTAGTACCCAGAGGCTAAAGTCACACCTTTAGAGGTATACTGCTTTCACTAGTTAGGTTTTTCTGTTCATTGTAAGGCATTTTTCACTGTATTTCCCCACCCATGGATGATAAGACACTCAGCAGATGTAAAGCAAATGCTTTGGACACAAGCAGTCTCACAAGAAATTGCTGCTGATCTGTATTATCAGCTCTCTGGAAAAGCATGGTAGTAAACATACATACGTTGGACCATCTGCAATGAGAGCAAGAACATGGCTGAGGTCAAGTGTGTAGGTCACCAGATCAGGATATGGCAGACTCCGTGGCTCATTGAGTTTCATCGTTTCTTTATTGTCATAAACAAAGAGAATGCCTCCTTGCATTTTGACAACATAATCCAAATTGCCCGGTGCATCGTCAAGGTTGTAAGGATTCTCTAGTTTTCCTGGGGGTGGATGGAAATCTGTGAAACAAGCTTGATGTCAGAATGATGTCAGAAGTAACCCATTTTGAAAGGTAAAATAGTTAAAGAAAGGAATTTATCTTGTTAGTTTCTGCTCTAAAAAGAAAGATTGATTCCAAATCCATCTTTCATCTATTAAAAGCATGTTGGTAGTTACTCTAAAGGACCTATAGTCATAGCACAGTTGGCTTTATTCTGACCAGCTTCATTAAAAATTAAATGCAGTTCTGATTATTATTTTTTAAAATAAGTTGGGCCTTACTAAATTCATGGTCCATTTTGGTAAATTTCACACTCTTGGGGTTTTTAAAATCTGAAATTTCACAGATTCAGATACTTAAATTTGAAATTTCATGGGACTGGGAGCTGGGGGGGGTTCGCAAGACTATTGTGGAGGTGGGTAATGCCGCCATTACTTCCTCGCTGCTGGTAGCTGAGGCACTGCCTTCAGAGCTGGGCAGCCATCGAGTGGCAGCTGCTGGCCGGGCACCCGGCTCTGAAGGCAGCAGCACAGAAGTAAGGGTGGCAATACCATACCATGCTACCTTGACTTCTGCACTGTTGCTGGAGGCAGTGCTGCCTTCACAGCTGGGCTCCTAGCTAGCAGCTGCAGGGCTTCCTGCAGCCAGGAGAGGTTGCCGGAGGTGGGTCTGACCCGGCCCCTGGAGCAGCCTGTGCTGGGGAAGAGGAAGTCACATCCCTCCCCTGCCCAGCCAGGACTAGCAGCTGGAGCCTGGTACATGGTAAGATCCCCTGGTTGGAGTGCCCCCTGCCCTGCCCCTCCCCAGCTCTGGGCCAGCGCTCGGGGTTAAAGAGGCCTTGGGTTGGCTGTCTGACCCTACAACAGCATTCTTCTCCCCGCCAGCCCCCGACCACGACACCCTGGGCAACTGGTCACCCACACGTACGGCCAGCCATACCCCCCAAAAGTGACAACCCCCCATACCATGCCACCCTCACTGTTGCCCTGCTGCTGTCAGTGGCACTGCCTTCACAGCTGGGTGCCCATCCAGTTCTTCCGCACTGCCTTCAGTACAGGTGGCAATACGTGAACCCCCTATAATAGCCAGATTTCATGGAGGAGACCAGATTTCACATTTCATTTTTCATGGCCGTGAATTTGATAGGACCCTATTTATAAGCTACTAAAGTTTCTATCATAATTCCAATACACTATTTTAAGTACTCTGATGCCATTTACAGTTGGACTCCAAATGCTATGCATCGCCGCCAACACCATATTATAATTCAAGGTATGCCTATGTCTCAATACAATTTCAGAAACAGTTTAAAAAAAAGAAAAGATTGGGGATGAAAGTACAGTTGAGATCTTCGAGTACTGACTACCTCTCCATGACTACTAGTCCCCTTTCACCTTTTTATTACAGTGGTTTTGGACATGTTTCACCACAAATGAATCAGCAGCTTCAATATTGATACATCATTCAGAAAGGAATAGGATACACTCTCCTCCCCGCATCATGTCATGCAGTGAGATAAGTGAGTAGGTGCAGTAAACTTTCACCCAGTGATGAATATGCTCCATACTTGGCAAAGAGAGGCAATAACCAAGACCCAAAGTGTTTCCTAAACTTTATGGCATAGACCAAACCTCTTCTGCATATTCAAATAAAGCTGCTTTTATTTTTATAAAACACTCCTTATTTTCATGCTTCTCTGCTTTTGGCCAGAACCAGGAAATGCGGAAGTCAAAGTGACAATAGTTTTCCCTGTAGTTTTTCCAGTATAACTAGAATCAGGAATTACCAGAAATGTAGTGAGAAGACCTGTTTTAACGAGATTTTTAGTCCCATCTTACAATTCCACAAGGTTTGAATAATTTGGATACAAGTCAGCTAAACAAACTTTTGGGTGCTTATCTAAATTGAACCTCCAAAGCCTTTGCCCATCACTAAGGCTGCGATTTAGTCATGGAGGTCGCGGAAGTCACTGAATGGGTTACTTCCAGCAGCCTCCATGACTTTAGCCTGCGGTGGTCAGGAGCTGCAGGGTCCCCCGCCGACCGCTGGGGCAGGAATCTGTGGGGTACCAATGCCGCCTCTGGTGCCCCCGGCAGCTCTTGTCCACTGGCAGGGGAACCCCCTGGCAGCTCTGAGCCCTGGGGGGAGGGTGGCAGGGGCCCCCGAGCTCCCAGCAGCTGTGGCCGTGGGGGGTGGTGGGAAACAGCAAGCTCCCAGCCCCCCCAGGCAGCGGGGGACACTAAGAGCTGCAGGTGGCAGGGGTACCCCGCAGCCCCCAGCTGCTACAGGCAGTTCCTAGTCCCTGCAGCTGTCGCACTTGAAGTAGTGAGGGGATCTGCAGATCCGCATTTTGTTAGGGATATTTTTAGTAAAAGTTAAGGACAGCTCACGGCTTCCATGAATTTTTCTGTTTTGCCCATGACCTGTTCATGACTTTTACTAAAAATATCTGTGACACAATCTTAGCCTTACCCATCACTAATTAGTGATTAGATCATACCCTCTCTTAGTGTATAACTAGCATACAGTGTATTCCAACCTCAGCTATAGCTGACCTAAACCAATTAAGCCATGCCTGGACTTAATACTAAGTAGTCTGAAGAACAAGATCATGCAT
This sequence comes from Natator depressus, assembly GCF_965152275.1. Lineage (NCBI taxonomy): Eukaryota > Metazoa > Chordata > Testudines > Cheloniidae > Natator > Natator depressus. The sequence goes on along the minus strand of NC_134239.1, from coordinate 35,482,239 downwards.
TCAGTCTTGGCTTAATAGACTAAGTAAGAAAGGGAAGTTACCACATCCTTGCCATTCCTTTTTGGAGTTATAGCACCTGAAGAGACGTGTTGCGCATTGACACCAGAAGTGTCTCAACAGTAAACAGATATTCAAATAGATATTCACAACCACCTGGATACAACTTACTCAAATACTTTATTTTAAAGAGACCTTGACAACTTAAATCACAACCTTAAAATCCTCTTTTTACTTAATTACTAATATCTTAGAACTAACAATATGAAACTTGTTTTCAAATAAGCTCTCTCTCTTGCATCTAGACAGCCATCATGTCTCACCAACTAGCCTAGAAATTCTCACAAATATAATCTATCTTCTCTTGAATATTCAGTATATTTCTACTCTTCCCAGAAAAATTTCCTTGTAATATAAAACCTCCTACCTGAGGACATATAAACTTCCTCATCCCTGCCACGACAGGAAAGGACAACCATTTAAATGTCTCTTTCCAGCCAAGTTCATGGCTGAGGATGTGGCTAGGTCCAACAAAAACTAAGACTCTTATATGTTTATGGCTATTTAACAATATACTCTCATATTTCCAGAGATGTAAAATAAATGTGGTCCCTCAAATCAGGTTCAAAGGACTGGCCTCCTTCAGAACCCTACCACAAATGATCTACACCTTTCCCCCTATTACTGTAGTTAAAATGTAATTTACATTACTTTTTTCTTGTTTGCTACAAATATTAATGTCAGGGAATTACAGTGTGTCTTTAGGGGTGTGGTTGTGGTGGTGTTGTTTGAGGGGGGGGGGGTTGGGTTTTTTTTAAACTAGAGATTATTCCAGACCAAAACCCCACATCAAAAGCTGCCTGAACCTCAGGAAAATTTAAATTCAGAATGAACTTTGCAGCTTAAGTCCCTATCTAGTGTTTGCTTATTCAGACTGGAGAATAGATTTCAGAATGTAGCCTTTTTATTCTAAATAGAAATAATCACAGAAATCAAATGTTTTCTATAGTATGATAGTACTTTTTTTTTTTTAAAGGGAAACCTATTGTACCTGGACATACTTCATCTTCCATCTTCCATTTTTCATCTTGCATAGTGCATAAATACTGTGCTGTTGTTCTTGGAAAGCGATGGTAAGCAAGACGACAATACTTCTCTCGAATTCGCAGAGCTTTCACCAGGCCCTTCGCAGCCTGTTCGTAATCATCAACTGTAACCTGAAAAGAGAGGCTGTATAAATACTGATGGAAGGGAAACAGGAGCATCTATAAAAAGTCAGTTTGTCATTCATTTAAACCCACTTGGGCAATAACAAGGTTTTTATTTCCAGAAGCGTAAACCTTTGTAGGATTTGGGTCTAAGACCTGGATCCACAAATTGACTTAGACATTGCAATGCTCCTCAGTGTGGCACCTACTTCTAGGTGTCTAGAAAATCACAGGAACAACACTGTGATATATAAAGCCAAGTTAGGTGCCTAGGCTCCCCATACAATGAATGGGGAGAGATAGGAGCCTCAGAATGTGATTCACAAAAGATGGCACATCATGTGGAAAACTATCTAAGCTGGCCAATGGGAGATGCCTATGACAGAAGCGTGTCTTAAACCCTGCCACTCTGATGGAGATAGGAGCCTAAGACCAGGCTGGAGAGAGGCACCTAGCTCTGCTAGCAATCCATGAATGGGAACGACCACCTGGAGTCAGGTGGCTAAGTTATTTCTTGTGGCAGTGAGTTAGGGACCTGCCCTCACTCTACACAAAATGGGGGGAGGAAGTTGTGGGGCTGCCCACCTACTAATTTTTAGTCTAGTGATTAGAGCACTCATGTGGGAGATATGGGAGACCCAGGTTCAATTCCCCCTTCTCTGGCAGAAACAGAGAGGATGAACAGTGGTGTCTCACCTCTCAGGAGAGTGCTCTAATCACTGGGCTATGGGATATTCTGATAGGGGGCTCCCTAAATCTCTCCTCCTGAAACTCTTCCACTGTGTATAAAGAGTGAGTGGAGCAGTGGAACTGTACCTTGGGTCTCCCACCTCTGCAGTGGATGCCTTAACCACTGGACTAGTCATTATCTCTCTCTTGCCCAATGACTCTAAGTATTTATGCACCATGTACCAATGGACCCTAAAACTGGGACTTAGGCGCCTATGTCTGAAACTTAAGCCCCAAAGGTACTTAAATGCCTTGCCCAAGGTCATAGAAGAAGTTGGTGAAAGAGCCAGATGTTAAAACTAAGTGTTGAGTCCAAATCTAGTGCCTTAACTACAAGAGCATTCTTTCTCCCATCACTGTATGCTAAAGCACATATTTAATGCCTAGTTATATTTTACATCTTTTTTTTCTTACCAATTAATACACAGTCATAAATAACCTGGGGCAAATTCTGCCTCATCACACCTGTACAACCCCATTGACTTCAGTGTGAGATGTCAAAGTATAACAGGAGGGCCATAACAAGCAATCATTCCACACTGCGTAAGTCCTCTCTTTCTTCTCCCTCCCCCGCCCCCAGAATATTAAAAGAAAAATTGACAGATTTCTTACCCCAGCACAGTAATCCCCACTGATTGTAACTCTCTGAAACTCTGGAACTGTAAATGGCTCTTGGACTGACTGACCAACACCTGGAAGAACTGGAGTTACAGGAGAGGGAAGTGAACTGATTGATGGTGCCTTCCACTCTTGGGTTGGCATTTGTAATGACAAGGACTGGGACCGAATCATCTTGAAACTTTTCTTCCTAGGAATTCATGGTATCAAAAGTTATATATCAGAAACCAGTCTATAAAGCAAAGAACTATTTCATTCTAGAAGGCTTTCTATAGTATGACAGATTTCAAATGATTCAGAAATGTTGGTTTATAAAAATGAGCTTTGAAATGTTTAGTCCAGTGATATTTCTGACACTTGTAGCATGCTACATGCAATTTATGTACAACGCACACACACAATAAGCCCTGATTATTTAGAAAACAGATAATTGAAAGTTGGTATGCAGATTTTTTTTTGTGTTGCAGCAACATCAAGTGAGAGACTGATGTCACTATAATGAGTGAAAATATGTTCACTACACCTGTGCTTAATACAGCAGGAGTTGAGAAATTTCTGACTCTTAAAACATTATTGCACCAGAAATTAATAAAATGGCAGCTAGGAATGTGAGTGGGTATGTACTGGGTAAGGTAAGTGATTATGTACCATCAAAAGTTATTACATCGGCTTCTGATTCTTGGTGACAGCTGCAGGGTTTAGAAACATATCAGGTTGATTGGTATGGTTTCATTTAAAAATACAGGTGTCTTTCAATTGTAAGTAGCAAAGGCATGTTCTGTCCATATGAGGAAAATGGCTTCAGCTGATTGACTTCAACAGGATCGGACCATTTATATTCAATGGGAATTTGGCTGTTTGCTTCCTTGAGAGCAGGAATGGACTTGTATAACAAAATCAAATCCCTATTTTAAATTGCCACTTTAGAATACCACGAGGTTTCCAATACAAAGGTAAAGCCCACCTCATCAGGCAAACTGTTTGCTGATTCCTTGCTTAAGACAAGTTTAACTGAATGATGGCCATGCATAATGTCCTGATTAGCAATCTGTCTTGTAAAAGATATATTTGTATACCACGAAATTAAATCTCCCTTATGAAGCTTACTTGTAATTTATTTTTCTAAACATTTAAAGTATACTTGAAATAATGAATTACCTATGACTTACATGCTGTGAACTTCTCCCCTTCATAATTTTACAGAAAAAGTGCCAAAACTTTAAAATGACCTTACAGGAAAACTTGAATAGTAATGCAAATGCAGAGTCACCATTGCCTAGTAACAGTGACCAATGGTAAAACTTGGCACCTACTTCAAGGACCTCTAAAGATTCCTTCTCCAATCCAGTGTCAATAAGAGCCCTTAAACAGAAGGAACACTGAAGTCTGGGGCTTTGTATTAATTCTGTGACACTTTATTTATTTCCTCAAATATGTGGTATAAATAATACACAAGAGCCAAATTCTACCTTCACTTTCATGGGTGTAACCCCCACAACCCGAAGTCAACACTGAAGCGCCTCTTAAAATTTCACTCAAGATGAATTGAAGTCAGTGGGAGTTATACTTTTATAACTGAAGGCAGAACTGGACCATAAGTGTTCTTCAATCATTGAGGGCAAGGGTGATTACTAGTCTCATCCCCACAAGTGAAGAGCATATAGTATCCCACTTACCAGGATAAAGCCTGTACGAATACTTAGACACAAACACAGCTTGATTGAAGCTATTTTTATAAGGCATTTTCCCACATTAAAAATGTTTGGTTTAAATATCCTGTTAGAAGATTTTCCACAAGAAAAAAAAGTGTCAAACAGTTGTTTGAATGCATGGAAAGACAAGGTAGAGATTTTTTTTAATTTTTATGACCATGTCAACTGCTAAAACCCACTAATTGAACTTTCATGATTCACCTCCCACCAGCAAGTATCATCATGTTGGTAGCAGAATTAAATCACTTTTCTGCCTTGCTTCTCTGTTACATTAGAATAAAAAACAGTCCATATTTAAGTAATGGTAGTAATTTTTTTCTCACAGGAAAATAAAATGAATGTGTATTTTTAGAACTTCATGTTTGTTTAATAGATGGCAATAATCTATTAGATCTCATATGGCCTTTATCTCTGAGTTAAGGGAAATCTAATAATATCCCATTTGAGCCCGTGACACTTCTCAGTTTCTCCTTCAGTGATAAGTCAAGCATTTGCTGTCATCTATTTTTATCGAGCTAAAACAAAAACATTTAACACTGACTGCCGTAAATGTTTAGATGTGTTAAAACTCAACATTGAGACTGAAAATCATGTTTTCAAAAAACACACACAGCTTCCTTAAGTGTGTTGCTGATTTTATTTACACTGAAAGAAACTCAAAGTTTGTATTTGCCTCTCACCAGCTATGCTGTTTTGTTGAACTTGTGTACTCCTATAGTTTTACTGGGAGTACATGTCAGGGGATAACCTCACCAACTCAGGATCCTTCCATAACTCTGTTAGAGGACACTCCCCAGGTCATCTGCAACAGGAGCTACAAAGGGACATGACAAAGGGTGTGGAAGCCACCTGTTCGTGTGTGTGTGTTCCCTGACCTTGAAATGGTCTCTCTGAACAATCCTGGGGCAGATTATTCCCATCCTTAATGGATCAGAACAAGCAGGTGCTAAGAACCTGCAATTTTCCACTCTCATTAAAGAGTACTGCAGGTGAAGCACCTCTCAGGATCTGGTCCAATAGCAATATGTTTGTGAGGTGGTGATGTGCATTGTGTTTGTCGCATTCTGAATGCAAGCAAACTCTAAAACTTGCAACATAAGTTTACCGTTTCAAGACACTGTGTTTGTTGCAAAGCAGCTGCCAGACTTTTACCCTTTGTATATATCAAAGCAATCAGCATTACAACTTCCGGGAACACGTGCAATAAAGCAGCACATTCTAAATCATACAGCACAGGTTGCTGGCTTCTGTGTTCAAGCATCATGGATGAGTATCATGCCATTTGTGACGTATTCCTGTATGTAATTCTAAAACCCACTTTAAACATTTTTTCCAGGAAAACAATGGCTTCTGAACAAACCTCTTAGCTGTCTCCACAGAATGCTGTTCTGCCAACTCCTTCTGCAGTTCCCTCTCTTTAGCCTCTTTCTGCCCAATAGGACAGTCTTCAGGCACAGTGAATAGTGACAAGGCATCTTTGCTGTCTTCTTCTCTGAGAACTTTAGCAAATACCTTCTCTGCTAGAAGCCGCACCTGCTCATCAACCTCAGAAATGTTCAGCTTTGGAAATTGCCTAGGCATCTCTGCTAATAATAATAATAATTAATAATAATTAAAAAAAGCCAGTTCACAGAATTGTAACTAAAAGTTGAATAAAACAATTATTTTTCATGGCATTTCTACTGAAACTAAGATAAGATTTTAGAGAGAGTGTGTGCATGCATACAATTTACAGGACACTAGCTTAACAGTAGTCAATAGTACATAAGACAACAACCAAACTATCATAAGAATCAAGGGAATCCTTTGAGCACATTTTGTTTTGGAGCTCAGTTTAATGTGTGAATTAGGATTTTTTTTAACTCAGGGTAAATTTTGTTACTTCCATCAGAAAATAACACTTCTAAGGTACAAATTGATTTAGGCACAAAAACACCACTGCCTTAAGGCTGGTTGAAGAGAATGAGACTGAATGAAAGGCCATTCTCTATGCCAGTTGATCATATGGTACAGGTTAAGATGAGATTTCCACTGCTGAGTAATGCCGCTTGGGCTGAAGGATACTCTTATATTTATCATGGTCTATGTGAAGATATAGAGAAAGTATTATGATTAATAAGGATGTTCACTTGCACTAGCCTTTGAATGTGATTCACAACCTTGTGTCACAGTTCAGGGCAACTGCACCTGTATTTCCCCATAGTGGTCCAGCAAGGGCCACCCACTCTCAAGCTTCCAGAGCCCTAGCCATTGCCTTTCTTGGGCTGGTCAGAAGGGAGTGAGACACAGGTATTTCCAGGCTGCACAGTTCCCTGACTCTACTGTGTTACTCCCAGCTGAGACAGGCTGCCAAGCACACCTGCTTGTTTTCACTTCAGAGACTGATAAAAGAATGATTGTCAACAGGCATAGGTCACCACACGATTCTTATTATGCAAATCTAGTTTATTTTTAAGGTAAAAACACTACAAAGAAAACTTATTAAACAGCAAAATAAGCTACATGCATGCTAATAAGCTTCCCAGACATCAACCCAATTCTGATATGGGCTCTGTCAGGAGCAGTCCTACCGCACCCTATGCATTTTCTTGTCACTACAAATTCATCACAGCTTCAGCTCAGAACAAGCACAGCCTTGTGGGGCCTGAGTAGGCCCCATCCTTCCACCCCTTCTTTAAGAATTAGGGCCCTCCATGTGTAACTCACACACCTCCAGCGTGTGGTGTTCTGTCCCATCTAGTGGTGCCGAGGCCACTTAGAGAGAGAAAATGAGTCTGCTCTACAGCCTTAGCTAACAGCCAGTTGGCTTTTAGTTCATGTGGTAGAGGCTCATGCACTAAGCTCCAGAGGTCCCCGGTTTGATCCCACTTGCCAACGGCCGGGGTCTGTTGGTGTTACACATGCACCAGGGGTCCTGTTTGGTTTTTGGCCAGGAAGAAGATCCTGAGTCTGTTTAAAACCCAGGCTATTTATCCAAAAAACCCAGGAGAGTGGTTTCAGAACCTCGAAAACAGAGGAAGTACATTAGCATCCCCCACCATGCTAGAGAAGGTATATACAATGCCATGATAACACATATGCAATGGCATTTTTTTATACAATGTACTCCAAAGGTGTTAACCCTAATTCAATAAAGTTTAACCTTATTGATTTTAAGTTTCTGAACTCCATAAAGTTTGTTCAGTATATTAGACTGTCAGTCTGTCACAATGTTACCAAAATTCTTATATTATTGGGCATTCCCAAGACAATATGTACATGTGAACCTGTTGAGACTTGGCGCTAGAAATTATACAAATTCCACAAGTAGTGAATTTTTACCATGTAATATATATTCAGTGGAGAAAGTTACAAGTATTCATTCTGAACAGAATGTTAATAAAGTAGGAAGCCATACTAGCATGGGAAGTAACACTAGTAGAGTTCTTTCCTGCTTCTGGCCTCCCACTCTACTCCCTTGTCTTTAAATCAATTCCATAACCATCGGCAAGTTGAAAACTGATTTTAAATTCAGTCATATTTGCATCTCTTTATCTTTTGTTTGTCATGTAGCTCTTGTGAAGTGGACGTGGCTATGTGGCAGAAGTTGAAATGCTGTGTTTATCTCGGCAAAGGTTTTTAATTAGTTTTCTAACAGCTCATAACCTGCCTTTGATCTGCATGTGAGAAGGAGGCAGGGTATGGGCTCTAGTTTCTATTGGATTTTTAATTTTTTTTAAAGCTGTTTTTATATTTACTGTTTCTATTTTAATATCTTTGCATCATAAAAAGACTTCAGTTTTATTATAGCTGCACCACTATAGATGATCTTTTAGAGTTTCTTCTGCAACTCTAAAGTTTTATTTGTTGAACTCCTTCACAAACACTATCCCCAGTCTGGAACTTGATACATATGGTAGCAATTCAGGGAAAACTGTGGGTAAATTATTGCCCAGCAGTATTAGTTTTTAAAGCATTTTTAAATTCCTTTGGGTATGACAGGTGCTATTTCGAGCCAGATTCCATTCTATTTATTTGGGTTTAAAAATAGATGTGAACATGAACCAAAAAAACTGAATCCAAATACCACCAAACCTTTGGAAAGTCTGGATCTGACCTTTGCATTTCAGGCCCCTCTTTGAATATGTATTTAAAAAGAAAATAGTTACTGTGGTGTTTATTTTAAAAGTTTGTCTTATGCTAAAAACCAGACTGGGTCATGACAACTTGGCATGGTTTGTCAGTGCCCTTATTACAATATTTTGCAAGCATGCTGCAGGCTTCAAATGTTGATATGTGATCCTTTTGACAGGTCAGCCTGTTGTTTTCTTGATCTAAAAGATTCTTCTAATTAACATCCACCTGCTTCCCCAGTTGTTTTGAGATTTGCTTTTGCTTTTAGTCTAAAAAGCTGATGTAGGTTGAGAAAATAGTGAATTGATAAATGAGAACATAAGAATAGCCATACTGGGTCAGACCAATGGTCCATCTAGCCCAGTATCCTGTCTTCCAACAGCGGTCAGTGCCAGATGCTTCAGAAATGAAATGAACAGAACAGGGCAATTTATCAAGTGATCGATTTCCTATCGTCCAGTCCAGGTTGGTGAGGCATGATTTCCTTTTACAAAAGCCATGTTGACTCTTCCCCAACATGTTGTATTTATCTGTGTCCCATACTTCTGTTTCAACCAATTTGCCTAGTACTGAAGTTAGGCTTACTGGCCTGAAGTTGCCAGGACTGCCCCTGGAACCTTTTTTAAAAAATCATCATAACTTTAGCTATCCTCCCAGCCATCTGGTACAGAGGCTGATTTAGGTGACCGGCCACCTACCACATTTAGCAGTTCTGCAATTTCATATTTGAATTCCTTCAGAACTCTTGGGTGAATACAATCTGGTTCTGGTGACTGACTACTGTTTTAATTGATCAGTTTGTTCCAGAACCTCCTCTACTGACACCTCACTCTGGGACATGTCAGATTTGTCACCTAAAAAGAATGGCTCAGGTTTGGGAATCTCTCTCACACCCTCTGCAGTGTAGCCTAATGGAATTTAATTTCTCCACAAGAACCTTATCTTCCTTGAGTGCTCCTTTAGCACGTGTATTGTTCAGTGGCCCCATTGGTTGTCTGGCAGGCTCCCTACTTCTGATGTACTTAAAAAATATTGCTGTTAGTTTTTTGTCTTGGCCTGCCTTCTTAAACTCTTACATTTAACTTGACAGAGTTTGTGCTCCTTTCGATTTTCCTCAGTTAGATTTGACTTCCAGTTTTTAAAGGATGACTTTTTGTCGCTAACTGCCTTTTTGACTCTGTTTAACCATGTTGGCTTTTTTTTTATTTGGGGTGTGTATATATATATAGTTTACGCCTCTTAAAAAAAAACCCATAATAAAAGTTTCCATGCAGGTATATCACTCTTGAGACTGTTCCTTTCAATTTCAGTTTAACTAGCCGCCTCATTTTTGTGTAGTTCCCCCTTTTGAAGTTAAATCCTATTGTGGTGGATTTCTGTTGTATTTCCCCCCCTACAAAGATGTTAAATTTAAATACATTATGGTGATTATTACCAAGTGATTCAGCTATATTCACCTCTTGGACCAGATCTTCTGCACCATTTAGTATTAAATCAAGAATTGCCCCTCTCCTGGTGGGTTCCAGGGCTAGCTGTTCCAAAAAGCAGTTAGTAATTGTGATTTACGGATATTTTTATTCTTATCTTGCATCTGATCCAAAGCCCAGTGAAGTCAATGGAAAGGCTCCCATTGACTTCAGATCTACCCTTAAGCTTTTCTGTTTAGCAGCAATATGGTAACACCAAATATTAAATTTTCACAAAATCAAGTATAATCATAGAACAACTTCTATACACATGGTTGGCCTACTGATGCAGTGACAATGCAATATGTACCCAAACTGAGTTTCTAATTTCAGTTTCTCACTCTCAAGTCTCATTAAAGTCGTAGGAATCTTTCTATTGACCACTGTAGCCATAATTGTCAGCAACAGTTGCATGCAGTATTGTTGCAGCTGTGATAATCCCAGGATAGTAGAAAGACAAGGTGGGTGAGGTAATAGCTTTTATTGGACCAACTTCTGTTTGAGAGAGACAAACTTCCAAGCCACACAGAACTTGTCTCTCTAACCAACAGAAGTTGGTCCAATAAAAGCTATTACCTCACCCACCTTGTGTCTCTAACAATAGTTAGACCAAGATATAGCTGCTAAGAATAGCTGTCAGTAACAAGGACTTCCTAGGCTGCCTCAGGTGGTGTTGGAAACAGTTCACAGCTAGTGAATGTAGGACTAAATCAGCTCCATTAAAGATAGTATGACTAGTCCTCAGTGGCAGATTTATAGTTAGTGGGACCTTGTGCTCAGCTTCATTTTGGGGGCCCCTCCTTGGGACCCAGCCAAGAAAAAGAACATTCTCTCTCATCTCCTCCCACCTCTGTTTTTCATTCTTTTTTTCTTCCTCCTTCTCCTTTAAGTAATAGGAAGTAAATGAAAATAAAGTGAGGTACCTTGATTATTTTTGTAATCTAACTTATTTTTCCACAGACCACTTGAAAAATCACTGAGGGTCTTAATGATCTTTCCAAATATTGTTTGTACTGTTAGCTACCTATTGTAAAGTGCTTTGGATAAGAGGGCTTTGTAAAAAAAAAAAAAAAAAAAAAAGTTGGGGTGCGGGGTCTGGCCAGGACTTGGGGTGTGGGAGGGGGCTCAGGGCTGGGGCAGGGGGTTGGGGTGTGGAGTGCTTACATGCAGCAGCTCCTGTTTGGTGCGAGGGCTGCAGGTGGGGATGTGGCGGGGTGTAGGAGTCAGGGCATGGGGTGTGGGGGGCTGGGGTGTGTGAGAGGGATGCAGGAGTCGGGAAGGGAAAGGGGCTGGGAGTGTGTGAGGGGGTGCAGGAGTCAGGTCTGGGAGGAAGTTAGGGTGCAGGAGCAGGTTGGGGTGCAGGGTCTGTCCAGGAGTTAGGGTGCAGGAGGGTGCTTAGGGTTGGGGCAGGAGGTTGGGGTGTGGAGCGCTTACCTAGCGCAGCTCCCATTTTGTGTGAGGGGTGCAGGTGGGAATGTGGGGTGGGGGGTACAAGAGCTCCCATTTGGTGCTCAGGGTTGGGGTGGGGATGTGGGGGTGTGTAGGAGTCAGGGCATGGGGGGCTGGGGTATGTGAGGGGGGTGCAGGAGTCAGGGTAGCAGCAGGGGTGTGGGCTGGGGTCATGGGGGTGCTCCCAGCCCTCTGCCCTGAGTGGCTCACAGCAGGAGGCTGGGGGGAGGTACGTGTAAGGGAGGTGCGGGAGCCCCACCTTTGCTCCACCCTGCCCCAGTTCCACCCCCTTCCCCAAGGCCCCACCTCCACCTCTTCTTTGCCTCTTCCCCTGAGCATGCTGCAGCCCTGCTCCTCAAGCTCCCTCCTGGAGCGACCTGAGCACTGGCAAACAGCTGTTTGGTGGCAGGGGAAGCACTGGGAGGAAAGGGGAGGGGCGGGTCCTAGTGGAACATGGATCTGAAAATTGGTTTTGTCCCATCTATAGCAACAGTTAAACTGTTTTCATCATTGGCTGAGTAGGCCTAGAGAGGGATCCATGGCTGAGCAATCATTGTCAGTGACTGATCGTGTTCCTAGTGTAAAAATGGCCTTAGTTACATAACTGTTAAATACTTAAGTACAGTAGGAAACCTCTTGCATGATAGACTTCAGTACTTAGCCCATTCTGATTAAAAAAGTGAATTTTAAGTCATTAAACCAAATGTCCACTTTTCACTTCATTTTATTTATGTATACATAAACCCCCATTTTCCACTGACACCAAACTATTTTTCTTCAAGATAACACTTGTTCCTGCACTCCCTTTTCAGGCAAATGAGAGGTGCAGGCATCTCGTGTTTTCCAAGTAGGCTGTGTTTTGTTTACATTAATAGGTCAGGTTTCAGAGTAACAGCCGTGTTAGTCTGTATTTGCAAAAAGAAAAGGAGTACTTGTGGCACCTTAGAGACTAACCAATTTATTTGAGCATAAGCTTTCGTGAGCTACAGCTCACTTCTAAGGTGCCACAAGTACTCCTTTTCTTTTTATTAATAGGTCAGTTCACATCATGGAAGAAAACTTAGTAAACATAAAAATAACACAGTGACTCTTCACTCACTATTCATGCAATTTCTAATCTCCTTGGGCCAAGTTGGTAAGTTGATACATTTCAATATTTACTGTACTCCTTTTAAAATAAAATAAAATTTGCTAGGGGGGGGATTCAATTTCCCTGAGTGAAAATGATTCCTGTTGTGATTTGGGGAAGAGGGAATGACGAACCATTGATCCACTCTGGAAGGAGAGACTGAATATTATGTTGTATTCATAAAACCCTCTGTCCTTTCCGGACCCTTTTTTTTCCCCTGCTATCCCAAGATTGCTGTGGTTGTCTTCTTTAACTTGTGTGGGAATGTTACTCTACAAGTTTAGGAGAAATAACAGACACTAGACACTACCTGACAGGATGATTACTTAGAAGACAATGATTGTTCAGGAAGTTTAGAGCAGTGGTTCTCACTAGATATTTGCCTAGTTTTACAACAGGCTATATAAAAAGCATTAGTGTAGTCAGTACAAAGTAAAATTTCATACAGATGACTTTATACTGCTCTCTTTACTATACACTGAAATGTAAGTACAATATTTATATTCTAATTGATTTATTTTAGTTACATGGTAAAAATGAGAAAGTAAGCAAATTTTCAGGAAGATGGTGTTGACACTTGTATTTTTATATCTGATTTTGTAAGCAAGTAGTTTAAGTGAGGTGAAACCTGGGGGTCGGAAAGACAGATCAGACTCCTGAAAAGGGTACAGTGGTCTGGAAAGGTTTGGGACCACTGAGTCAGAGGGCTTGTCTATTCCAGAAGCCTATTGTAAAATCAGATCTGCACCAGGCACCCTGACTGAGGAATCCTATTCCGCTCCTCCGAGCAGGGACCGCCAGGAGCGTGGGGGTCAGGGGCTGAGAGGGGGAAATCTGGCCCTGGCCAGCTCTCGGGGGAGGAGACTTGCACCAGGACCCTGCCGCCGCTTTCTGCCGGACGCCAGGACAAGGGGAGGCTCCGGCTACAGGGGTGCAGTTTGCTCCAGCGGCTCCACGGTGCCAGCCCCGCGCCGCCCTGGGGAAGAAGGACTCACCTAGCGCCCCGGGGAAAGCCATGCTGGAGGCAGCGCCAGGACGCAGGTGGCGCTGGCCTGGGAAGAAGCGTTTAGGGCCGAGGAGGCGGCGGCAGCGCTGCGGCCGGCCGGGGACTCCGCAGCAGCATCCCGCTGCGGGCCGGGGGGCGGGGTGTCCTATTCAGCAGCCAGGCGGCCCCGGCACGTCCCGCCCCGCCCGCGGGCAGCCCGCCAGCCCCCCCGCCCAGCAACACCGGCTTCTTCCAGCCGGTCACCTTGGCCCCGCGCCGCGGAGCTGAAGCAGCGGCCGGCCGGGGAGCCCGGCTGCCAAGGCCGAGGCGGCCTTCCCGCCTCTCCCCGAGCCGCCCGCGGCCCGTGCGAAGGGAGCGGCTGCGGGTGGGGTCCCCCCGCTCCCTACCTGAGGCGGCTGGGGGAGCGGGTCTCTCCTCCCGGCGCGAGGCGTGTCCTGTCGCCGCGGCAGCCGCAGGCGGGGCAGCCCGGCGTGACCGGGCACCGCGGGGGACTTCGTACAAGGCGAGGGCTCGGGGAGCTTCCAGCCCACGTGCCCCTCGTGGAAACCCACCGCACTGCCGCGGAGCGCTGGGGAGTCGCCCATAGGCAGCGGCTGTGGCCGGGGAACCGGGGCTTGAACGGACCCGTTCAGGGCAGCTGGTGCGCGCTGGTTCCTGGCCGAGGCTTCAGGACAAGGGGCTCCTGTCCAGAGGCCGCCTCCACCTCCCAAACTCCGGGGTAGGGGGGTCCCATCTCCTGGTGCTTTTCACCCCTGAGCCGCCTGGCGGGGGTGGAGGAGCTGCGAAAGGGATGTTCCCAGCCCAGTGCGCCACTAAATGCTGCCATCTCAAATCACCTGTTGCCAGAGCACTTTAAAGAAGTGGAAAATGTAGGTCAATGGAAAGATTCCCTTGGACGTCAGTGGCCTCTGGAGCAGCCCCCAAGTCTCGAGACCAGTGGTTTTCAAACTGTGGGGCGGGAGCCAGGACTGGGTCATGGAATGGAAGGCACTGGGTCACGATGGCTTCTGTTAAAAGTCCCGTCAGCCGTGCTGCCCGGGTAAGGCAGGCTAGTCCCTACCTGTTCTGACGCCGCGCTGCGCCCCGAAAGTGGCCAGTAGCAGGTCCGGCTCCTAGGCAGGGCGGCCACAGGGCTCCGCACGCTGTCCCCGCCCCGAGCACTGGCTCCATGGGGGTGCCTGCGGGCGAGAGCTTGCACGCCTCCACCTGGGAGCCAGACCTGCTGCTGGCCACTTCTGGGAATCCTGCCTTAGCACTCCCACTGCGCTGCTGACCGGGAGACACCACAGGTAACCCCGTGCCCCACCCCAATCCCCTACCCCAGTCCTGAGCCCCCCCTCCTGTACCCCAAAGCCCTCATCCCTGGCCCCACCCAGAGCCCTGACCCCCTCCCGTACCCAAACTCCCTGCCCCAGCCAAGAGCCGCCTCCCACACCCTGAACCCCTCATTCCCGGCCCTCACCTCTGCACCCAACCCTCTGCCCCAGTGCTGAGCCCCTCCCACACCCCAAATCCCCCAGCTCCGTTGGGTCGCGGGCATCAAGAATTTTCTTCTGGGTCGCCAGAAAAAAAGTTTGAAAACCACACTCTAGACAGCTTTCCCTCGCACCAGTAGGAAGTTTGCTGGCAACATGTATGAATGGTATGTGTAAGCGTATCTTGTTTATCCATGCCTGAGCTCTTCATCATCATCATCATGTTCTTATTACGTCTCTGCCGTTTAGGGCAGTGATGAAGCTCCTCCACTCATGTCTGTTTCTGGCAAGTCTTTCAGTGGTTCCCCAGCTGTGCCCCAGGTTTTTCAGCTTGGCTTCCACAGCTCTTCGCCATGTTGTTTTCGGGTGGCCTCGTTTTCGCTTGCCTTCAGGTGTTCATCTTATTGCTACTCTGGTGATGGAATCAGTTTCCATCCAAAGCACAGGACCGATCCATCTCGAATGCCTCCTGGCAATGATGGTGCTCAGATCCTCTTGGCTGCTGTCTTTACGCATACTTAAGAGCCTGGGTTCTTAAGTATGTGTAAAGACAGCATTCTGGTCCTTGTATAGTGATGGTGTAAACTTGTTAAAACTCCCTGAGTCAACAGTTATAAAAATTAGCCACATTAATGTATGTAAACATCTGCAGTGTATCAAAATATCATTGTGCTTATCATCATGATAGCGGAAGACACACCGTTTCATGTGTATTTTGGCCAATTTATGGAAAACTCAAATTTTTTTAAAATGTATAAGCAGGAGAGTGGGGTGGGGGGAGAGAAAACCTTTTGTAGTGATAAACACCCATTTTTTCATGATTTGTGTGTATAAAAACAAACATCTTCTGTATTTTCCACAGTATGCATCCGATGAAGTGAGCTGTAGCTCACGAAAGCTTATGCTCAAATAAATTGGTTAGTCTCTAAGGTGCCACAAGTACTCCTTTTCTTTTTGCGAATACAGACTAACACGGCTGTTACTCTGAAAGCAATTCATAGAATGCTTCTCCCTTGTGTTTCCTGCTAACAGAGGAAACTATCCTTCCTGATACAGTACACTGAAAGCTCAAAAATAACTATGTGTCAGCATTATCTTTTGAGTTCAGATTTTGTGGCTAAGCAATATGGGTAAAGTTTTCCTACAGGAGGTTGGCCGACACTACCATGGGCTAAAATCATGCAGCTGCTATGAACGCACAACTTCCACTGAAATTAAGGGAAGTACTTGAGCATAATAACTGCAGGGTCACACCCTGCATGTGAGAGCAAACAGGGCAGAAAATCTCTCCCAAAATGTAAGCGCAATTGGATATTTTTATGGCAAACATCTTATGTCCCACACATGGTCTTTTTCAGCTCTGACACAACAAACAAGCAGAAGCAACCTATAGGTTGGTAATAATGAAGCATTTCATTTATAAATCTCAAATCACTTGAAACAGAAGCAAAGAGAATGTGCAACTGCAAGAAACCGAAACACCAACAATTACGAGATAACCTGTTTGTATCAGTAGAGACTGTGGTCAGTATCTATGAACACCTGCAAAGTGTCAGGGGTATCAAACTTTGTATGCAGACCCTAGGTAGATGACTGATAACAGGCCATAAAGTTCAGCCTTTTAGCAGCACTCCTGTGTGTTACACATTGATTACACTGCCCACAGGGGAAGTTTTTTTGCCAGTTCTGTCAGTTAGTGATTGGATTATGCCCTAACACATGAGAGTTTATTCTTTCTTTTTAAAAAAGTTTTAATCTATCTAATGTAACTGTGGGTATTCTCATTAAATAAATATGTTTAATCCTTTTTTAAACCTACTAAGTTCTTGGCCTTAATGATATCTTTTGGTAACTACTCCCTCAAATTAACTTTGTATTGTGTAAAAATGTGTTTCCTTTTGTTTTAAATCTGTTGATTTTTCAATTTAATTGAATATCATCTTGTTCACATAATATATAGCAGCACCCAATTTACCTCTTATCATCCATAACTTTGTATATATCTATAGTGACTGAAGTAGGAATATTTGTGTGAATAATAACTTGCAGGATCAAGCCCTTAATTTGGAATTTAACCTCTTAGTGACAGTAAACATGACTAGTATAGCTACAATCCAGCACAGAAGTTCCATGATATATGAACGCTGTGGGAGTCAGCTCAGCATTTTAACATGTGACAAACAGAAATTTAGTAAGTTCTGTAGTCTTGTTTGCATGCCAACATCCACTGAAGAATGGAAGTTACATATACAATCTCCTGACGCTGAATTTTGTGCTAATACCAATCCTTTGAGATACTAGCTTTCACCTAGGAGATGATTACGCTGTAACACACATTAACCAAAATTAGGAAATAGTTTCTCATTTTTCTGGAGATATTTTCAATTATGAACATATTGCTTTAGGTCCTAACGTGCCTTGAAGTTAATGGATTTATATTTTTAAAGTACATTCATATTATTGATTTGTACTTTACTGTAGGGCAAAACAAACTAATGGATCAGATAGCAAAATGTTTCCATATTTGTAATGGACCCATTAATGGTATCCAAAGACATGATTTTATATACTTTTCTTACCAATGTCTTTAATCAGTATTGTAGTTGGTATATGTATCTTTATATTTAATTGTTGAAGTTAGTCATACTGAAACATTAGAAATAGAAGTGATAGATAAGAATAGTTTTGAAAAGCTGGGAGGGGAGATTGGTACTAAATGTAAAATGTAATTGAATGATATTTATAAATGTTAAATTATTCATTATATTCTCTCTACTAGAAGAGACATGCAATTCAGCAGATTTTTTTTTTTAGGACATATTAATATAGATGAGAGTCGTAGTGATTTACAAAGCAAGGAAATTATTCCACGGAGGGTTTGAGATGATGTAAAACACAAGAGTGAAATCTGGTTTGGGGTTTCTCTGCAGGTGCAGTGTGTACATGCATTAAAAGGGGAGGCTTATGTTTTGCCTCTTTCAAAAATGGAGTCAAAAGACAGAGTAACGGATTGGCATACATGTAAGTAAGTAAGTAAACTAGCTAGGAAGCTGGGATTTTATCCGTGCCTGCCCTGACTTTTTTGTTTTGTTTGTTTGGGAGGGGGGTTGAGGAGGGGTTGTCTTTGTTATCAAGAGAGAGCATGAAAAACAACTTTGTTTTGTTTTAAGATGGGTTAAATTTGGAACTTGGCAGGTGTGGCACTATACCTTTCAAATCTATTCCAGTTCTTATGGTAAGGCATTGCAATAACTCAATAGGCCAGGGTTAGAGTACTCACCCAGGATGTGAGAGACCCAGGTTCAAATCACCCCTCTTCCTGAGTTAGAGCAGAGTGTTGAAACCAGATATCCCCTTTCAGTACTCTAAATACTGGGCTATAAGGTATTTTGGGATGGGTCTCTCTCAATCTCTCGTGTTGAAGCTGCTCTACTTTGTATGAGATACTGTCATGGGGCCCACCTGCCACAGTGGCGCCTCCTGCTGGCCATCCTGGAGATTAGCTCTGTCAGTTGCAGTGCCTTCTTCAGGTGGTGCTTCACCTATCGTCCTCTCACCCTGCAGACCTGCCTCACTCCAGGAACCACAGCATCCTCTTCATGACTCGGCCTTCCAACTGGGTCACCATCCATCTTTCGCCCTTTTGGGGTTACCCAAAGTCTTTCTATGCAAACAGTCCTAGGCAGTCTTCTCCTGTGCTGCCCTGATGGTGCCACTTCCCCAGTGGCCAGTAGGGGAACCTGGGCTCACACTCTTCTCTGGGTTCCAGCCCAGGGTCCCTCCCAGCCCGGACTGCTTCCTAATCTTCCTGGTCTCTCCCCGTCCCCCTATCCCTGGGAGTACCAGCTCCAAACCAACTCCTCCCAGCAAGTGACTGCCCTTTCCCCAACAGCCCTGTCTGTTGTCAGCTCCTGGGCTTTATAGGCCCATCTATTCCTGCCCAGCTGAGCAGGGGTTGCAAACATGGGCAGCGTGTGAGCCCCCCTCTGGGGAGGCTAGCCATGCAGCTCTGCCCCTTCTACCTGAGGCCAGAGGTGCCCTGGAAACTATCCTGGGCCACCACCTGCCCTCAGTGCCAGCCCAAGCACCAGGCCGTCGCCAGCCTTAATCTGCCGGCAGCCCGCCAGCCCCTGCATCAGCCCCAGTCCTAGGCTGCTGACCTCTGGCTGGAACTGAGCTCCCGCTGGCTTGGGGGAGAGGGTGGAGCATGGGTGGGGCCAAGGTTTGTCTTAGCCTCCCCTGGCCTATTATACCCGCCTCCCATGGTTGCAAGCATTGTGGAGAATAGGACTAGAATTCAAAATGACCTTGACAAGTTGGAGACTTCATCTGAAATCAACAAGATGAAATGGACTACACTCTAGAAAGGAAAAATCAAAGGCACAACTACAAAATGGGGAATAACTGGCTAGGTAGTTGTACTGCTCAGAAGCATCAGTCAGGTTATAGTGGATCTCAAATTGAGTATGACCCAACCATGTGATGCAGTTGGGTAAAAGACTCATATCATTCTGGGGTGTATTAACAAGAGTGTTGTATGTAAGACATAGGAGGTAATTGTTCCATTCTACTCAGCTCTGGGGAGGCCTCAGCTTTAGTAATGTGTCCAGTTTGGGGCTCCACTTTCACCTGGTTCAGACCTAGTATTTGAATTCATACCCATTTTAGTCTCAGTGAGACTTCCATCCACAAAACTGACATGAGAATTTGACACACAATCCATGAGTCGGAGTCTTCCTTGCATTAACATTAGAACTGGATTCTTATTTATATTGATCTATAAAGGTCTAGCCTTTCCAGAAGAGTCTCAGGATATTTTTCCTGCAGTACGTTACTACAAACTAAAATAAGTACACTGAATAAATCAAAATCTGAAAGGTATTGTATGTGGAAAATTAAAATGGAAGTGAGAACCACAGAAACCACACCAAGGGTCTGAGTTTGAGTCACTACTTAAAAAATAAAACTAAAAAAGAATGTATTCATAATTATCTCAATCTCAAATGCCATAGCAATAGTTTATCTTCAGTTTATAAATGGAAAAAAACTGTAACACTTTAAAAGCAGCAAAGAGTCCTGTGACACCTTATAGATTAACAGACATATTGGAACATGAGCTTTCGTGGGTGAATACCCACTTCGTCGTACTAACAGACGTATTGGAGCATGAGCTTTCGTGGGTGAATACCCACGTCATTGGACATCTGACGAAGTGGGTATTCACCCACAAAAGCTTATGCTCCAATACGTCTGTTAGTCTATAAGGTGCCATAGGACTCTTTGCCACTTTTACAGATCCAGACTAACATGGGTACCCCTCTGATGCCTATAACACTTTAGTGCACCAGGAAACTTTTAAAATCTGAACTCAAAAGATAATGCTGACACATAGTTATTTTTGAGCTTTCAGTGTACTGTATCAGGAAGCATAGTTTCCTCTGTTAGCAGGAAACACAAGGGAGAAGCATTATATGAATTGCTTTCAGAGTAACAGCCGTGTTAGTCTGTATTCGCAAAAAGAAAAGGAGTACTTGTGGCACCTTAGAGACTAACCAATTTATTTGAGCATAAGCTTTCGTGAGCTACAGCTCACTTCATTGGATGCATACTGTGGAAAATACAGAAGATGTTCTTATACATACAAACCATGAAAAAATGGGTGTTTACCACTACAAAAGGTTTTCTCTCCCCCCACCCCACTCTCCTGCTGGTAATAGCTTATCTAAAGTGATCACTCTCCTTACAATGTGTATGATAATCAAGTTGGGCCATTTCCAGCACAAATCCAGGTTTTCTCCCCCTCCCCCCACCCAAACCCATTCTCCTGTTGGTAATAGCTTATCTAAAGTGATCACTCTCCTTACAATGTGTATGATAATCAAGGTGGGCCATTTCCAGCACAAATCCAGGGTTTAACAAGAACGTCTGAGGAACGGGGGGTGGTAGGAAAAAACAAGGGGAAATAGGTTATCTTGCATAATGACTTAGCCACTCCCAGTCTCTATTCAAGCCTAAGTTAATTGTATCCAATTTGCAAATGAATTCCAATTCAACAGTCTCTCGCTGGAGTCTGGTTTTGAAGTTTTTCTGTTGTAATATCGCAACTTTCATGTCTGTAATCGCGTGACCAGAGAGATTGAAGTGTTCTCCGACTGGTTTATGAATGTTATAATTCTTGACATCTGATTTGTGTCCATTTATACTTTTACGTAGAGACTGTCCAGTTTGACCAATGTACATGGCAGAGGGGCATTGCTGGCACATGATGGCATATATCACATTGGTAGATGTGCAGGTGAACGAGCCTCTGATAGTGTGGCTGATGTTATTAGGCCCTGTGAATACAGACTAACACGGCTGTTACTCTGAAACTAGTCTTGAAAGCTATCAGTAAGATATTTGGAAAGTGTTCTCTCCTAACCACCCGTCAACTTTCCAGATGGAATCTACCTGTAGGTCTTGTTAGTGAAATTGCATTTCTTACAGCAGCTTATGTGAAATATCATTTCAAAATTAGTTTATTTTAAATCTGTTCAGTTTGGGCTTTGAAAGCATTTACTCTTAATGGAAGTTTCTCTTTGAAGTTAAAAATTATTTCCTAAGCTGGAAAGATCTGACCACATTATTGTACAAATCAATGGATCACTCATGTTTAGAGCTTGAATCATCTTTTAATCTGCTCAAACAGAGCAGGATTTCCAGGAAGTTAAGTTTCACATCTGTTGTCCTAAAATCTCAAATCCATTTATAATCTTTTTCATCCACCCCTCCCAAATTTCAATGTACTGCCAACCAGTCGTCAGCCTCATTTTATCAGATATTCTATTCACCCAGTATACACACAAAAGAAAATATTTGGCAAGCAACTATCTGATAAGGTATACACTGCCAGTGCATGCTAAATAATGTAACAATGTAGTCATATGCCAAACCCATATTGAGAAGCTAATAGTTTCTCTAGTATGATAACTCTAAAAATGGAGAATACTGAGAATTTTGATTTCTGCATAAACAGGAATGGAGACTTAATTTAAATCTGGCAGACGTGTTTGTCTACTACAGATGGTCTCAGCAGGTGATGTGCAGTTCTGGATTTGTATTATATTTAAACTAGGGTTCAGATTTGGTGATGAACCAGATCTATGGCTTGGGTTTGGATTTTGTGGTGTTATGCTTATAAGAAGCACACGGGATCTTTTTCAGGGAAAAAGGCAATATGCCGCGTTTATTGAAAATACAACAGTTAGCATATGCATTCAATTACACAACACAGACACACAAGCACGAGTCCTGCAGATGGTCTTTATAGTTATCAGTCTGTCATAGCTTGAGTCAATCTAATGGCCAGTTAGATTGAACACGAGTGAGGAGCTGGGCTCTGTCGGTCGCGAGCTGATGCTCCAAGGCTTTGCAGGACTGACCCCAGAGCTCTATGGCAAAACACCCCATCTTTATACTTGTACATTTCCATTTTAGTCTATGGATTTTGCAGTGTTATTCTGTAATCATTAGTCCTTAAGTGGTGTTAATCGTGGGGTTTTCCGCTCTTATTTGTTGTCTCGCCTTCAGGGGTGTTTGCCTCACCTCTGATGTTGTCAATGCTGCTAACTCATTTTAGCCTCAGATACAATGGATATTCTCTGATTATTTCCTGCTGTCTCTCCAAGTCTCTCACGTCTTCTTGACCATCTGGACATTTGTAATGGCTTTCACACACATCCTTAACCATTTACACATCCTTTACTCACACCAAACAATTTTACAGAGAATTTCAGACAGGATAACATTTTAGAAAGGATTATATGGTTACTAAAGGGATTACAGAGGAACCTCACACAACTTCGTTTGCAATGTAGATAAGAACCAAGACCTTATAGCAAATACTGTAATGAAAACTTATCGTAAAACAAAAGGTGACCATAATCATCCAGAAGGACTGTTCTGGTCTGTTCCTGCCTTAACATTAGTTCAGACACAGGCAGCCTGTCTCATGAGTTTCTACCAATGTCCCAGAGGGTCATTCCTTTCTGCTATTCAAAAAAGGTGGCTGGCAGGATGAAATCAAATCATACATTAATACATCCTACATTATTATAACCATCAATCATAATCTCTAATACAAATATAAAATCCTACTCTTACAATGGCACTGATGTCTCACAAACTGCTCTTGTGCAATTTGCTCCAAAATGGCAGATATTTTTTGAGATCAGCTATCCTCATGAGATTTTCACAAAAAATTGTTCTCAGGATACTTTGGCTGTATCTAAATGAGAACTACAAAATAAATCTGGCATTGGGTACAACTGTGGTGCAGGTATACAAAACCCGTACCAGCAAGGAAAGGGTTAATCAGCCACATTGGGCCAAGGCATCCCCACTTCACAGCTGCAAAGCACGCATGGCTTGGAGGAGGCACTCAAAAAGGAGAACAGCCCAGCTGAGTAGGAGGGCAGACAGTGGAAGCAAACTGACCTACACTCCAGGAAAGATGCATTGCAAGAGGTCCTCCTGCCCAAGATTCTGGCTGTAGTGGCTTTTGCCAAAACCTGCAAGAAGAGACTTCTGACACTGAGAAGCTCTGAGACTTTACCTTTGATTTCACTTATCTAATATTTTTACTTTATCTGCTGGAAAAGAGGGGACTGGTAGGAAGCGATCCATGGAGGCAGCAGTATAGCATGTTTGGGTGCCGGACTTAAGGCTTACCACATGGCCCTGGACCAGAAGACAGTGGAGAGGGTGGGCCTGGGCTCCCCTACTAGCCCTTTGGCAGTGCAGAATGCAGAAAACCTACCCCAATAAGGGGAATATGGGGGAGAGAACGCCCTGAACTGGGGAGAGAACGCCCTGAAGTCAAAAGTCTTGAGACCCTAAGATCTTGTCCCAGGGCAGATCTGAAGCCCTTGCTTAACCAATAGGGCTGGAGTCTTTATATACCCCAAAAGGTCTTACTGACATTAGATGCATGACCTGACCAGAGCACTGAGCCACAAGAGGGACAGACTGCCACAAGGCAGGAGTAGCGGTCAATGGGGCCAAGACAGAAGAGAACCTGCTATGCCTCGGCCTGCCGACAAGGCAGCACCTGCAATGACTGATCTCTGTCACACCAACCAGAACTGAGACAGTAAAGTTGGTTTGAGTTCAGCTGTAGAGGCATTTGGTCAATCCATTTATTATAGATATCGGCGCTGATTCTCTGATAGGGCCAGAAAGGGCTCAAGGAAGTCTGGATTGGAGGTAAGGATGTGTCTGATGTGATGTGTTGTACTTACACTCCTTTTTGCACTTTCAGCTGGTAAAGTATGTTCCTGTGTGGGTGTCTAGTATCATGAAGGAAGCCATATAGTGTTTCTTGATGAAAGGGAAAATGCCCTCAATTGAATGTGATGGGATGGTATTAGCTAGCTGCCTAAAGTGTGTCTCTCCTCCCATGGGCATCACTTCAACTTTCCTGGGTTTAGCTTCAACCGGCTGTTTCTCATCCAAGGATCAGAGCTCTGGTTGCAGAGGTGAAGTTGCCCAACATGACCTTCTACCCCTAGTTTGTGCAAAAAGGGCAGAACCATCTAAGTGTGCTGCCACACATGGGAGAACCAGCAGCATCGTGATCCACAGCGTCAAACACCACGTTGTGATCCACAAGGAGGAGGACAGATGTTTTACCATCGTCCCTGGCCAGGAGATCATCCAGCAGTGCAACCAGTGGAGTTCCCATACTTAAAGCCTCATTGAGAAGAATCTAGGATATTGGAAGACTTCAGATGATGTTGGAGACAGCTTGTAGTCATCTTCTTAATTACCTTCCTCAGGAAAGGAAGGCTGAATGCTGGCAAGTAGTTTGCAAGGTTAGTGGTACCTTGAGTACGGCTTGGACAATGTCATGTTTTAAAGTAAGTAACTAACTAGTTAGAGGATCTAGATATTCACTGCAGTCTTTCACCAGCCAGCAGTGGCTACTAACTTTCTGGACATGCTGCTCCTTCTGCATTACATCTGGACCCTGGGGGAAAAAACAATATGAACAAATGTGAAGATGCAGCTGATGTACATCTATTCATTCCAAAAATATTTAAAGCCAAGAAAATGCAAAAATCTGTCCTTTCCCCACCCACTCCAGCATCAACTAAACTCAAAGGGACAGATTCTCAACCGCACCTGAGCAAAGCTCTAGCCCAGAGACAATGGGGACCATCACACAGCTACTCATGGCTCACTGATCCTTCACCACCCAGCCCCAGAGTAAACTGGAAATACAAAATTAAGAAGCAGCTACAATTTGACATCAGCATAAGGTCTCTCAATAACTTATGGCAATTTGAAGATTATGCATAGCAGAGCTCTATTCCTCCTCCTGCTTCCGCTCCCCGCCCACCAACACGACGCCAAGCCAGAGGTGTGGGAAGTGGCAGGTACAGGAACTGGCTCTGTCATCTCCAATAGCAGAGAGTTCCACTACGCAAGGGGAATTCTCTACTGGCCACCTACAGACAGAATATGGCCACTTAGCATGCACCTAAGCAATGATATGCAGCCACAATGGATCAGAGAATCCACCCTCAAATGTGTTTGTTTTAAATTAATAGGTCTGAGTTCTCACCTGAAAATTTTTATTTTACATTATTTTGTCTCTAGCCTGATTAGGAGGAAAAATGCTATGCCTATACTTGCATGCAGAATAAGGACACGAGGTTCTGTCTTACTTCCTCAAAGCTTCCCTAAAATATTTGGAATGGGATCTGTATCCTGTCAATTCTCTCCATATTATTTCCCATTATATAAATAATGGAAATAAAGAAAAAGCTGTTTTATACACTGTGAACACTCTCTTTATCAGGAGGGAAAACTGAGTCCAATATAATAAAATATGCATGTGCCACCCACCTACAAGACAGGGACTGATTCCGTTTTGCCAGATGTTCATTTATTTTGTCAACAGGCTCCTTATGTCATGACTGAAAGTTCTGTTGCACCGCTTGCTGTCCATACTGCGTATATTTGTTTTAGTATCTCCTTGTCTGTTGACCTTGTTGGTATTATGTAAACAGCAGTTATGCAAGGAATGAAAGCTGCTCAGTGTCTCACAGATTTTAGATTACATAACACCGTTTACTGTTATTGGAGCTTTCTGTATTCCTACCAATACTCCACATGAAGTAAAAGGGGGGGAAAGCACTCTTCATTTTATTAGAGATATGTGCCCCGCTTCAAGACTGCCTGTAAGAGCTTTTTGCCATCACGGTATTATTTTACTTCTGAAATTTCATGTAGCCCTATTCTCCCCCACAGGATGGATGAAATTCATTCCTGTGCAGAGGGCCAGCATAATGCCTACACACCACTTAAACTCTCTTTTGAAGGAGTAAGTGAGACTTAAGTGGCACATAACTGCTGTACTGGCTTTCTGCACAGGGATGAATTTAATCCAATAAAGCAAATTCTATTGAAGTCAATGGGACTCCTGTGGAGGAGAACAGGAACCTTGATGTTTAAATACCTTGTATCTAAGAGGGACTGACTGGCTCAGAGGATTGATAATAGCCTAGGACACAAAAACTTTTACCTCTAGCTTACCAAATCCATCACAGATTAGTTTAGGCATCAAAAGTTTCTGTTGGTTGTTGGGGCTCCTATGTGAAATGAATTCATGGCCTCAGTCCCGTATCTAGTGGACAAGTGTCCATTCTAATTGACATCCTTTTTACTGATCTCAGAAGACAGGCTAATGTTGGATGGAGATAGAGAATGACTTACTCTTAGAGCCACAGAAGTGGTCTCTCCAAATCAAGGTTGAGGCACTCTACTGGGTAAGCTTGCGTCACTGTTCCTTGTATTATAGTCATTCTGTAGACAAAGAGAAGGCCTGATTAAAACCCAGCATCTTTCATGAGTACTAAAATTCAAGTACAAATATAAATCCTATGTACATTTGAGTGTGAATATGTAGGTTTCACATCGAACAATTCTGATGATATCTATCTATTGTTGTCTGACAGTTATAATGCGAGACAGTTATAATGAGAGAACAAGCATGGGCATGTTTTATTTCAAACATGCCCATGCTTGTTCTCTCTCCCAACCCCATGTTTTTCATAACAACCATTGATGTTATCTGTCGTGATTGCACATATCTAGAAGAAGGGATTGTTATTTATGTTCCCTCTGCTGGCTGGTTCTGCAGCAGCAGGCGAAAGTATTAAATTGTTGTTCGTGCCCTTTTTCTAATTTTCTCCCCCCACACACACACACCTCCTGACAGCAGCAGATGTGTGCTGGGAGGCAAGGAGCTGATATGGGCAGACTTGATGTGGGTCTGGAGCAGAGATGGGAGCTGGGGAGGCACACAATTAATTGATGTAGTGCTGGAGGATGTGGTTAATTAATTGATGCAGGACTGGGGTATGAGCGGTGTGTGACTGACAGATCCAAAAGAAGGTGGGGATACCACATTAAGATGTATTGTACCACCAGGGAAACATAAATGGAGGTCTGTGGGAGGAGGGGAAGAAGAATTTTGTAAATAATGTAGTTCCCTTACCGTTTGTGGGGAGGGGAGGTTGGCTTGAGAGGAGCAGCTTCCACAGACAGCCGGAAGCATAGAGGAGGCAGTGCCTGGGAAGAGAAAACTGAACTGGCCTGCCCAATGTGTGTGTTGAGACCTAGACAGCCAGGGGAGAGTGAGGCAGAGGAGTTACTGGGACAGAGGTCTCACTGATCTGGCTGCACAAGCGGAATAACCTGCCCATGGCTGGCACCACCCAAACATGTGTGTTGTTAGGGAGACCTCTTATAGCAGCAGGAGTTGCTCTCTGCAGGACAGGAAAGAGCTCCATTTTATTTCTTGGCCAAAGGAGTCCAGCCCCCAGAAGCACTCAGCTTCACTGGGGGTTCCCCCACTGCTAACTGTCCCTAAAACACCTCGGCATTGGGCAGGCTGAGGAGCCAGCCCCTTCACCCAAACAATCAGCATCATCTAGCCAGAACCAGAAGGGGAAGAGCACAGGCAGCCTGGCCCGGACAAAGTGGCAAGGAGAGAAGGAGCCATCAACTGACACCGGCTGCCATCCTCACCTGTTAGGCCTCCCTTGCACCAGAAGTCAAGGGAAGGCAAGGGCTTGAGCAGCCTAGGGACTGATCTCTGTTACCTGGCAGTGGGACACCTTAACAGTGAGTGGATGCTACACTTAGGTAGCTAGGAACAGGCTCTGAGAGTAAAGTCTGTGTGTGCTTTCATGGGGTTGTAAGGATCTGTCAGCTCCACACCACACACAAGTAACGGCCAGGCCTGATACAGGAATTTAACATTAAAACAAACTAACCTTTCTAAAAGCCGCAGTGCAAGGTATAATGGGTATGTATGTTTAGGACCTGTGGGTATGCTCTGGAGATGAAGCCACTTGCTTTTATATTCAGTTGGAGCGAGGCTGGCTGTACCGTATTTAGTCATTTTCGGGGGTAGAATGTTTAATTGTTGTGGGATTGATTAATCATTCATCAATTTTTACTTGTATTTCTCCTGACTTTTTCTCTTATCCCTGGTTCCTACTCTTATCCATTCTTTTAATTTAAACCTATCCTTTACCCTACTAAAGCACTAGTTTCTTCTGACAAGCAGTTGGTCCTTGACACTCTTGGAACATATATCAATGTCATAGAGATCAGAGGGGCTGTGTTAATTTATTCCTCTCGCCACTTAGTGTTAGCATTGCACATTCAATAAGCTAAGACAGTGGTGGGCAAACTATGACTCGGCCTACAAGCCGTTTTAAGCCAGCCCGTGAGCCACACCACGCGGCTCGGCCCCACTCCGGCATTCCAGCCAGGGCACTGGGTCGGGGGCCATACCACGCAGCTCAGCCCTGTTCTGGCTGGGGCACAGGGTTGGGGCTGCACCACACAGCTTCCGGAAGCCACGGCATGGCCCCATTCCAGTTCCTACGCGCTCCAATGGCCCCCTCCGGTGCTCCAATGGGAGCTGCAGGGGCAGTGCCTGTGGATGGGGCAGTGTGTATAGCCACCTGGCCACGCCTCTGCATAGGAGCTGGAGAAGGGACATCCTACTGCTTCCTGGAGCCACTTGAGGTAAGCGCCACTCGGAGCCTGCACCCCATAACCTCTCCCCATGCCTCTGCCCCAGCCCTGATCCCCCTCCCACCCTCTAAACCCCTCAGTCCCAGCCCAAAGCACCCTCCTACACCCCAAACTCCTCAGCCCCTCCCCAGAGCCAGCACCCCCTCCTGCACCCCAACCCCAATTTTGTGAGCATTCATGGCCCGCAAAAAGTTTGCCCACCCCTGAGCTAAGACCTGCTATTGCTCTAAGAGGGGATGACATTGAAGTAATGCTTAGGCACTCAAGAGCTATCTACATTCATGTGATATCTCTTATTTCCCCCACTATGCCATGTAAATCACAGATCCAAACAGACGGAATTAAATCCTAGGGCATCATTCTGTGGATTTGTGACTCGTCCTGAGGACTGGTGGTCTATAATATAACAGATGAACTATATGGAGATGTATTTCATATTTTAAATCTGTGGTGGTGGTCCTTTTTCTGGGCTGTCTTCATGTCAGCACCGGGAACATTTTAAGCAATGTCTTGAGATAGCTATTCTAATAATTAGTTCTTGTGAACACTTTGTTTGCAAATCAAACAGGAATTTTGAATTTATGGAGGTGGCAGTGGCAAATAAATTACGAGGAGATTACTATGCAGATCAGGGGTCTCAAAGTCCCAGCCCGTGGGCCATCTGCGGATTGAGAACCTCCCCACTGCAGCCTGTGGCAGGCTCCGCCCCCTGCAGCTCCCATTGGCTGGGGGAGAGGGACAGAGATACCATCATAGTCGCCGGGCAGAGTCAGCATCATTAGTTGCCGGGCAGAGTCAGCCATGGAGGCAGCATCACTTTTTTCCACAATGAATATAAACACGTCTAAATACCGAACACAACTACCTGATGCCCACCTTGCTGCAATCCTGAAGGTTTCAACTGCTCAGTCACTGAGGCCAAACATCGACAAACTGACAGAACTGAAGCGTTGTCAGGTGTCTGGCAAACACTAAAAGCTGTCTGGCAGGGGAGAATTGTATAAAGTTGTATGACAGTTTTATTATTTCTAAGCAATTCGAAATAAAAAATACAATATAAACGTTTTCTTTTCTGAACACCATCTTCAGTGACATTATTGGCCCGCTGGGAAGATTTGAGGACTGGCACTGGCCCTAAGGTAAACTGAGTTTGAGACCCCTGGTATAGATGATATTTCTTTAACATTAACATTTCATATCAATTTTGCCTCCCTCCAGAACCAATATTTTGTTGCACATTAATGAATCTTCATTTTGAAATATTAAACAGTTATATAGTATCCTATCCAAAAAAATAGAGAAAGAGCATTTGTATGTGTGCACACACTCCTTTACCAGTCCTGAACTGTAAGTTCACCTTTGGGCATATCTTTTTATCAAAGCAATGGTAATCTCTAGCAAATGTTCCATCTCTTTGCCACATCCATATATGCTTTAATAATTTATAGGTTACTGAAAATGCTCTCATACAAAATGCAACAGCTACTGGAATAATAATCTGCAAGGAATATTCCAGGGATGCTTTCTCTAGCTAAGAATGCATCCCACAAACGCCTGTTATATAAAAAGGTTTAAAGATCTACTATGTCAGCCCACAGTGCCAGTGAGTGGCTGTAGACAGAGCCACATTCAATTGTTTTCCACCAGGTGGAGGGTTGCTACAATAGTAAATCTTCTAGCATTATTATGGGAGAAGTAGATGGAGGGTCAGGGGTGAGAGGATCCTACATGCCTGATGACATCAGAAAAAATATAAACTATTACCCTAGACAGTTATAGCACAGTTAATTTTGCTGCTAGACAACCTGGGTCAGATTTTCTCCTGCATTAGAGCTGTGTTGCACCCATCAACCAGCACAAAGCTATCTTAAAGCCAGTTTAGCTAGCCCTGGGAGAATTGTCCATGTGATAAGAAATCCTGCAGAGCCACCTACTGTTTAAATTAAAAGTGTCCCACTTCATAAGTGCACTATGTTTTATTTTTAAAAAATGCATAGACAAGTTCATGATGGAATCATGCAAGTTAGAGAAGAAAAAGATCTATTCAGTCCTCTGATGCAAATCCCTGGCAATGCAAGATAGCTCCAGATTGTGCATTTATACGTGATTTTGATAACTTTCAATTTTAAATGTTTCATCGGATGGGGCTTCCACCATTTCTCTTGAGACACTGTTCCAGAACCTGTCAAGAAGTTTTCTCTGATACTAATCTTTTTTATTGCAGTATATTACACTTAGTTATACCCTCTGTTCAAACCAAATTAGCCTCTCCTCTCCATGCTTTGTATTTAAACCCTTCAGATAGCTGTACAGTGTTAGTTTCCTTCCTTGTTTGATGTTTAACCAAGCTATACATATTTAGTTCTTCCCTCAAAAGTAAGTTCCAACAACCCACAAACAATTTTTGCAGCTATTCAGTGAACCTCCTTTAGTTTGTCACTATCTTTCTGGGAGTTCCAGTACACAAAACTGAATGCAGTATTCTAGATCTGGTCACACCAGAGCTGTAAAGAGAATGACTAGTGTACTTGGTCAGAATATTCAGAAACTTCAGAACTCAACATTTCTCCACCACTTCAATAGCTATTATCTCCCTGCTCTGAGATATGGTGCCCACACATGTGCATCCCAAAATTATATGGACCTTCCTCCCCCCCCCCCCCTGCCCTTCCCCCCAATCACATTGCAAACTAATTTCTTGGCTCCTGTCACCAGTGGCCTCTTTTAGCATTACTGCTTTTGAGTATTTGCTTAGGATTGTTTTTGTAGAATTTTTTTCCAAGCTAAATATTTTCTTCCCGTAGCCTCCAAAGAGAAGAAAATATGATCTTGCAATTAAAGCACAGGTTAAGTAGCCAGGTTGTCTGTGCTCTATTCCTGTCTCTGCCATAGCTCTTTCCTATGTGATCTTAGGCCAGTCACTTAACTTCTCTGTCAGTTTCCTTCAGTAAAATTGAATTCATGATATTTATCTACTCTAAAAGAATGTTGTGAAGCTAAACTAATGTTTACGAAGTGCATGGAAATCTTCTGATGGAAGGCACTAGAGAGGTGCAAAAGATGAGGATTATTTCTCTATCTCACTTAACAACTTTACGTTTATTAGCATCCTCTGCAAATGTCATTAACCTTGTTTACTACTCCCTCTTACAGTTCACTAACAAAGAAGTTAAAAAAAGCCCTGAGGAAAAAAACACATACTTGACTTTTAACAGGAGTAGTTCCACTGAAGGGGACTATTTGTGTGCTTAAAGCCAAACATGGGTGCAAATGTTTGCAGAATCAGAGCCTTAAGATAGTACTTGATACCAATCCTTGCAGCAACACCTTCCAATGCTCAATATGTTACTGTTTATAATTGTCCCAACTAGATTAAGGGAACTATATAGTCCTAAATTTAGATGGACAGTCATTAAAAATGGAATTTGGCCATCTCTGCAGAGTGACTTTGCACATCTTTAGTGAGTCATATGGTCCATATCTCTGCCAGGGCAGTATTCTCCCCAGTATGTACAAATGTTTGATCAGTCAAAATTGTAACTCGCTGTTCTAGTTATTCAAAGTAGGTGAAAGTCAAATACTAGGACACTTCAGTCTGGTGGCTTTTAAAAGGGCTGCAATTTTCTTTCTGCTTTGACTGAGGCATGAGGCCAGGTACTGATTGTTTCAGTCACAAATGGCAGATAACTGTACATTTTTAATGTCCCTCAGGATTACGTCATACTGGCAATGACAGACTGAAGAAAAGGTATTTTGTTTCCACCTTTGCATACATTGCATGGTGTAAAGAAGATTAAATGAATGAGCACAAATATCAACTAAAACTAGCTAATAAGCACAAAAGATGGGAACAGAGCCTACAGAGTACCTGTCCCTAACCCAAAATGGTGTGGGGGATGCTCTGACCCCAATCCTGTAATCTGTACCCATACCAGACCCTTCTGAAGTCATGGGTGGTATTTGCACATGCTTGCATCATCAGGATCATGGAGTTAATTAAGATGGAGGAGCTGGGGGGAGCCACACTAAAGTATGTGACATTGCTTTTAGTGAATCAGTGAATTTTCCACCAAGTTATTGCTTCACAGAATCTCATCAACTCCTGCACGACAACAGGTACAGCTAGTCCACTGTTGGTAGCATGGTTGGTTAACCAGTTACTCTGCTGATGTTGGAGGGCACAGGAGCAAGACTCGGGGCTGGCTCTCTGTATGGATTCATTGGGCTGGAGACAGGTTGCTGCTCAAAATGCTATGGATAATGAAGAAGAAGCCCATGGAGTGGAACAAAGCATAATTCATAAGATTTGTTAAACATTTGTGAGTTGAGAAAAGCAGCAGCTCAGATTATAAAGGCTTCATTGATGAAGGTGTCTGATCATTGATCTTCATCCTGACAAAGCTCCAGGAAAAACACTTTTCTTCGAAGCTGTGGCCTTTGTGATGAAACTACTGAAAGCTGTTTAGAAGGTGAATGTACAAGTGGAATAGACAAAGGCTCCAGGAAATAATTATCTGAAGCAGATTAGCCCATTTCTGCTACTATGCAAGCTATATATCAATACATTTCACTGAATGATAAGTTGGTGGTTCCATTTTTAATCTGTTTTGTGGATCATGAGTAGATTTTAGGCATATGCGATAACTTAGGGTACTTAACCCTGGTAGTTTCATCTCCATTATATTACAATAATGCTTAGGGGCCCCAACATGTTAGGCTCTGTTCATAAACGTGGTAACAAAGAGTCCCGACCTTGGAGAGCTTATAGTTTAAATAGAGAAGACAGATAAAAGGTAGGGGAAAAGGAAGCATTATCATCATTTTACAGGTGGGGAACTGAGGCACAGAGAGATTAAGTGACTTCTCTATGGTCACACAGACGGTCCCAATGTGGCACAGCCAGGAACTGAACACAGATCTCTTTATCCAGTCCATTATCACATGCCCATCTTTCCTCTCTAAGGCAAACCATCATAAATCATCATTTGTTTGCCTTAGTACTCCACATACTAGTAAATGAACATGTAGTGACTGCCTCTGTAGAAGATGGAAAGAGTTTGGAAACGCCTTAGAATTGATTTTCAAAGCAGTCTAGGGGATAGGATTTTATCACACATCTTCCTTTAATTTTAATGTCAGGTAAGTGTCTGAATTAATGGCTAATCTTCTTGACTGGAGACTAGCTGGAGCAGTCAGGAAGGGAATTAAATTAATAATGCAAGAGGTAGAGGAGGGTGATAAGATGGCAAATTCAAACTCAGCACGTCATGAAAAAATTGAACCGATGTGATTAAAGAATGTGAAGAGAAGACATTTTTCAATTGCTTATATTCCAAGGCTAGGAGCCTCGGGAACAAGCAAGAAGAATTGGAAATTGTCATTGATGAGAAGAAATTTGATACAACTGGCATTAATGAAACTTGGTGGAACTATTTGCATTACTAAAATGTTAAAATTACTGGTTATAATCTCTTCAGGAAGGATAGAGTGGGTACAAGGGACGGGGGCGGCACTCTACATTAGAGGTGCCATTTCCTGGTTCTGAGTTAATAATAACTCAGGACCACAGAATCTTGAATTCACAGGTATCCACGTGCTAACACCACCCAGGAGTAGGGGTTTGTTATAGACCACCAAATCAAACCCGAAGACAAGATGAGTTGCTTCTTAAACACTTGTATGTAATATGTGGAAAGAAAAACTGTTCTGGGAGACTTCCATTTGGGGGACATATGCTGGAGACCTCATCCAGTAGTAAAACCATCATATAAGTTTCTAAAAATTATAGATGATTTTCTAACACAAAAGGTGTTCACCCAGCATGAGGTAACTATTTTGGCCCTCATTACGATGGATAAAGATGAATTAATCGCTACTTTGGAAGTTGGTAGTTGCCTAGGGACCAGTAATCATGATCTGATTACATTCAATATAGACAAACAGAAGACAGTCCCAACTAGTAAAAATATATTTATAGTTGGTGCTTCAAAAGGGATAATTCCCTAAAGCTGTGAAAAATTATGAGCGAAATTGATCGGGAGGAAAAATTTAGACAGAAAAATGTGAATGAAAATTGTGATTTCTGTAAGAGGAGTTTATTAGATGGCCAACAAGCAAAAATTCCACAATCAAGAAAGAGGACAACTTGGGGGGAAAGCCCATGCTGGTTCAGTAGCAAAGTTAAGGCAGCAATTAGAAATAAATAAAATAAAAAAACCAATATATAATACATGGAAAAAAGGAAAATAGCCCTAATTGCCATTTATCAAGCAATTAAAATTAATCAAATTAATTGCACGATTAAAAAGATTAATCGTGCAATTAATTGCACTGTTAATAATAGAATAAAATTTATTTAAATATTTTTGGATGTTTTCTACATTTTCAAATATATTGATTTCAATTATAACAGAATACAAAGTGTACAGTGCTCACTTTATATTTATTTTTATTACAAATATTTGCACTGTAAAAAACAAAAGAAATAGTATTTTTCAAATCACCTAATACAAGCACTGTAGCACAATCTCTTTATCATGAACATTGAATTTACAATGTAGAATTATGTACAACAAATAATTGCATTCAAAAACAAAACAATGCAAAACTTTAGAGTCTATAAGTCCATGCAGTCCTATTTCTTGTTCAGCCAATCGCTAAGACAAATAAGTTTGTTTACATTTGCAGGAGATAATGCTGACCGCTTCTTGTTCACAATGTCACCTGAAAGTGAGAACAGGCATCCACATGGCACTGTTGTATCCAGCGTTGCAAGATATTTACATGCCAGATGCACTAAAGATTCATATGTCCCTCATGCTTCAGCCACCATTCCAGAGGACATGCATCCATGCTGATGAGGGGTTCTGCTCAATAACAATCCAAAGCAGTGCGGACCGATGCATGTTCATTTTCATCATCTGAGTCAGATGCCACCAGCAGAAGGTTGATTCTCTTTTTTGGTGGTTTGAGTTCTGCAGTTTCTGCATTGGAGTGTTGCTCTTTTAAGACTTCTGAAAGCTTGTTCCATGCCTCATCCCGCTTAGATTTTGGAAGGCACTTTAGATTCTTAAACCTTGGGTTGAGTGCTGTAGCTATCTTTAGAAATCTCACATTGGTACCCTTGCATTTTGTCAAATCTTCAGAGAAAGTGTTCTTAAAATAAGCATGTGTTGAGTCATCATCCAAGACTACTATAACATGAAATGTATGGCAGAATGCAGGTAAAATAGAGCTGGAGACTTATAAATCTCCCCCAAGGAGTTCAGTCACAAATTTAAGTAACACATTATTTTTTAAATGAGTGTCATCAGCATGGAAGCATGTCCTCTGGAATGGTGACCATAGCATGAAGGGGCATACGAATGCTTAGCGTATCTGGTATGTAAATACCTTGCAATGCCGGCTACAAAAGTCCCATGTGAATGCCTGTTCTCACTTTCTGGTGATATTGTAAATAAGAAGTGGGCAGCATTATCTCCTGTAAATATAAACAAACTTGTTTGTCTTAGCGATTGGCTGAATGAGAAATAGGACTGAGCGGACTTGTAGACTCTTAGGGTTGTGCAGTTATGTAACAAAAAAAATCTACATTTGTAAGTTGCACTCTCATGATAAAGAGATGGCACTACAGTACTTGTATGAGGTGAACTGAAAAATATTGTTTCTTTTGTTTATCATTTTTACAGTGCAAATATTTGTAATCAAATATAATATAAGGTGAGCACTGTACACTTTGTATTCTGTGTTGTAATTTAAATCAATATATTTGAAAATGTAGAAAAACATCCAAAAATATTTAATAAATTTCAGTTGGTATTTTTTGTTTAACAATGCAATTAAAACTGCGATTAATCGCAACTAATTTTTTGAGTTAATCACATGAGTTAACTGTGATTAATCGACAGCCCTAATAGCAATTGATATAAATTAGTAATGAAATGCAGAAAATGTATAAGAGAAGCTAAAGCCATCAGGGGAAAGTCCATGGCTGACAAGGCTATGGACAAGAAGGAGTTTCGTTATATTAGGAACAAAAGAAAATCTAGCAATGCTATAGGTCCTCTTCTTGATTTAGATGGTAAAATTGCTAATAATGATGGAAAGGAACTGTTAATAAATATTCCTATTCTGTATTTGGAAAGAATTAGGATGATGAAGTACTTTCCAGTCCCTTAGTAAATCGGAGGATGTTTAACATCTACTAGAGATAAATATTTTTAAATCAGCAGGCCCAGATAACTTGTATCCAAAAGTGGGCTGAGGAGATCTCCTGCCCACTGATGTTAATCTTTAATAAATCTTGGAATACTAGGGAAAGTCCAGAAGACTGGAAGAGTGCTAATATTATGCTAATATACTTATTTATTTATTTATTTTTAATATCTGTGTAACTATAGGCTGGGTAGTCTGACAACAGTCTCAAGCAAAATAATGGAAAAGTTGATATGGGATTAAATTTATAAAGAAAGGATAGGAATATAACTAATGCCAAACAAAACATGGTTTTATGGCAATTAGGTGTTGCCAAACAGACCTGATTTCATTCTTTGAGACTAAGTTTGGTTGATAAAGGTAACTTACCTCAGACAAGTGAGACCTCATAATACATGACATTTTGTGAATAGGGGTGTTTCTATGGGGATCTGCAAGGATGGGGATTTCACTGCTATAATTAAGAGACTTAAAGAGCTCAATCTGTTTAGTTTATCACCAGCAAAAGACTGAGAAATGACTTGATTACCTACCGGGGCAGAAAATGCTGGGTATTAAAGGGTTCTTCAGTCCAGCAGAGAAGGGCATAACAAGAACCAGTGACTGGAAGCTGAAGCTAGACATATTAAAAATAAAGCACACATTTTTAACAGTGAGGGTGAATAACCATTGGCACAAATTCCCAGGGGAAATGGTGGATTCTCCATCTCTTGGTGCCGTTATAGCAGTGCTGGGTGCCTTTTTGGAAGATATGCTTTAGCCAAACACAAGTTGTTGGGCTGAATATAGTGGAAACTGGGTGAAATGTAATAGCCTGTGATAGGATGATCTAATCGTCCCCTCTGTCTTAAACTCTATGAATTCCCTTAGACTGCTTTGAAATTCTCAACCTAGATTCCAAAATTCTTTTTATTTTTGCATTTGTTTTTTCTTCTGTTTTTAATTGCGTGCTCAGAGGGAAGAATTTTTTTTAAAGCATTAACTACAGTCTGAAAACATTTCTGTTTGTCAAAATGTGGGAGGGGAAAAAAAAAGTAGGACAACTATGTTTCCAAAAGTGAGGAAGGAATACTGTGTACCCAACAAAACAGGGACAAGAATGTAAATATGTTACAGATTGCTATTAGACTTTTGGATATAAAAATAAAGTCTAAAAATGATGATTGAAGGGCTGGAAATGAGTAAACCCTTGTTTAAACACAAATATCTTCCATAGATCATTAATGGGGTGAAAAAATATGAAAAAAATACATTTGGTTTAAATCTGGAAGCTTCCCTTAGCATGAAAGTCTCTTTTTACTAGTAAAGAAGAATAATGTGCCCTATGGAATTCCTAGAAAAATGAACTTTATTAAGTGTTCATGGCCATCTGAACTATCCACCCACCCACTGTAAATGTGTTTTGGCAAAATAAGTGTTTGTGTTACCATGGCCTGTTCCATGATGTTATTTTCTTAAGCAAAGGCATTTTTCTAACTGAAATTTGGACAAGGACACAGGCAGAGTGCAATGATTTAGTCCTTGATGGGGAAAATAATTATTTGGAAGGAATGATAAGAGGGAGATCCTCTCAGAAGAGGTAGGAAAACAGAGTTTGTCATGAGGGCCCAATTCATCTGACCAATAGAAGTGGGGCAGAGGATCCCCTCCACTTGGATGTTCCCTTTCCTCAGGATGGGAGTCAGCCACTTCTGTGGTACCACCCCCAGCTTGGATTCTCTGGATTCTTCTCCCTTAGGGCTAGTGATCTGGACAATGAGGGAGGGTCAGGGATCGGGCTCCGTGGGAGATGTGCAGGCTCTCCAATTCCTGCAGCAAAGCTCGCACAGATTTAGTGCGCTTGGGGACCTTCCTGCAGCCTCCTCAGTGCTGGAGAAATCCCTGTTGAAGCAACAAGTGCAGGCATCCCTGGCAACGTAGCACAAAGGCCAGAGTCCATGCAGAGGATGCTCATCTCTGTATCCCCCCAAGTTCCTCATTGTTTCCTGGGTATCGGCAGGTGAGGAGGGTGGAATTGCTGCCTTTACTGCCCTCCAATTAATTAGTGGGGGGAACTTGTATCAGAGGATTTTGCATGATTTTCCACCCCCAGATGGGTGCCTTTGGAGGAAGTGATGCTCTAGGTCTCAGTGCTGAAATTGATATTGACACACTGATTTATACTGTACCTTCCAGAAGTATTGTATCAGAATGTTTTATAATAAAAATAGGAAGCCCAATGACATGTATAAACCACAGTCAGCACTACTCGACAGAAGGTGCATTACAGCAATTAAAACAAATGTAAAACACATGGAAAATTGTTAAAAATCAAGATAAAACCACAGAGGATTAAAATTAGATTTAACAAATCTGAGAGACGGCTGCATAGGGTTGTCAAGGAGGAAGCAATCCAACCACATCAAAGCTAAGGCAAAACAGTTCTGTGAAATAGCAGAAGGTGGAACGGGAGGGTTAAAGGCTGGGACCTAATTCCCAGTGAATTTCAACAGGATTTGGGCATTTTACTCCCTCAGGCTCCTTCAAAAAATCCCAGCCTAAAGTCCTGTGGCCTGATTCTCCTCTCCCTAAAACTGGTTTTACACCAGTCTTATCCCATTGACTACCATGGAACAGCTCTCCTGACTTATGCCTGAGGCCTATTGATGTTAAATATGGGTTTAAGTCTAGTGCAATAGCTATTTGTGGAGGAAGATGTGGCCACAATAACTGAATCATAGAAATTAAAAATAGAATAGGCCTTTTTGGTCACATAACCCAGGAATCCTCAAGCTTTTTTATAATGTGAACCATACCTTAATGGAGTGACTCAGAAACTGCTTCTCCTCCTATTCATCGTTGTGCAGTCTACGTCTCCTCTGATTTGTCATATAACGCAGCAAATACAACAATTCCTTTCATTCAACAGTAAATTAGTTAAACCTGTGTTACAAAAATTAAGCATTTTTTAAACAAAATTAGAACCAAAGGAGGAATGCCAACAGCATGTTACCGTCCATCAGCAAATATTCCTGGCACCATGCGTTGGGAACACTTTGATCCCTGCTGATCAGGGCTGCTCCCTATACTAAGTTATCAAGTGCTCTGTCCAGTCTATTTTGAAGTGCCTCCAGCAATGGAGCTTCCACCCATTCCCCTGGGAAATGATTCCACAGCCTAACCAATTACACAGGAGGAAGGAAGTTTTTCCTGACATGCAGTCCAAAATTTCCCCTCTATAATTTCACTGCATTGCTCTTTACACCTCTGACATACCTTTATAATTTATAAGGTTCACAAATTTTTTAAATGATCATAGAGATTCAAACACAGGAAGGATCTTTTGGGCTAAATCCAATATGCTTTACTTGCACAACTAGTCCTAGTGAAACCAAGAGGACTATTCATGGTAGGAAGACTAGCAGAATCTGTACCTCTTACTGCAGAAGAAAATAACTCCAATCTTGCATTTTGCACTTCAGAAATGTAGAACATTAGGTTATAAAAAGTCTGGTGAACTAAAATGGAATCAGCTAAACCACTTCACTCCTGCACTTCCATAAAGATATGTCAGGTACCATAAGAGAACACTGGAGCTGCATTATATTCTGGAATTTTAGACCCTGATCCTGAAAAGACCTAGGAGTAGAGCCACACAGGGCTTGAGGAGTGCAGTGCCTAACTCCTAGGCACCATGCAGTCTAGTGGAATCCTCAGCTCTGATTTAGGCACCCAGGCTCCTCATACAATACAAGGGAAAGTTAAGCACTAAGAATGGCATACTCAGAAGCCAGCAAGCTAAGCAGCGAGTTACCTACAGCCAAATGCATAGGAGAGGGATGGGGGTTAGAGCCTAGATTCATAACGGTACTTAGGCACCACCTCTCATTGATCTGGGCCTGAGGCATCTTACCGATAGGATGGAGGGAGGCACCTCTTTCTGCTCTGGATTCTCAGCCATAAACCCTCCCCTGAAGTTAAGCACCTAAGCTAGGTCATCCTTTTCTCACAAAGAGCAAGAGACCCCCATTATAGCCAATAGCCCAGCGGTTAAGGCTCTCACCTGCGATGTAGAAGACGCAGATT
The DNA here is from genome assembly GCF_965152275.1 of Natator depressus. NCBI lineage: Eukaryota > Metazoa > Chordata > Testudines > Cheloniidae > Natator > Natator depressus. The sequence goes on along the minus strand of NC_134239.1, from coordinate 35,440,964 downwards.
CAAACCCTTACTCTCCCTGATTTGGAGCAGGGACTTGAAACCAGATCTTCTACCTCCTAGGAGAGTGTCTTAACCACCAGGCTTTTGGGTATTCTGGCCTGAGGATCTGAATTTCACTTTCTGGAGCTATTCCACATCAACAGGGTTAGGCTGCAGCTGAGCAATGGTTTTGAGGATGTCATTGGCACGTAAATGTTGGACTTGGGAACTTAAAGAGGCAGTGAGACCCCCTAAGAACCTTTGTGGATCTAGCCCTTATTCACATGGGCTAGATCAGTAGGACTACTTATATGCTTAATTTTAAGCATATGCATAAGTCTTTGCACAATGCGGACCTTAAAGAACACTGAGACAGTTAAGCTACAGTTGACCATAGGAACACTAGAAACGTACAGAGTTAATCAGTCATTAATAATCAGTTAAGGAAAATGGGATGTTAACCTCATCCTGAGGCAAAGCTGCAGCCTTCTCTCTTTTCTCTTCAGGGGCATGAGCCCTGGGTTCATCTATAAGGGTGCCTGGTGCCTCCACCCAAGGAAACCCCTCCCAGTGCAGAGTACACAGAGGGCCTGTCTTTGGGAAAACATTCAACACCCAAATTCAATATCTCATACAGAGTAATGTCAGTCACAGCACAAAGAAATAAAATACCTATTGCACTTCCCAGAGTAATAAAACAGTAGCTGGGGGTTAATTGGGTATGGGGAACTCAGGAAAAGGGGCAATGGAAAAATGGAACAGGATAATAAAAGACAAAACAACAATACATAAACTCTACCCCTCCTGACATTCACAGCAAATACATACCATCCTGTACGCCCTCCCAGCAGCTGCCTAGGCAAATAGTGAGTTTAGGCTCAGTCTTTGATGGGTGATACAGCACTGAAATCAATGGCTGGTTTAAAACACAATATCAAAATTAATAAACAGGAGTATTCTTTAAAAGTATTCATACCAAGGATGGTGAGATCATCCGGTGGCTCTCTGGTCTGCATCCAAATGAGCAGATAAGTTGGATCTTGGTAGTGTGACCATGACTGTCTCCTTAACCTCTTGGGTTTGTAGTCTCTGATGAGATAATACTGTTCAGTGACCCAGAAACCCCAAAAGGGCTCAAAATCTCCCATTGGGTAGGAATATGAGGGTAGAAAGAGCCTCAGTGGCTGTGATGCTTCTCTCTCTATTCCACTCCAAACACAGCCAAAACTGAACGTAAAATCAAACCCTTTGTCTCTGAGTTCTGGCTTATGATTGGTTCTGGAAGAGTTGCTAGCTAGTTCTGTCTCTGCCCTGGACCCTAGGCAGTCTGGGAAATGGAATCCTGAGCCTCTATAGCCATTGCTGCTGTAGTCCAGGGTGAGTCTCCTAGAGGCTCAGTATGGTATTTAAGGAGTACCCCCCCTCAAGGAGTCAGAGGGGCAATTTAAAATAATTCATAGATAATATGACTTATATATATTTTAAATTGTTGGTTGTGTTCTCAACAATACAGGTAAGGCACATTGAACTGCTGGGTACATTATGTTCTATCTTAAGAAAGAATTAAGAACTTCTTGTATATTACCAAGATTCTCAGTAACAATTCTTATGTTAAAATATTTTCATCTGGCTTACATATGAATGAATTTAAATTGTCCCAGTTTCTTTGATGAAATATTATTTCTTACATGAAATGATTAAAAAATTATTCTTACATGATGAGTGGAGTTTTGCTTTTTTTTGTTATTTCAGAATGCTAAATGAATATACAGACTCTGCTAGAATTAAAACTGAAGGAAATTAACAACTTATTTTTACAGTTTTGCATATTTTTATCTACTATTTAATTTTGTATTTGCTAGCTCTTAATATTTATGTGAACAGTCAGGTCCCAGTTCTCTACAGCCTGGCAACATATTTTGACTTTGCAAAGCTCTGAGATTCTACCACTCTGATTCAGTGGAGCCTCAGATCCTTATATTTTAACTAACTGATGAATAGGTAGGCTAATTTTCTGCTTAAGCTCCAGGAATGGGCATTGGGAGACCTGGATCATGCTATTCCAAGCTCTGCAAGAGACTTCCTTTGTGACCTTTGGAAAGTCACCTTAGGTCTCAATGTCACCATGACTTCTCCATTGATGACGTGGCCATCTTTTAATAGGACTAGACTATCACAAGCCATAGCAGTAAGGGAGCATAAGGTGCCCCCTACTTCCTTGAGCAGATTACCCCTACCACAGTGTGCTGCATGAGAGGGGAAGTGGGCTCTGCAGAACAGCTATTTCCCCCCTCCCTCAGACAGGTGACCAGGATGAGGCCTTGGCTCAGCCCCCCACAATGTGTCAACCTGCAGAGCTGTGCTGACACACCAGGTGATTTAATTGAACCAAATATTGGACTGGTACAGTTTGCTTCCTCCCTGGGTGGGGAAGAGCAAGAAATAACTATACATTGTCCCTTGTTCAGAGTAGATCATAAAGTGGTGATCTAGCACTAAATCAGCGCTTTACAGTCATTGTCTGTAATAGCCATTTAGACCTTGTCTACCACAAAAATTGCACTGGCTTAACTAGAATTGTTTTTATGTTTTTGTTTTGTTTATTTAAACTGGTGCAAAAGCTGCATGGTCACACTTAAATTGGTTTAAAAATGGTTTATATTTAATTTGTTCAGATACTAAATTAAACAAAGTCATTCACAACAGCATGGGGTCCTAATCCCAGGTGGGGCTTTTGGGTACTGCCAGAATATAAATAACCATTGAGATTAGGATCACATGCTGCTAGACATGGTATTAACATAGTAAACAGAGTCCTTGCCCTGGCTTATTTAGAAGGAAAACCTTCCTAGGAAACTTCTTTGGCCCAGTTTTGTGAGAAGGCTCGCTGCTTTTACAGTGATGTGTAAAACAAAGGAGAGAGCAGGTGCTTATTCCTGTTTAAGAGACTGATCTGCCATCATTTTGTGGTTTTTAAAATATGTCCATATTGGTCAATTACTGTCCCCAACCTCTTCTTTACATAACAAGGGTCAGGAATAGACAACACTGTAAGAATGTCAACTTGCAATTGAACCCAAAGCAAAGCAAGCTGTTTTAAAACAGCCAACCTGCATCAGCCAGAGGAGGAAGGAATTTCCACAGACTCAAGGAAAACTGTGGCAGGTTAGAGTTGTCCCGTCTACAGTCAATCACAGGTAGATATACAGAGTAATGTGGGGCTCTGCTCCTATTAGAGGTCATTTGTTTCCAGGTTTACCAGTGTAGCCAGAACATGTTGTGGGTTGGGTAAGAAAGAAAGACCCCTTTAGTGGTCATCTGTGTGGGTTGCCATTTGCAGAGTTAATATGGGCACTTGTGACTGCTTTGTTTTTATCTTACTAATGTTTCATGTTAGACTCGGATGAAAATAATTAGGGCTTGGGAGAGCTTTTAGCCCAGGAATGGGTGGCAGAACTAATAATTCCATGGAAAGAAATTACTGCATTCCTAGGCAGGAAAAGCTGTAACTAAATCTGTTGACCATTTTAACCATTATTGGAATTGGAGAAAAATTGTATATAGGACAGACCATAATCTTTACAGTGGCCTTTTTAATTTCACTAATCACAAAGGACGGTTGGCCAGGTAGTTGCAGAAATTACAGGGAAGTGATTAGAAGTTCACACCAACCTGACGCAGCTTGGGAAAGCAGATGCCTTGTAGGAAGGCAGTTCCCCATAGTGGCCTAATCTGCGGGACAAGGAATAGATTGTAAAATGAGCATGCTAATGAAGGAAAATCTGGGGTAATGAACACCGAAAGTTTGCAGAAGTGCTAATGTTCTCCTACTGATTGCTGTAACAACAGTAGAGCCAGTGCTGCAATGAACTGCACAGGTTGAAGGATCCTGATAGTGTATGACTGATGACTTAACTGCATCTACCTCAGAATAACGCTCTCAGGTTGTACCTACTCAGAGTATCAGTTCATAGACTTTTGAACTTGGTGGGAAGTCTGGGATATAAAGATACAATATCGTATAAGGAATGGGAAAACCCAGTCCATGATGGGTACTGCTGTCAACAGTTATCAGTTGGCTGTATCAGATAAGTTAGAAAAGGAGGTATTGAGGCTATGACCTTAAAACTGGGCTGAGTCTTTTAAGGTAATGACAATTTTAGTCAGCATGGACTGTTGCCTATAAAACATCTTTAAAATTGCTGTTGGTTGAAATCTGGTATGCTATGCAGGTTCCATACAAAAAGAAAACAAAAGATTACTTATGCAGTCCATGAAAGCAGGATTTATAGTATACAAACTTCAGATCCAGACCAAAGCTTCGAAAGTTTTGGTTTGTTTAGCTCTAAGGTTTTGATTTGGTTCCGTCTCTAGTTTATGGGAACATAGGCTGTGGTGTCCTGGAACAACTACAGCCCAATATTCTGTCTCTGGTAGTGTCTTAGTACCTGATGTTTGAGAGAGAGAAAAAAATGTTGGCCAGTGTCTGTCTTTACTTATGATGAGGACAACGAATTCTTTCCCAACTCCTGTTGCCATCTACTATGTGATCTGAAGCATGATGTTCACTTTCCACTATCATCAATTTAGAACATGTAACAAAACAAATGCTTGTCTGTTGCAATTCATTTGGGGCAGCTGTAACTACCAAGCTGACATTAATTGATATTTGTTTTTGGTAACTTTAAAGTAACATTAATGAGAATTTTTTTGACTTTCTCATGGTAAGTTGCTGAGAAACGTGTTCTAGCGTCAGGAGTTTCTGTGCAAATCAGCCAAGATCATTGTCAAAAAAAAAATTTGAATGGAGCCAGAGACTTCATACACCGGTGTCTGCATCCTCCAGAGCCAAAAATAGAGAGCTTCAATTCCCAAAACACTTCCAGCTCCTCATCCTCTCAAACACACACCAGCAACCCAGCTACTGAGGGAGGAGACTCTCATTCCACTAGATAACAGTAATGTACATCACAGCCAATGATGCTGGCATCCAAAGCGATTTACCATCTCTGTATAGACAGAGATCACTTCCTCCACCGCTGAAATGCAGCAACTACTGCACAGCAACAGCAAGGGAAATGAGAGAGAGGAAGTGAGGAACACATCCAACTGAGCTAATAGTAGGAATTAAGGTAGGTAGAATGCCGTTATCCAAGTTGGAGTTGACAGGGACAGTACTTGTGCAAAAAGTCCTATGGGCTCTTTCATGACTAAGGCTGCAAAAGAGTTGTGGGGGTTTGGATCTAAAAGATGTGGCCACAGCTTGTTAAAGTAGCGGAAAGTTGCAGGCACAGTTTGTTTAAGTTGCGGTCAGTTCAGATATCATAAAAAAACCCAGGAGGAATAAAGACCCCCTCTGCATACCCCCACAAGGAGCACCAGCCTTTGGTGCATACCCACACATAAGCTCCAGCCAAATTTGAGTGAGTGGCATTGTGATCTGTCGCACAAGATTGCAACACCACTCAAATTCGGCCCGCCCTCCCTTCCATCATGATGGGCAGGTGCAGGGTGTGCATAGAGGTGCCCTGAAAGCAGAGGTGTGGTGGGGTTGCAGAGTAAGGGGGACTTCAGGACATATTTGGCAGCAGTGTTCTTTACCCTCCAACAGGGGCTGGATTACTACACACACACAAATCTTCCAGTCCCCAGGAGAGACCTGTGACAGACGGTTTAATTCACAGTTAGATCTTTAGAGACATTCAGCTGTCCTCTGGTACAAGTCAATCTTTGCTGAATTCAGTAGCTAATTTTCAGCCACTGCAATTAAAGGAATACAAAATAATTCATGGGGTGCCATGCAGTGTTCTGTTGCCTGCTCCCTGCTTGCTTCTGTCATGGAAAAAGATCTGCTTTTCTGTGAACAACTCAGTTTTTCCCCTCTCCCATCCCACCCCTCCATTCTCCAATCCCCAGGGCTGAGTGAGGGGTGAATCCCTGCTCCCTAGAGCCAGCCCCACCCCAGAGACCCTTGGAGGCCTTGTAGGCTGCTTGCACCATCAGGTCTTCCCTGTCCCAACCCTGCACCCTGCAGGAGGCACATGCCCCAGCCCCTGGGCAGCTCCACTCACTGGGGCCTTCCTGAGCCCATCCCCTGGCACAAACTGGTATCCACAGATGGTGAAGTCCTTGAGGTTATCCTACTCATCTGCCTCTACCACCACCTCCACCATGTGTGCAAGATTGCAACACCACTCACTCAGATTTGGCTCAGCCACCCGTCTGTCATGACGGGGGGTGGCTGGGTCAAATTTGAGCGAATAACATTGCAAAAACATTACACTGTGTATTTGCAAGTTGTGGTGGGTATTAGAAGTTGCAGTTTCTGCAACAAAATTTTGGCCCACAATTGTCTTACAGCCTTATTGATGACAAGTGGGAAAGACAGAACCTCCAGCAGCACATTGCCACCAACACCATACTGGGTTGTATGGAATCTGAGGTAACTGTTCCAACTATTGAAGCATTAGCACCACTTCCTACAACACTTGTTTGACTGTACCCAACCCCTTCTGGCTCTGGTTACCTTTCCTAGACCTGAAGATCTCTGTGTAGCTTGAAAGTTTGTCTCTGTCTCTACCACCAACAGAAGTTGGTCCCATAAAAGATATTATCTCACCTACCTTGTGTCTCTGATTACCTTCTGACATTTGACAAGGCCGTAGCACAGGGTTAGATAGTTATGGGTTCCAAAACAATGTCACACCCTTGTATTGTAATCTATGTTTGTCAGCACAATGAAAATGTTCATAAAGATTTTATTACCTTGAAGTAAACTATAACAAAATAGCTTTTTAAGAGGACATCTTGCAGTTGTAAGACATTCTGGTTTCACTTATATAAAACTGAATTTGTAGACATAAGTTTTTGCCAGCAAAACTAAGAGAAAAAACTTCAAAATCTTATGAAACTGTTGCCAAGGAATATTCCAGGACTCTGTCGTGCTGTACTTCTCTGGCATTTTGATGTAAATACTTCTACAATAAGAAGGGTGACAAAGATAGAAGAATAATGTTATTAGATTTGTGGCTTCTTGAGGTTTCAACTATGTCAGGTTATAACACTTAAATTAATAAAATTAACTAATTCTGATAAAATAAGATTTCTATATACCACACCGCATCCTTCTGAGAAGAGAGACACTAATCTTGAACACATGTCAAGTTCCTATAGAAGAAAGTAATGATAGATCATTTGGCTGAGGTGTATTATTTAGCAGCATTATAGGAATGTGCTACCTTTAAACTCTCTACCATCTCGTTTTAATGGTATTATTTTTCCTTTTTCTGGCAAACATGGCATTTGTCGACTCTGATGTAAGTGAGAACCATAAAATCATGGGTTTTAAATAACTGCAAGATGTCTTGGTTAACAGCTTACATTTCTACCATAACCCATCGGCATGTATTTAAGGATTTTTTTTTTTTTGTCATTGTGCGGCAATAAAATAGTGCAAATAGAGAATATGCTCAGTAAGTCAGTGTGTGAAGTTCTAGCACTTTGCCAAGGTCAGTGTATTTCTGCTTTCCTCTATGCTGCATGGCACTGTTGCTACAGTTCCATTTTAGCTTTTACGTAATTGTTCTCACTCTTCGGCATCCAAATAATAAGGTCAACTGGAACCATCTCAAATAACTAAAGCAATTCCTGTCTTAAATGGCTTCATATGTGGAAAGTCATATGATCATCAGTTATTACCTTTCGCCTGGATCTTCTGAAACCTACCAGAAGTGTGTTAGAATGTACAAAAAGCAACAGAGCTCAGTGGCTGGACAGAACACTTGGCTGTTATCAGCAGCTGGTGAGCAGCTTGATCCAAATATTTGAGTCTGGCACAGATAAAATTAGGATTGAGAAGTTACTTAGCTTTCAGTGACCCATTGTACAGCCTCTTTAAACTCCACTTTACAAGACAAAAGCATATTTGTTCCAGGAGAAAAATATTATAAGAATGAAAGTCTCTAATTTTATATTGCTTTTGAAAATTGGCTTTAATACCATTGTATTCACCAATGCTACATTGTGAAGTTTTTTAGTTATAAAACATAACATCTGGGATATGGTATCCATCTGATTATGTTTTATCCAAACTGAGCATAGATACCAGCAAGTGTTATTTTGCATTTATTAACTGGAACATATAGTAAAAGTCCACCAATTTTCCTTTTCTTCCTTCATCTGGGAAATTGGGGAGAAAGAAGGAAAGTAGTTAAAACTGCTATAAACTGCTATATTTTTTGTATTGTATAAAAATCCATTTTTTGTATTGTATAAAAATCTTTAAATCAATAAGAATCCTGTGACTATATAAAATATGTTGGATACATAAAAATAAAGCACAAGCTTCTCATCAATGTTTCTCCCTTGCAGTGAAGGTCAGCAAAAGAAAGAAAACAATGTCATATCCAGGGACAAATTAAAGCAAGCCAGAGCCTGGGCCCACCAAAATTTTGGGCCCCTCTCAAAGACATTATCTCCAGGCTGATCTCACATACCCCCTCCAAGAGATTCTTCGTCCTGTTCCAACCCCCTTTTCCTCCACAGTCCTGAACCACCTTCCTCTTCCTTCTTACCCTCCCTTGTCTTCTCAGCCCCTTTCCTCAGCTCCTTTAGCCTCAGCCCCAAGCACTCCCTCCCAGACCCATCCTTGTTAGGCCCACTCTCCTCAACCTTGAGGCTCTCTTCTTCTCTACCTCCTTAAGATACCTAGCACTCCATGGTTTCTTCCTCTCAGTCACATGGCTACCCAACCATACTTCTCAATCATTTTTCTTTTGGCAGGATGGCTTTCTATTTGGCAGAAAACTTTCCTGTTCCACACTGATCTTATGGTATTGCATTTTTTGTATTCTGAATTCTACACAGACAATGTTATTTATGCTAACATAGTTAATCTTACAACATATACATTTCTTACACTATAATTTTTGGTTCCTCATTTGAGTCTGTTGTTAGGATATAGATATTCAGGCCTGTCTGTAAAGGCCTATACTCTAAGAATGTAGGTGTATTCTTATCACTTGGCTAGTTAGAGGTATAAAAGAAAGAATCAAAATCACTGTCTGCCAGTGTAAGCTTCTTCTCTTACTATGACAGTCTGAGGCCCTGTTCTTAGGCTAAGGCCTTTGGCTGAGCAACAGAGGCAGCCATAAGCTGGGAAGTGACTGGTCACATCCTCACATTCCAAACTAGTCACATTGAAATAAGGTGCTATTGGGCTGTTAGGAATACAATCCTGTCCTGATAGTGCCTATCACCTCCAGAGAAAGGGAAGTGCCTAGAAGATGTAAAAGGAAGCTTAGTTTGATAACATCCTGTCTGGCAAGAACTCACTTATCAATAGCTGGGATGTGAAATCCTCACTTCTGTATTGTTTTGTCATTCTAGTTCCTACTTCGCCATTGTTTGTCTGTATAATCTCTGTCTGGTTCTGTGATTGTTTCTGTCTGCTGTATAATTAATTCTGCTGTATAATTAATTTTGCTAATTAAGGTGGTGGGATATAATTGGTTACATAATCATGTTACAATATGTTAGGATTGGTTAGTTAAATTTCAGTAAAATGATTGGTTAAGGTATAGCTAAGCAGAACTCAAGTTTTACTCTATAGTCTGCAGTCAATCAGGAAGTGTGTGTGGTGTGGGTGGGGAAAATGGTAACAGGGAATGGGGCTGGGGAAACTGGAATCATGTTTTGCTAAAGGGGGAAATGGGAACAGGGAATGGAGATGGGGAAATTGGAATCATGTTTGGCTAAGCGCAGGAATGGGAACAGGGACACAGGTGTTAAGCTCTGTGGTGTTAGAGCTGGGAAGGGGGACACTAAGGAAGGAAACTGGAATCATGCTTGCTGGAAGTTCACCCCAATAAACATCGAATTGTTTGCACCTTTGGACTTCGGGTATTGTTGCTCTCTGTTCATGCAAGAAGGACCAGGGAAGTAAGTGGGTGAAGGAATAAGCCCCCTAACATCTTGGTGCCGTGACTCGGATGCATCGGATCGGATGGGTGAGTGGCAGCCTGTAAGTCCCCCTCCCCAACAGTCCGCGCAGTTGCTTGGAGGGGGTATTGCGAACTCTCGTGATGGTAGTTGTGGGTTCTGGCAAGCCAGGGTAAAGGATTTTTTGGATAAATGGATAAGGAAGAACTAGGGCCCATACCAGGTGCAGGGGTCAACCTGGGATGAGACTAAAAAGGAAATGGAGGAAGTGTTAGGGGACACAGAGGGATGGGGGGTGGCTGAGGAGCCCACCCTCCTTTGGTATATGGGTAGTGGAAGAAGGTCCCTGCCCATGGGGACTGAATGCCTTCCAGGGAAAGGAGGCACGTCAGTCCGCTTGTGAGAGGTTTGAAGTAAGGGCAGATTTATGGGAAGCTGCCAGTAATCTTTCAAGTTTGGTGCTGCTTCAGCAAAGGCTGCTGAAGGGTTGTAAATTAGTTAGGGGTGGTTAAAGATGATTTGGCACAACAGGGTTTAAAGTCAAAAGCAGAGTTAACAGACTACCTTTAGAGACTGGAGCTGGGACTTGGTCCTGGGGGAGTGGAGAGAAAGAAGGGGAAGAAAAAAAAAAGTTTCAAAGTGCAACCTGCCTTTCCACACTCTTTTGTTTTTCTGAAGTTTTAATGGAGGGTACTTTGGATACTTATGTGAGATGTCAAGAAGGAAGTTTTTGTTTAATGATAAAACCCAGTTATATAAATGTAACCGTATGTGCAACTCTGTGCAGTCACATTGGATGGAAACTTGGTAATTAAATTATCCAAGGGGGTCAGGTAGAGTTGCTACTACCACCACTATGCTTCTGTCCCCAGAACCCTTTACAGCTATTCTGAAGGAAAATGGGTCCTTTTCCCACAGAAATGGTCTATAAGGGACTGCTGCAGGCAGCAGGAGGAGAGAGAATCTGATCAAAATGATTTGACTATTGGGTAATGTAATCAAAATCACTAAAGGATGTAAGGGGTTCTATTGGAACTTAACTTGGCTGCCCCTGGTTGTGTCTAGTTGTACAAGATGGAAGTGTAATTGGGGTACAGTTGTGTAAAAAAGTAATCACAGTGCAAGAGATGTTAGGCAAAAGAGAATTTTGTGTGTGCACACAGGTAAAAGAAAAGGAAAAGGGGAGGAATGATGGGAGCACTGAGCCTTGGGGTGGCTCTGGGGGATCAGATTGTTGCTTTGGTGGGTGTGCATGAAAACTCTGTGGACCAAGTGTAAGCTGTGAGGTTGCTCTAATCTTCACTGTCTCATGACATGGGTGGGGGATGGCTTCAAAAGGCTGACCTGGGAGGGGGGAGATGTGTATGGGAATGCAAAATGCTCAACTAGGAGGCCAGCACATCCTATGCATGTGCCTCTAAGACCAGTATCTGCAAACAGCCTGCCATACAGAAAGGCTGAATAAGTCACACATTACTTTAATAATATTTAATGTGGAATACGCTCAGGCTATTTGGACAAAAGGAGAGATTACTCAAGAGTAAAGAAAGGATATTCTATGAATGTTTTTAAATAGTTTCTAAAAAGGAAAAGCAGGTTCCTGAGCCTCAGTCATCTTTGTCAATTGTCCTATTTTATACTCTCCTGAGACTCTGTTTAGAACTTTCAGGTCAAAGAAACTGAAGGGTTAGAGTTCGTGGATTTAGCTGATGAAAACTGGTGTCACCCCTTTGAAGTCAATGAAGCTGTGTTGATTTGCAACTCATGAGGATTTAACTATATTTTTTATAAAGAGCAATCATCTACACTAGTACAAAAATAGAGCCTCAGAACTATGCTTTTAGGAATGTTTAATTACATTATTGCTTGACCTACTGTAAGTATTGCATCTTGTGCTACGTATGCACAGACACCCTTTAAATATGAAGCGTCTGTTTTAAAGGGTGTGGGCCCTGGTCACACTACCCGATGGTACGGCACTGCAATCACACTGCCTCAACTCCTCACTCTTGGTTCTCTGGTCTATTCAGAAAATAAACACTTCCTTTGTTACTCCTAGCCTCAAACTCTTCTTTCCTCTGAGCAAGGGAGCTCTACCAGTTCCACTCTGCATCCTAGGCCTCTCAAGAGATATTCATACATATTCCCTACAAGTTTCTTCCTTGACCTGGTCCCTAGATTCAAATTCCTTCTTCCTTTGGGGCAGAGTCTCCTCAGTCTTCCTTGTGGCTGTGCTTAAGTCTAGGCAGTGTTGGCAGCAGCAACATACCACTTTCTAGATTAACTTTCACTGATCCTATCTGACTGAGCTAAGTGCTCTCCTTTATGAGCCCCGGCAAGTAGTCACCTGATTTAAACACCTGGCCTCCATTCCCAACATAGCCTGGTATCCTTCCCCAGAACAACCTGTTCTTAAAGGGGCCATATCTTGGGTTGGCTGGCCCCAAGTACCACTACCCTAAAGGGGCCAGACCATCTTGAAGAACTCAGGACAGGTGAGGTCCCAGAGGATTGGAGAGATGTGCAATCATAGTACCTATCTTTAAAAGAGGAACAAGAGGACCCGGGGAATTATAGACCAGTCAGCCTAACTTTGATGCCTGGAAAGATAATGGAACAAATTATTTAAAAATCAATTTGTAAGCACCTAGAGGATAGTATGATTATAAGGAGTAGCCAGCATGGATTTGTCAAGAACCAAATCATGCCAAACCTACCTAATTTCCTTCTTTGACAGGGTTACTGACCTAATGAATAGGAAGGAAACAGTAGATGTGATATATCTTGATTTTAGTGAGGCTTTTGACACAGTCTCACATGGCATTCTCATAAGTAAACTAGGGAAATGTAGTCTAGATTAAAGCACTTTAAATTGGGTTGGATGCAAAGCTGGTTGCAAACTGAGTTATCAGTGGTTAACCTTCAGACTGGGAGAGCATCTCTCCTGGCTCCAGTACTAGCCAATAATTTCATTAATGACTTGGATAATGGAGTGGAGAGTATGCTTATAAAATGTGCAGTTGACACCAAGATAGAAGGGGTTGCAAGCAATTTGATGGACTGGATTAGAATTCAAAATTATCTTGACAAAGTGAAGAATTGGTCTGAATTCAACAAGATAAAATTCTGTAAAGATAAGTGCAAAGTACTACACTTAGGAAGGAAAAATCAAATGGAAGACTACAAAATGAGGAATAACTGGCAAGGCAGTAGTATTGCTGAAAACGATCTGGGTTTTATAGTGGATCACAAATTGAATACATTTCACCATTAGGGTGCAGTTGTGAAAAAGGCTAATATCATTCTGGGGTGTATCAACAGGATTGTCATATGTAAGATCTGAGAGGTAGTAGTTCCACCCTACTTGGAATAGGTAAGGCCTCAGCTGTAGTGCTGTGTCCAGTTCTGGGCTCCATATTTTAAGAAAGATGTGGACAAACTGTAGAGAGTCCAGAGGAAATAAAAATTGTAAAGGGTTTAGAAAACCTTGGTACCAGTCAGCTCTGTGTTCTTGGGGAACCACAGCACAGTATCCAGCCTGTCTGAGTTATGAAGGACACCCTTGCCCCAGTCTATGCTTGAACCAAAACTGATCAGAGGAAAGATGTACAGAAAGCAATGAAAAGGCAGTGGGGGACACACCTAAACCCCTCCTGACAAGGGTGACAGGATTAAGGCAACTCCCCTAGCCTCATCTGCATCAAAGATGGGACAGGGAGGCATCTCTATTAGCACAGAGATTGGAGAACAGAGATTCCAAGGCAAGAACCGCACTGAACTCTGGGACCAGAAAAGCAGGGAAGCACTGCATCATGTGGGATCTCTGCTCCAGATGTTAATGAACCTACGCCTGCACACACCCAGCTCAGCAGTTATCAGACCAATTCTAGTAATAAATCCTTGATTGATATCCAAAATCCTGAAGCTGCCTAATTGCATTGTGAGCTCCCTGGAAGGAACACCACCCATAGTAAAGAGTGATCAGCTGCTATTGTCTAGCCTAAAGAAAACCCTTGAGTCATCAGTTTACCCATAAACAAATCTGGTGTTCTCTCTTGAACCATTGTTGTTTCCCTACAAAAAAACCTACCCACTCTAAAGTAAGTGTTTTGATGCATGGATCCAAACTCTGTATCAGTTCCACTGGGATTTCATCTTCTCCTGACTGATCGTGCTGGGGGCTCTGCCTATCTCCAGCACTCAGGACCCTGAGCAACCACCATCACCTGGGAACCCCGACCAGTTCAAGCTTCATGGAGTGGTGAGACCCCCATCTCTCTCTCTCTCTTTCTCTCTGTTTTCTTTTCTACCTCAGGTATAACTTTCTAACCCTGACTTATTTGATCAGGTATAGTTGTCTATATATGACTTTTGTGATCTTTAATAATGTAACTATTATGTTTGTTTAGGCTCTCCTTATGTCGTTATCACTATTATTCAATAAATAACTTTTATGGTTAAGCTGGTTTCTTCCCTCTCTCTCTCTCTCTCTCTCTGAACTTTACTCTTTTGTGTTTTTTGCTTCCCCATTTACTCTGCAACAACGCTCCTCTTACCTGAGCTACAGATCCCTGTAGTGCCCAAAAATACTGTGGGGTTTGCTCATCAAGTGGGTTACTACCAGTACAATTGTAACGTGAAGGTGGGGATAGGGTCGCGCTGAACCTGTGACATACGAGGGTGGCAGCTAGGAAGTGCTGCTTGGCCCAGCTTATTGAGCCCAGGGACATATAAGGGTGGCAGCCTGAAAGTGCTGTTCGATCCTGCCTGCTCAGGCTTAATCTATGCCAGTGCGGTACCTGTGGCATATAAGCGTGGCAGCTTGGAAGCGCTTCTTGGCCCAGCCTGTTGAGCCTAAGGGCATATAAGGGTGGCAGCTTGAAAGTTATGCTTGACCCAGTTCGCTGAGTCCAGGGACATATAAGGGGTCAGCTTGAGAGTGCTGATTGACCCGATCCACTCAGATTTGCTCTGTTAATATATGTGTGTGTGTGTGTTCATCTGGTTCTGGGGCTGGAGGAACCCAGCCCTGGGGAACCTAGGTCCTGCAGGATAGCCCCATTGGGAGGGGACTTGCAGAAGAGAGAAGTAGAGCTCCATATGAAAACACAAGTGACACAAACAGTACATTGATAGAATTACAGAACTCCCCCCGGCTCCCAGAAGAGTAACTCTAATAAATGAGGGTACCCCGAAGTAACGGGAAAAACTGGTGGTAACCTGACCTATGAGGAAAGGTTAAAAAAATTGGCCTGTTTAGTCTTGGGAAAAGAAGACTGAGAGGTCACCTGATACCAGTCTTCAAATATGTTAAGGGCCGCTATAAAGAGGATAGGGTGATCAATTGTTCTCCATGTCCATTAAAGGTAGACAAGAAGTAATCAGCTTATTTTCTGCAGCAAGGAAGATTTAGGTTAGATATTAGGAAAAACTTTCTAACTATAAGAATAGTTAAGCACTGGAATAGGCTTCCAAGGGAGGTTGGAGATTTTTAAGTCAGGAATAGTCTAGGTTCACTTGGTCCTGCCTCAGTGCAGGAGGCTGGAATAGACAACCTCTCAAGATACCTTCCAGCTTTTGTGCAACTTGTCATCCATGTGAAAAGGCATGCAAACTCTCCTTGTGGCTGCCATTCACTTTATTCCATTCATAGATGCAAGATAAGGAAATACATAGAGTTTCAGTCATGGTCATCAATACTCTAGCCCCTTCCCTCATAAACCAAATACATCACTCCCACAACATGCATAGGAGACAGATTCTTCATGCCAACGTTGGCCCTTTTTATGATATATAGCTAGTGAAACTCAGGCTTGGGAATACTCAGGGAACACCCTGGCACGAAGAGGCACCCTGGGTGTCTCAGAGTTCCATGCTACCTTTCTTGTAGCCCCAAGTATAGGATGTGGGCCAGAAGAATGAGGCAAGTATAACCAGAGAGCACTTGGGGACTGTTGCAGCCACGTGTAAGCTGTGAGGTTGCTCTAATCTTCACTAGGGGCAAAGTAGTTCTCCCGCATCTCACCCCACCCAGCCCCAGAATATGGAAAGTTGTTGTAAAGCCCCTTCTGCTCTTATACTGAGTGGCATTCAGAAGGAATGGAGAATTGGATCCCCTGCCTTAAACAGTCTTGAATAACCAGCCTAGTCCAGATTCAGAATTCTCTTCTAAATTCAGGTGTCCCTGAGGGCAGTAGCAGCACTGTGCCATATCCAGGAATAAGTTTAAATTCGGAGTTAGTTTTTCTTCAGTAGACAGCAGGTGGCAGCAAGGGTTTATAGATGCACCACATTGTTGAAAGAAGAAAAATCCTTTAATCTGTGAGTTCTAACAACATTCCTTGGAAAAACTATAATTTGTTTCTAACAGTCTTGCAGTGTGGTGAACATAATAAATCATTCTTCGTTGCCCTTGTGTACTTGTAATATGAGTTATTTCCTGTGTTGCTAGGAGATAGTGCAATCAGATTGGGACAAGATGATATGACTTGCCACTCCCAAATACCATTGTTTCTGTAGGATTCAGTCTATTGTGTAAATAAATTTTAGGCACTTTGATAAACACTTGTTTTTTATTATTAATCAGATCATTACCTTTATAAAAATATTACCTTGGAGTATTAGCATGGGTGTGTGCATGTGTTCAGATCCATCCCAAGAGTTCTGACTCCCAGGCCTTGTTTTAACCACTAGAAAGGCCTCTTTCCTCCTTATTTCAGTTGTTTGTCTGGATACAGCCTTGTGTCTAGGGCCTCAAAGTGGGTGCTTAGATTAAAAAAAGAGAAGGGGCAGTATGCCTAAAACAAATGCTATAAAAAAAGAAGTCAAAAACTCACTTCATGAAATACGTAGTGATGGGCTGGTTCTGGACAGCACCACTGGAAGCTGCAGAGACTTGGTGCCTTCTGTTCAAAAGCCACTGAACTCTTTTAACATTTCTTCATAGATTCATAGATATTAAGGTCAGAAGGGACCATTATGATCATCTAGTCTGACCTCCCTCACAATGCAGGCCACAGAATCTCACCCACCCACTCCTGCAAAAAACTTCTCACCTATGTCTGAGCTACTGAAGTCTTCAAATCATGGTTTAAAGACTTCAAGGTGCAGAGAATCCTCCAGCAAGTGACCCATGCCCCATGCTACAGAGGAAGGCGAAAAATCCCCAGGGCCTCTTCCAATCTGCCCTGGAGGAAAATTCCTTCCCGACCCCAAATATGGCGATCCGCTGAACCCTGAGCATATGGGCAAGCTTCACCAGCCAGATACCCAGGAAAGAATTCTCTGTAGTAACTCAGATCCCACTCCATCTAACATCCCATCACAGGCCATTGGGCCTATTTACCATGAATATTTAAAGATCAATTAATTGCCAAAACCATGTTATCCCATCATACCATCTCCTCCATAATTTATCCATAAATTATCGAGTTTAATCTTGAAGCCAGATAGGTCTTTTGCCCGCACTGCTACCCTTGGAAGGCTATTCCAGAACTTCACTCCTCTGATGGCTAGAAACCTTTGTCTAATTTCAAGTCTGAACTTCCCGATGACCAGTTTATATCCATTTGTTCTTGTGTCCACATTGGTACTGAGCTTAAATCATTCCTCTCCCTCTCCAGTATTTATCCCTCTGATATATTTATAGAGAGCAATCATATCTCCCCTCAACCTTCTTTTGGTTAGGCTAAACAAGCCAAGCTCCTTGAGTCTCCTTTCATAAGCCAGGTTTTCCATTCCTTGGATCATCCTAGTACCCCTTCTCTGTACCTGTTCCAGTTTGAATTCATCCTTCTTAAACATGGGAGACCAGAACTGCACACAGTATTCCAGGTGAGGTCTCACCAGTGCCTTGTCTAATGGTACTAACACCTCCTTATCTCTACTGGAAATACCTCGTCTGATGCATCCCAGGACCGCATTAGCTTTTTTCATGGCCACATCACATTGGCGGCTCATAGTCATCCTTTGATCAACCAGTACTCCAAGGTCCTTCTTCTCCTCCGTTACTTCTAATTGATGCATCCCCAGCTTATAACTAAAATTCTTGTTATTAATCCCTAAATGCATGTCCTTACACTTCTCACTATTAAATTTCATCCCATTACTATTACTCCAGTTTACAAGATCATCCAGATCCTCCTGTATGGTATCCCGGTCTTTCTCTAGATTGGCAATACCTCCCAGCTTTGTGTCATCCACAGACTTTATTAGCACACTCCCACTTTTTGTGCCGAGGTCAGTAATAAAAAGATTAAATAAGATTGGTCCCAAAACCGATCCCTGAGGAACTCCACTGGTAACCTCCCTCCAGCCTGACAGTTCACCTTTCAGTATGACCCACTGTAGTCTCCCTTTTAACCAATTCCTTATCCACCTTTCAGTTTTCATATTGATCCCCATCTTTTCCAATTTAACTAATAATTCCCCATGTGGCACAGTATCAAACGCCATACTGAAATCTAGGTAAATTAGATCCACTGTTTCAGAGTAACAGCCGTGTTAGTCTGTATTCGCAAAAAGAAAAGGAGTACTTGTGGCACCTTAGAGACTAACCAATTTATTTGAGCATGAGCTTTCGTGAGCTACAGCTCACTTCATCGGATGCATACTGTGGAAACTGCAGAATGAGCTGTAGCTCACGAAAGCTCATGCTCAAATAAATTGGTTAGTCTCTAAGGTGCCACAAGTACTCCTTTTCTTTTTAGATCCACTGTGTTTCCTTTGTCTAAAAAATCTGTTAATTTCTCAAAGAAGGAGATCAGGTCTACCTTTTGTAAAACCATGTTGTATTTTGACCATTGACCTCAATGTCCTTAACTACTTTCTCCTTCAAATTTTTTTCCAAGACCTTGCATACTGCAGATGTCAAACTAACAGGCCTGTAGTTACCCGGATCACTTTTCCTTTCCTTTCACTTCACATACGGATGTTTCTTACAGGCCAAGGGTTGCCAGCAGTAGTGCCTTCATTTAACCCTCTATAATTATAGAGCAGGAGCAGCAGTGATCATACATTAAGGACCCCATCTTGGATTCAATCCCAGGGATTGGATTAGAGTCACCTCCTTTTGACAGAGTAATTATCCATCATTTCCAGTTATTAGCAACTCCTTTAGTTTTCAGAAACAAGGCTTTACATGGAAAACACATGAAGCAGCAGGACTTTCGCTGCTGGGGAAGACTGTGGTAGAGAGTGAAACTGATTATGTATTCTTCCAGTGTAAAGATAGCCTTATAAATAATTTTCAAGAGTCCAGGGACCCCATGTTTTCTCCACTGAAGTCAAAGGAAGTTTTGTCATTAACTTAAGTAGGAAGAGGCTCAGGCCCCAGATTTGATAGGGAGATTCACAGTCAGTTCATCATATTACCATCCCCGTCTCCTGTAAATTCTGCTGTCCATACATAGTTAATGAGGGGGACACAATTATCATATTCTGTAACATGTTTTATTTTATCTGTCATCAAAGGAACAGACTACAAATTTACATCTCATTCTATATAAGGAGCAGTACATAGCTGCACTGCTCCAGGAGCAGCCCAGGACAAGGAATGATGACTCAGAAAGCCACCGATACTTCCCTGGCTCCTGGGAGAATATTTGGCTGTACAGGGTGCAGATGTCTTCCTCCTCCAGCATGCTGGTTCACCTCTGCTCCATCCAGTCCCTGGCCCTCTGCAGTCGCATATGCGGTGGGGAGAGAAAGGAGAGATTGTGCCTACTGTCTGCTTTCCCCCAGTACAAAGAAGCAACACAGCTAGGCTATTTAAGAGGATGGGGAGAGCTCTGACAACCCCTTGTCCACCTGCACAGTAGTGTTAGGGCCAGTTCCAAACTGGTCCCAAGTTAGTTTTAAATTTTCTAGGCACCATGGCGATTTCAGTTACAGGAAACCTATTATTAAAAAGACAATAATGTTTGTTTTATTAACCTAGCCAGAACATAAACTAACAGATAAAATCCCTCTTATTTTTTTCTCTTCTTCCCTGTTACACTACTGGTCATCAAAGAGTAAGACTCAGACACATGTTTCTTTACCATCTTAGGAAAACGTTAAGAAACCCTTCCCGCCCCCCACTTTTTAAATACAGTTGCTGAAAAAGTTATACGCATTTTGCAAACTGGCAGCTTTGGGAAGCAATAATGAAAATGGGGGTGGGGGGAAAGTATTCACATTTCGAACATATTTGGTGACATTTCTGGAGTTTTAGTGTGAAATCTGGGGGGGGGAGGGTGGGAAAGCCAAGCAATTTTGTCAGTATCTAATCATAAGGATAATCTTTTTTACACTAATAGTATCTCTTTATAAACTGTTCAAAACAGTTACCAAATGATGTAGTGTTACCAAATGATGTAGAGTGTATTAAAAGGTTCTTTACATAACAAAGGTCTTCACCTCATGAACAAACTATGTTCTTTTTCCTCACCACAGGATATATGATTCTGTTCCAAGGTGCTATGTGTTTAAAAGTTTAAAACTTCAAAGCTGAGACAAATTATTTGGTGAAATAAATAGTTCTTTAAAAATATTTTGGTAATAAAAGCAACCTGTAAACCCTTTGAACATAATAAACAAACTCCATTAGATTTAATTGTTTTTTATTATTAGCTGCATTCATCCCTGTTGGAATTTATTTTTTGCTTGATGCATGTGTGCTCTGCACTACTTAATTATGATGTTAGATAATATAAAATGCTGTATTGACCGCACAAGGAAAATATTTGGACAGTTGTCTGGAGTTGCCATTATTGGCTTTAATTATGATCTTCTGTCTTTTGGGTACTGAATGAGCCAGAAAATTCTACATATGTGCCAAAATATTCATTAGTATTCCCTTCTCTGTCATTGTTCTTGAAGAAAAAGTTATTTCTGGCATCATGTTGCAATTCTTATTAGTGGAGACTTAGATGCTTCACAGATTTTTGTGATCATCAGTTTGAGAATACACTTCTGGGTATAACTTATATGTACAGGTGCTTTAATAATCATCTGGTAAAAGTGAAAACACGCTTTGATCTTCTTCTATGACATGTGAACTATGAATACTTTTCAGCCCTCCAAGTGACATAGCTGCTAGAACTATGTTTATATGCTACCCTGCTGGAGAGACAAATACAAATGCAAGCCTCTCTCCCAGGGTAAAAGTGATGCTCTGAGTTTTTATAGGTAAGGCACTGGGATATCACCGCCCCTAAAGCAGTAAGAATGCAACCTCAGAAATGTTCTTTGTTGAAATAAATGTATTTTGGTAATAAAAACAAGCTACAACAATTTGGTGTTCTTTGTCTTTGCCATATTACCCTCTCTGGGGTAGCCAGATAGCATAATGAATGTAACAGCTCTGAAAGGAGATCCCATGAATGAAAACATCAATTTCCTGACACATCACCACTCAGATTCTGTTCAGAAAGGTAATCCCTTTTTTGGCATACATTCTTGAACTGGCTGGTGGGCAAGGATGACCTCATATTCCAATACATAGTTCCACCCACAAAAATCATTTTTAACTTAGGCCCTTGTCTATACGGAACTTTTAAGCTGCCTCTGCAGTGCTGGCCTACCAGGCTCCACACTGTCCCTTGAAATTGATACTTGAGGCTCCATGTAAACAGATGCTGCTGATTTTGGAGGCATGTGATGACATCTTTCACTTGTCACCTATCACACTGGACCACATGCTTGCCCTTGATCTTTGCACACAACTCTTATTGAGTTTCTGGCACTTTATGTATCATCTCACCTTCTTGCGGCAGATGGTTTGGGAGCAAGTCAGAGCCTGTGACTTGTACAGGAAGATCTGGCTTGTGCATTTGCATCTGCAGCCTAGGGGTTTATAATACTCTCATGATTGATCTTTAGGAGAATCACAGAATTGATCTCCTAGACAGAGCTTTAAAGCCTTTGTATTGCTCTGAGCTTTTGGCCTAGCCTGTGGATTGGTGTAAGTTGGTATCTGTTTGGTTTTACTGTTATTTGTACCTGATATATTAATGTATGGCCTGTATTTGTGCCTAGAATGTCCATGGTGGAGAGGAACCTTAAACACACAGTCATGCCCTCTACGTCAACAGGCAGAGAGGACACTAGCAGGACACTTGCCAAGGGAGGGGTGAAAAAAATTAGAGGAGGACATAGTGCTACCTTCAGAGCTTTACCCCCTGCAAAACCACTCCATGTGCTCTTGGGATCCAATTCTGTGATATTTTGGGAGGTGGACCCTGGGGCACAAGGAAAAGAAGTTGCTAGTACCCTTGGCTTTTTCATCTACCCTTATCCTACAGAGGCAGCAGACAGCAGCACCATCATCTTGAGTTCTTTCCATGCAACCTTGTCTCACCACTTCCCCTCACCCTCAGAGAAGGGTTATGGTATGTTGAGGATCTTTTTAGGAAGGCAGCTCCCCTTCTTTGCAAGTCTCTAAAATCAGTGATCTTAGGAAGGTGCACCCCTTCCACACATGCACCCCACATCCTTCCCACCTGAGAGGATAATCAATTGGGAACTCCAAACAGTGATTGTTATGGATGTCAGGCCCCTGCATTCTCTCTCATAAAATGAAATATTCCAATCCATTATTATTATATATGGCAGGCATCAGATACCCTTAACATGACGTGTTTCATTCCCTCTACCCCCTAACATTAGTTCCACGGCCCCAAGGAGCTTTACAAAAGAGCTCTATTTGCTTCAGGAGTCCAAACTACCCTGGCTGGAGGTGGGGAGCTAAGTTTATTACTCAGTTCTAATATTTATATGACAGTAGTGCCTACATGCCTCAATCAGTTCATGGACCCCGATGTTAGCCACTGAATAAAGTCATATAGTAAATGCCTTTGCCCCGAAGAGTTTATGGGGGTACATCCCTTTCCCCTCACACCCAAAGAACAACACCTGTTTTCTTGCAAAGGGCCATCCCAACATCTTCTGGCATGTAGGGTTCAGTGATATTTCTCTTTACACATAATAGACCCCCTTTTTTCAAAAACTAATAGGGAAGAAAAACAGATTTTTACTTTTCTTTAATTCCTGTTCATTCCTTACAGCAGTACCATCCTGTTAGTTATAGGGCTTTGCTGCTCCCTCCAGCTGCAGCAGATGGCACTCTTGATCCTTTTAAGTTGAAGCCTATTTATTAACCTCCTAGGAGATAAAAATAGTGCCAAGCCATCCAGCACCAGTTTGCTGGCTTCAGTCATGCCCAAGTAGGCCATGGGTCTTGCAGGTCTCCGCTTTGGTATTTCCCTACAGAAAAATATAGAAAGTATGCCCTTTAAAACAAGGGACTGGGTTTTGGCAATAGATATGGAAAAGAAAGCACAATAAAACAGGTAGCTGGAATGTGCATACTGTGGACTATTATCCACTAAAGCAAACACCGAACCTGCCACTGGTATAGCCTCACCTTACAACTTTGGGGTCACCCCAGGTGCACAGTTATGTAACTGCAGACAGTGCCTTCCATAAAGCATTGCTCCCCACAGGAGGAGAATATGGTCAATATCCTAGCCCTTCTGAAGTCAGTATGAGTTGTTCAGTTGACTTCAGTGGCACCAAGATTTCATCCTTTATATTTTCTTTCTTTATAACACCCTACTTTTTTGTTTGGTTTTTTTACTACAGAAGCCAGCCTGACTTCAAGATCTTGATATCTGTAATTGTTTTTTACAGTAGCTACTTGCTGGCTTTGTAGTTGGCAGCCACCAGCTGAAATTTGCACGTAAGACAACTCATTTCTGTGGGAAATGGAAGCCTGAGCAGCATATAAGGGACAATGTTTTAGGTGTATGCTTGAAAAATGTTATTTTCACCCATCCTATTGCTGCTTTCCACAAAATCTGAATCAGAAAGGCCAGCAGCAGGAAAGGGAGAACTCTCTTGTAAGTTTTACTTGCCACCTGTTTGGTACATATACATAAGTGCCAGTTTGTAAAAATCAAAACCTCAACCAAAAAACTAGCTGTATAAAACCCCACAGCTCTAGACAAAAGGAGTCTTAGCAGAGAATTTTTTAGGGAAGTGGTTAAAACTAAAGGCCTCTATAAAATGTGCCTATAAAAACTTGTGGGTGCACAAATCAACACAAGAAGCTGATGCACACAACTGCAAGTTTTGTTCAAACTGCTGGGGGGCACCTCCACCTTTTGCAGACTCTTTGTAGAGGTAGTTCTGATAAAGGAGACACTAATTGTTTCCCCCCTTAAAATGATACCTCCTGTAAAGTCTGTAAAGCAATGGTATGTTTCAAGCAGTGGGGTTCCACCTTATTGGGTGGTTGAATGCACTTAATTTATGTCTGAGGAGTTGAACTTTAGAGCATTGGTAATGGGCACCATTAGATGGTGCTGTAGCTCCATTAACAAACTCCCATCGTATCTCAAATTTGTTCTCTGGTCTGTGGTTTTGGGAGTTTTAAAATAACGCTAAGATGTCCTGCCCGCATTGATCTGTTCGGCGTCTAACTTTAACCTGAACTGTGGCCCAGGAAATCCTTCACCATAAGTAACCTTGTAAACTGCCGTGACCGTTTTTTGGAACAGGCTCCCTCAATAAATCTATTACTTGGTTGTGCAATGTTGGAACTTTGCGGTTGTTTCTCTGATTAATTATGGCAAAAAATAAACTTTCACGATCAATCCCGCCTGTGAGACATTTCAGCCCGGGTTGAATCATGTGCTTAGGAAAGGCCTTGGAGCCTTCTAAATAGCCCTGCTCCGAGATTTTAAAGCGCAGGTTATGCTTTTATTGTGTTTACTTGCTAGAGGCTTTTGGTCCCTGCGTTGGCTGCTAACAAACTGCCTGTGATTAATGGCTTGATAGCCGTGTTATTGCACTGGCGTAGTGCCGTGTCAAGTATTAGTTACGATAGGAGAGAACAGGGTCAGAAATGACTAATTATGATCTTGTCTACCCTGTCCAGAGACACCATAACAGCACTGTTTTATGTAATAGTGTTTATTTTATGTCACACGTTACCCATGGAGAATAGCGGATACATTCTCTACATCTGTCACCAGTCCAGAATGCAAGATAAAAGACTCAGAGAAAGTTAAACACCAAGATTTTACATTCACGCTATGAAAAATAGAGGGAATACAATGCTTTTTAAATGCCCTTATGCAAAAATAGATAACGTATAAAAATAACTCTTTTCAAAGATGCAAAAGGGACGGGAAACAGTAACATCTTAAATATTGATATTTATCTTATTATACACACACAGCACTTATTAAACCACGTACAATTGCACTTTTCCTCTCTCTATTACATTCAAGTATAAGGCAGTCCCCCGCAGGGACTAGTGAGTGTCCGATTCCCTGCCGGGTGCAGACAATGCAGAGGGTGCTTCCCCCCAGCCCAGTGGCAGGGCAGGCGGAATAAGTCCCCGTATGTCCGAGATCCAGGGTTCACACGACTTCACTTAACAGCCCCGTGTGATGTGGCACCAGAGAGAAGGGAGCCAGCTGTGCGCTCTCCCCTCGCGCGCTCCAGCCCCTTCCTAGGGGCGCCGCGCCGCTGGCGGGCCCGGCCCGGCTGGTGCCGAGCGCCTCCGGGGCCCGGCAGCTGCTGTAGCCCCAAGTCTGGGTGTCCAGTCCAAGGCCATGCGGGTGCGCGCCCTGCTTCCCAGCTCCGTCTCCGAGGCTGCCCTGCCCCACGGGCTCCCTGATGCTGAAGCGCCGGGGAAAGCCACCATCCGAGGTGGCGCCAGCACGGTGCTTGGCTGCTCCGCTGCAGCTCTAAGTCCTCCTGAGAGAGGGGGCGCGGAGCCGCGCCTGAAGCCGGCCCGGCTGGCCTGGGGCTGCGGCGCTCGTGCTGTCCCGGCGGCTGGGGCGCAGGGCGAGCCACGGGGACTGCGTCCGGCTAGGGGCTGGCACCGAGCGCCGCCTGCGGCCGTATCCCAGGGGGCTGATCTTGCTCACGGGGGCGGCGCCGTCCTTGTCCTTGTCCGTCAGCTGGTAGATCTGGTGGGCCAGCTGCTGAATCGTGCAGGTCCCGAACCTGCAGCCCATCCTCATGGCCTGGAAGTGGGGGAAGCTGTTCATACTCTGGCGGTAGCGCTTCACGCGGATGCGGGCATCCTCTGGGGCGCTGCAAGACACAACGGGAGAGGAAGAGGACGTGAGAGAGGAGCAATGGGGCTGCGGAGCAAGGGGACTCTCCTGGAGGAGGAATAGGGCTCCAGGGCTGGGGGAAGCCAAGCGTTAGCAGTGCGTACAGAGAAAGGGGAGGCTGGCCAGTGCTTGCACTGGGTACAGAGGAAGGGCTATAGCCCAAAGCTTGCTGGCTGTAGGAGGAGGTGACCTCGCAGTCTGGTGGCTGATACTATTTCTGTGTATCCGGGACTCAAGTTCCCATTTATATTTGGCTTTCCACAGCAAACGTGCTAGTCTCCCTGCAGCTACAATGGGGGCCGCTGGAGCCAGATCCCAAGAGGTTTCACAGTCCATAGTCCCCCCTCCCACGGCTGGGGACATCTAGGGTTCAGCCAGCCCGAACAAGGGAGACTGAAAACTTTCCACCTCCTTGCGCAGGTGCCCGCCTGCAATACGTGTGTGACCGCGAAGTTACCTGGGATGCGAGACTCGGGGATCCTCCTTCACGTCCTGTGACCGTATGAGAGGCTGCACGTCCGCAGCTGCCACTTGCCCGCTGAACGTGCTGGGGGGTATCGCGTCGCGCTTGGCCCGGCTCAGTGCCCATTTGGTCCATCTGAAAGGAGCAGCAAAGGGGGGACGGGCTGTTAGCGCGAGCCCACAGTGCGGGAGCCAAACCAAGCACAGGCTAGGGGCTAAAGGTTCTGCCAGCGCAGGTTTCCTAAAGCGATGGTGTAGGGCTTAGGCACCGGGCTATTCCCAGAGGAGTTTACATCTTCTGACTTAGGACGGACTATTAACCATTTCTCAGCCTGTGCAAAGACGCACATTTGGATACTTACTTTCTTTTGAATTCTGAAGCGACGTCTAGCCTTGCAGCATCCACCCCAAGGAAGGTCACGGACCCGAGATAGAGGAGGGCTATGTGAACCAGTTTCATTCTGGCTGAAATCCTGGTGGAGGAAGACGAGAAGAAATGTCATCGGAGGTATATTTAACACAGACGTTGTATTCGGTTACAGTGAACTCTACGCCTTGGGATGGTCCCCAGCCACTGGGGACTTCGCGTGTGTGCTAAACTAAGCGCTAATATTGGCTTAGCAATTTATCGCAGAGTAAATAAGAGCCCCTCCAAAGTTTGCTTTTGTCAAACATTTTACTTGCTTACATGGCTGAAGGCTAAAATTGTTGTCAAAAATACCCCAAAGGGGTAAGATTGGGATTTCATTCACTCACGCGATTAGAAAAAGCTTGCTACTCAGTTTTTAAAAGCATGCAACGAATTCCCTTACCAGACTATATATAATTGCATTTGGTTTTAACCCTCGACAGCTCAGCTTTCTTAACTCGCATAGAAAACGATGGTTTACATTGCAAGCTGCAGCTGATACCAAGAGCCAGTGCAAACCCAGCAGCATAACTTCCTGCATTTAAAAAAACAGCCCGATTTGGTAGCTACTCGCCCCGCAAATTCCTCTTTTTAAAAGATCCGTACCTGATAACGATGATAATCCACTGAGTAAAATCTTTGTATATTACCGATCCCAAGTAGCAGTTTCCCTCGCAGTCGCTCTGCCCTTCTCCGTGTCACTGAGGTAACCACTGGCTGTCCTGCGTTCCACTTCACACTTTTATAGAGCAGCGCCGCTGGGGAGGGGGAGGAGCTTCGTATGACTGGTCTGACTCTTTCTGCCCCGACCCCCCGCCTGCCCCATGCAAGTCTAGTATTAATCATACTGCTGCGAAAAGCGTGGATTGGGAGCAATCAATACTAGGGCAAAAGTAAGATGATTAGCAAAAAAAATCCCGTACAAGCTTGTTGGCGTTGTGCTAATTATCAAAGGGATTTTAGGTGTTGGTTCTTAGTCATTGCATGTTGCAACGTTCATTACAACTTACAATATCTGCTCTATGGACGAGTCTGTATTATACCCGGAACACTCAATACCTGTTGGTCTATAGAGTATAGATACAGTATATAATATATAGTTCCCTCATAGAATATAAACACTATAGATAGAGATTTATAGATGTATTGTAGCTAGACCTGATCATTTAAAAAATCCGTTCAAGTGCAGCAAGGCAAAACTTTTTTAAAATCTATATTTGGAAAATGTGAAGTGCAATGGATAATGTTAATGAAGAACAGGCTCAGTTACATAAGTAAGGAGATGAATACATCATCCAGCATTGGTATTTATTATACACCCTAGAGCATTTCTGTCTGTTGTTGATCGTTTTAATGCAGGCTGAAATTTAGATATTGTTAAAACATTAAGTTTAGAACAAACATTTAAAGATTAAAAGGAAATTGTACTGATATGGTACTAGAGACACGGTCATCTAAAATATTAAAATCTATAGACTTTTTAAAAAAATGTAAGGGGAAAAGTTGTCATGGGCCGTTTTAGCCCTGTTTCTACAAACACTTAAACATATGCTTAACTTTAGTCAGGATAGTAAAGTTAAGCACGTGCGTGTTTGCCGGATCGGGGCCTTTGTCAGTATTCACCATAGCCAATAAAATATAGCTTTGTTCTACAATAGTGTGACATCTCTACTATGAACATTTCACGTTTCGGTTTCTTTCTCTCTCTCTCCCCCCCTCGGATTCTTTTTACTAGAGAACACTTTTACTCTGTACCAGAATGAACCAGACTTATCCGCTGTTGCAATGCAGATTCTTGAGCCTCGCATTGACATTTTTCCAGAAGGTCCCCTGGTGTTTCTTGCTGTCTTTGCCATTAAGAAATATTGAAGGATAAGAACTGGATTCAGACTCCCGAGACATTTAATTCACAATTCTGCCAAGAGAAACATTATTTCGGAAATCAGGTGTGTATACGTGTGTGATGCTGTCCTTTTTGGTAAATTTGGCGTGTGTATCACCGTTGGAAAGGGATGTGTATGAATATGATAGAGACTTTCCTTTGACTGCACAGCTGACTCAGCCTAAGGTGATCCCTCCCTTGCCAGCAGCGCCCAGAAGCATCCACGTCTCACAGCAACCCCAGTGTACACACCAACTTTGGGAATAGATTGCTAGGCTGGTGGCAAGGTAGTAGGTGGTTGGGGTGTGGTGGGGCGTTGCAGGTGAATTACAGAGATGCATTCTCCGGGTTAACACTTCTCCCTGAAATTGCGGCTGCTACAGTGGAGGCAGACGGGGCGGTCACTTCCCAACACACATCGTCTTTCTCCAGAAAAAGTGGGACGTTTACACGTTGGGATTTTAATACAACTTCAGGGCTTAATCCTGCAAACATTTAGGAATCTGGGTAGCTTTATTGAGTAGTTCCATTTCCTTTCATACATACTGTGTCCCCAAACAGAGTTAAATAACGCAGTAGTGACAATTAAAGGATCCGCAGAGAGAGGGAACAATTAAGAAGTAGATGAAGGAGAAAAGGAATTAAATGAACATATCACTCATATATAATTTTTAAAAATTAATCTTTCACTGGGGTTATTTTATAGACAACACCTAGAGTAAATAGTTGACAAATTAACATACACTCAAATGATCATTTATGCAACTAAAGCTCAAGTGACTACTAACCATCTGTTTAAAACCTTCCTTAATCAGCAAAAATACATGATGAAGCTGACCCTACTTTTTCTGAGAAGGCAGGATTTAATGTTAATGGGCATTGCTTTGGTTTTATATTATTATAATCCTCTGCCGTTCCAGTAAGAACACATTTCCGCAAATGTGGAAAATTCCTAACTAAAATAGTTAATTAAAATTACTGGCCAAAAGAGAAATTCCATTCTTTATACTTTTAGAAAATATAATACAGGAAGAGTCCTACATGGATTTAAGATTTGTCATAAACCACTCACCGCTTTGTGTCACTTAACAGTGTCATGCTTAAAAGTCTGTTCATTACAAACACCATTTCAGTGATATATAAATCATTTTAACCTAACATGAGATTGAAACTTGGCACTCAATTTATCAACCTACTAGTGTAGTTTGTGAAAAGGGCTGGAACAGGTAATGCTGATTTTAGGTCTAACATGAAAACATTGCTTTCTGAATTCAGATGGTTGTTGTCCTTCCTAAGCATAAACACACAGAGAGTTTAAAAATGAACTATAAACACTGAGTTTGTACATGGGGTAATAGTGCCTCTTTTATTTTGAAAATTAGTTCTCCAATAGCCAAGTTATTTACACTTTAAAAAAGAGACACATATATTTTTGAGGCAACATAATTAAATACAATGGAAAATATTTCTCCTATGAGATGTCCATTCTCTCATAGATACTAATTCACATTAATTGGGAAACTCACTGGTCTGGAGGAAGGAGTGCTAGGCTAGATGTTAAGAAGTATGCATTTTTAATCTGTTACTGACTTGCTGTTGACCTTGGGCAAGTCACTTTAACCTCTCTGTATCTCAGTTTTCCCATATGTAAAATTGGATTAACAGTATGTACCTTCTTTGCAGGGAGATAGTGAGGATTAGTTAGTGTTTGTACAGCACTTTGAATAGGTAAAGTGCTAAGTATTATTGCTGCCATGAGAGTTTCTGTAAGATCTCTGTGCATCAATGGGAAAATAGGGTTTTGGCCAAATTCCGTATGACTTATGCAAGAAAATCTCTCCTTAAAGTCAGGGGGAGATTTTCTTGTGCAAGGAGTTTGGAGTTTGGCCCTTAAGTATGGACTGATATTAATTTAATGACATTTATATGCAATTTACTTTGTCATACTACATATTATAGTGAATCTGAAGTTGGACTAAATATATGAATGTAAGTATTCTACAATATGTAGTGTGTAAAATCCCAGCCAAAGTCAAAGTGCAGAACTCTTGCTTTTAGTTATATTGCTTTTCAGTTAATCTGGGCCAACATATTCTAAAGTGACTAGTGATATTAGGTGCATTGATTTTTGGGTGCCCAACAAGAGATGCCTTAATGGCATCTGACTTTCAGAAAGTGGTGAGAATCCAAAAATTGAGGAACCCAAAAATCCCTGGACACTTTTGAAAATCTAGGCTCTGGGACTTGTCCATAGCCCTCAACATTTTGAATGTTCCATCTACAACATAAATTCACTCAATGTTCTGAGAGCAATTTTTAATTTCCAGGCAGAACAGGATGAGTTCCTCTCCCTCCCAAGTAGGAAATATGATCTCATTGTTGAGGCATTGGACAGAGATTCAGTAAATGTAGTTTCAGTTCTTCACTCTACCACAGACTTCCCCTGTGACCTCAAGCAAGAGTTTCTCTCTCTCTCTCTCTCGCTCTCTGCCCCTGTCCTCATTTGTAAGATGAGGATACTATTACTGGATGATACAGGGATGTACAGAAGATAACTCCATAAATATTTAGGAGATGGTCAGGTACTATGATGATGGTAAAAGCGGCAAAGAGTCCTGTGGCACCTTATAGACTAACAGACATATTGGAGCATAAGCTTTCGTGGGTGAATACCCACTTTGTCGTTGCATCCGACGAAGTGGGTATTCACCCATGAAAGCTTATGCTCCAATATGTCTGTTAGTCTATAAGGTGCCACAGGACTCTTTGCCACTTTTACAGATCCAGACTAACATGGCTACCCCTTTGATACTTGATATGATGATGGTGACCATATGGTACCTAAACAGGTAGTTTAGTTAAGAAGTGAATTAAAGTTAAGAAGTGCTTTTTCTTTTGCTTGGCTGTTTTTAAGGCATGCCACCCTGTGCTGTGATCCCACTAGATTTTACAAGCTAATCAAGATTTAGTTATGTCTGTTTGGATGGAAGAGGCAGGAATGGTGAGGTACTGTTGCTAGCAGTGCTCGTGAGACACTAGGTATATTTTTTCTCCTAAGTGCATACTGAATTAATACCCCAGCAAAGTCCTATATAACATTGTCCTGCTAGAGGTGCTCTCTCAAATGAAGTGCAAAAGTAGAGGTTCTGAGATTTGTTTTGATAAAATAATTCCATGGTACTTTTTGTAAAAGTAGAGATGTTAATCCTAAACTCCTGGTCAAATTCCAAATTAGGTAATTACATTCTGCCTATATGAACTCCTCCTGCAGTTTCAGTTGTACAGAATATTATTCAGTCCCTGTTGTAACCCTCTTGTTGTGCACGGTCAAACAGTTGCTGTGTTTCACCCTAGTGTTGACACTATTGATCCCACTTCACAGAGGGGCTGTGTGGCTTAATTAACAAATGCATACCTTTTTGCTATTTCGGCAATGCTTTTCATCCAAAGATCTCAAAGTAGTAAAATGATACTATTTTTAAGGCTTTTTACCCCTAAATTTTCAAAGCAGCTCTTTAGGTTTCAGTCATTAAAATCTATGAGAACCATGCTGCCAAAAACCTGCATGCTCATTTAAAAATGTATCCCTTAAACTTATTCTAGCTAC
The DNA here is from genome assembly GCF_965152275.1 of Natator depressus. NCBI lineage: Eukaryota > Metazoa > Chordata > Testudines > Cheloniidae > Natator > Natator depressus. The sequence goes on along the minus strand of NC_134239.1, from coordinate 35,408,574 downwards.
TCTACTGTTCAGGGGGAACCAAAATAATCTAATTTCAGAACCCCTACAGCTCTTCTTTTTCTGTAAGCGAATATGCAATATTTTAGATTCATCTTATACTGTTGTCTTTTCTACTGACGCGTACACTGCATTTTATTAGGCCTAAATCTTGCTATCTGATAATACTTTATAGGAACGTTGATTACTTTAAGGGATTTGGGGGAGCTGCTGCCCTCTACTGGAAAGTAACAAGGATTTTAATGATCCATATAATTTGTAGTCCACCCCATCTATACTAGGAAAGTGTTGCTTCTAATTATGCCGATTCTGAATGTAGAGTGTAGTTATTCAGTATCTGAGATATGGACAATAATGTTCCTATACAAAACATGTTTATTACTGTATTCCATATCCTAACTTATGGGGGAATGATGAGAAATAAATCCAACTGTAACCTAACATTAGAACTAAACAGTGATTCATAAAACTTACTGCTGCTGTTCTTACTATTGTGCTGTAAAACATGTCTGGGATATAAATGGTGGTTTTTATCTCATGCTATTTTTGGCATACACTCAACCAGTTAATGGAGCAATGTCTTGTCAAGACACACTACATATCAGCATAATCTTTTCAGGGGCTAGTAGGCCAATTAGGCTTTGGAGTAAGAGCAAAAGGCGTCAGTCCTATTTACACACTATAAATAGCAACCTGAAATCTTCCACTTAACTGTAAATGCTCTCTGCAGGCTCTTGAAGAATAGCATTTTGCTAGGATGTCACACAAATGGATAAGTAGAAGACCAACAATATTAAATAAAAGAGATACTGCAAGTCTGCACTTGAATCACAATCATCTTCTCAAAAAGATGATTGGTTTCAGAGTAGCAGCCATGTTAGTCTGTATTCGCAAAAAGAAAAGGAGTACTTGTGGGACCTTAGAGACTAACAAATTTATCTGAGCATAATGCATCCGATGAAGTGAGCTATAGCTCACGAAAGCTTATGCTCAAATAAATTTGTTAGTCTCTAAGGTGCCACAAGTACTCCTTTTCTTTTTGCGAATACAGACTAACACAGCTGCTACTCTGAAACCAATCGTCTTCTCGATGAGGATTTAAAGTGACACCAGCCTGTGATTTTTTTCGCTCCTTGGGTGCCAGTGCCAAAGCTGTACTCCACATGAAGCCTAAATGTGGAAAGCAAAGTTGGAAAACCTGTTAATAAATATGTGTGGGAAAAGATTTCTAGGCACATTAAGATTTCAACTAACATGGTTACCATATCTCATCACAGTATTGTAATAGCAATTTGGGCCAGAGGCAACCTGCCTCTCTCTCTCTCTCTCTCTCTCTCGCACACACCTTCTGCCCCAGATTTTCCTGCTGACTTTATTGCCAGAGACAACTCAGTGCAAGCATAAGAGTAATAGAGTTACTAAAAATAATTAAGGGACTTGGTGAATGCTGTGCCATGAGAACTGCACTCAGTTTAGGAAAGCCTGCTTCCCTCCCCACCGTGGCATGTTCCTAACATCCAAAAGAAAAAGTAAACAGGAAGCTTCCTGGAAATTCCGGGCCACTGAAATTCCATTCTTGAGAAGGAACTCAGGGAGGTTATTTTAGATACCCTGATAGTTCATATTAAGGCATTTATTTTGCATGCACTGAACTATAAATGCATCAGCAAAATATTATACAAAACAAGAGGACGATGCGCTTTACTGCAAATTCTGCAACAGAAAAGGTCCTAATCCCATGTTTAGGCGCTGAATGAAGTCAGGGAAGATATTTTAGAAAGACCTTAGTTACCAGGAGGTTGGTTTCTTTCTTTCTTTCTTTTTTTTAAGTTTCCATGCGTTAAACTCAAAGTGCGTTAATAAACTATAAATACAAGGAAGGAACAATGTACATCTTGAGGCAACCTTTACAAGAGAAAATGATCTTTGGGTGGGTACCTTAGAGAGATACATTAATTTTTTTGCATGCACTAAAATTCATGGGTAAACTACCTTGCTGCAACCTTTGTAACAGGAAGGGAGGACCCAAGCTCAAGTTCAAGCGGAGAATGAGAACAGGCAGGCACGTTTATTTTTGGGAGAGATCTTTGCATATCTATTTGTTTGCCCGTGCGATGTGCTGTGCATTCGCGAAATGCAAATACAGTGGGAGGACGCTGCACCCCGCCCCAGCCTTTACACCTAAAAGGGAACCCGTCCCGAATTCACTCGCGCGCTTTTGGCCACGGCTAGCCTGCGCGAGGCGGACAATAGCCCCCTACTGCGTCCCCTCGCGCCGCCGCCGCCGCCGCCGCTCCGCGTGCTAATTGCCAACCCTGCTGCCCACGCCCAGCCCCGGCGGGGTCACAGTACAGAGGCCGAGGGGGCGCGCAGGCGCAGAGCGCGGCTGGGTGTCCAACATGGCTGAGGTGCTGCTGTTGCTGCTTCTCTTGCTGGAGCAGAGGGCAGGATGCTGAGTTCCCCCGCAGCAGCAGCAGCAGCCTCAGCAGTAGCAGTGGCAGGGGCGGTGGGGGCTGAGGCAGGCTCTTCTCAGCCATGGCTAGGCTGTCTGACTATTTCATTGTGGTGGGCTATGACCATGAGAAGACAGGTAGGTGTGGCTGTGTGTAATGCTGCTGTGTGGTGTGTGGCCTCCCTTCCCCAGCCCCCTGGTGTCACGCAGGCCCCCAGAAGGGGGAGGTGGAGGCCGTGTGGACTTTGTGTGCCAGAGGCTGCTGCGGGGAGCACTTCTCCTCAGGACTGGGGGGATGGGGTAACTGCCTCTCCCCAGGTTGAGCAGGTTGGTGGGGGAGTCAGGGGGTTGCTTTCATGAAGGGGACTAATTTTAGCAGGGGGTTAATTTCCTCCCCAGGACGGTGGATAGGTTGGAAGGGGAAGGAGGGGATTCTCTTCCTCCGATGAAGGTGGGCGGGTTTGCTTCAGGACCTTCCCAGAGCACGGGCATGTGTGGAGTGGCTTTCAAAATCTGTCAATGAAAATAAAAACACACTAGTAAAGCCCCCCTGTCCCTCCCAGCACTAAAGCCCCTGTCACATCCTGAGCGAGTAATGCACGATGCAGGGGGCGGGGGCTGGGGCTGGGGCTGGGATGGTCGTTTTCAGCAGAAGAAAGAGGTGACATTCTGGTCCTGTCACTTATTGGTAATTTCACGTAGTGGATGCAGGCTGTTGTGCTTTCCAGGAGCCATTTCCCTCATTTGAAGGAGGGAAATTATGAAAAAAGGAGAGATTTTAAATGTCTCATAATTTACATAATAAAAATTATCCATTATAAGAGCCTTTAAACATTAGCTTAACATGAATCCCCAGGTGGGAATTCTTGTTTGTTATTTTATGAGGTGTTTTCTCTGTAAGGAATAATATTTTTGTTATTCTCCTACCTCTTTGTGTATGTAGTTTTTCAAAATATTTTGTTTAGCAGAATAGTAAACTTAATGCTAAAAGAAAGGTAGATTAAGTAGGATCTTCCTGGAAACAATTGGGGTTATTGTCCTTTTTGTTTGGGGACAAACAATTGTTAATCACCACCCCACTGAGGTACCATTGGTGATATAGTATAGGTAGCAATATGGCATTTTGTAAGTTCTGTAAGGTTGCCTGTGTTATGGAATTGACACAGCAAAAATGTTTTTGCTCCTCTGATCAGATGAGAAGGGGAGACATGTCTGGTATGCAACCTTGGAGGCAAAGAAAACCCCTCTTTCACTAGTTCATTGAAATATGTATTTTTATCTCTGACTATAATATTTGTCAATGATGACATGACATCACTTGTTTATGGATATTGCTGAAGAAACTTTCAACCCTCAGACAGCTGTATTTTAATTTTCAGTTGAGTTGTTGGCTGGTACACAAATACACACAGGCTTGCTTTTCAGTGGATATTTTAGGGTGAGCTATTGTCATTAAGCAGGATTTTAAATAATTAAATTCTTTTTATAAATGCCCAAGGCTATATGTAACAAACCATACTTAAATCTTGTACTTGAATCTGTATTCGTGGACTATCTGAAGGTAATAGTTACTCCATAGCTTCCTTTACATATTTTCAAAATAAACGTAATAAAGGGTTAGTTTGGCATATTTTTATTTAACAGAAAAATAAAATCTATTACATCTAAGTATTGTATTTATAAGGTTTGCATGGCTTGGATAAAAATCTGTCCATAAAAGATTTGGTGTCCCTTCTAGAATTCACACATCATTTTGTCTATGCATTACAATATGTACTGTCTTTTCTAATTCCAATTGTGAAATTACAGGACTTGTGAAGTGGAAGTAGGGTGTAAGAAGCCAAGGGCCTTTAAGGGGAAGATACAAATATGTATACTGCTTTTTTTAAGGGGGTGCAGTCAGCTTTGACATCTTCACTATATGAAGTAAATTGACAGCTCAGATTTGGACAAATGGCTGTATTTGTAAGATCCTGATCCTGCAAGCACTTAAGCACATGTCTAACTTCATGCACATATCATTGACTTCTGGACTACTCCCTTCTGTAAAGTTATACACATGCATAAGAGCTTCCAGGACGGGGACCTTAATTTGAAGAATCTGTGTTCTGAAATATTTCAGGTTTCAGAGTAACAGCCATGTTAGTCTGTATTCGCAAAAACAAAAGGAGTACTTGTGGCACCTTAGAGACTAACCAATTTATTTGAGCATAAGCTTTCGTGAGCTACAGCTCACTTCATCGGATGCATACTGTGGAAAGTGTAGAAGATCTTTTATGCTTTGTGTGTATAAAAGATCTTCTACACTTTCCACAGTATGCATCCGATGAAGTGAGCTGTAGCTCACGAAAGCTTATGCTCAAATAAATTGGTTAGTCTCTAAAGTGCCACAAGTACTCCTTTTCTTTTTGTTCTGAAATAGTTAGTTTAGACCTGACAGAGTAATCAGAAGTTATTATTGAATGGGTTTGCTGCTGTTTAACACCTACTGTTCAAAATGTTTGAGAGAAAACAACATTCTCCAGAAGACTAGGCATGCACTGTATTCCAAATTCCTTCACCCCCACGTGCAATTCCATAATACACAGAGTGCTGACAGTTTTTTCTTTTGTAAAATTCCAAAGTTCTTTTGGTGTATTAATTCCATTTCCTTCTTTATGAGATAGATGGGCTGAAAAATTTTTGTAAGATAAACTTATAATTATCCTTGACGGTTTTAAATAAATCTTTGTGTATAGACATTTTCTCTTCACTTTCTCTTTTTAAAAGGCACTTGCTTTGGTATATTAGATTGTTTTAACTTTTATCTGAAGTGAAAAATGTTTCTATTTAAGTTTAAATGCAAAAAATCTGTTACACCAGCTTGTCTAAATGATTTCAAATAGACTCAGTATAAAAATTTAAAATCTTGAAATATATTTCATGTAGTTTAAGAAACGATTTTTAGAGTTCCTATTGGTAGAAAATACTCTCCACATCAGTGTTACAACTCCTGATCCAATAGGTGTTTTTTAAATGCTTTTGAAAAAGGGAGAAAGATACCATTTATTGTAGTCTATTTTTTACATGGCCCTCATCAATTTAGTGTCCAATAACAAATTTATAGCACTCCGATGAGGTGGGGAAGGATTATCCCCACTCTACAGATGAAGAACTCAGGCAAGGAGAGATGAATGGATTTACCCATAGTTGAGAATTCAACCCAGATTTCCTCAGTCACAGTGCAGTGTCCTAATGACAAGACCATCCTTCTTATTACAAAGGCAAATCTATTTCACCTGGCACTTTATCCATAGCAAACATGTGCTGACAAACTTTCCTATTTAGTTGATTATTTATACTTGGATGTTTCAAAATTATAAATTTGAATATGTAGTATTTAGGGACTGTCTCGGGCAAATAACATTTAGCAGTTTACTGGTGTATTGGTTCTTTCTTCCTTATTGGATTTAGTTTCATGGTAATCCCAAAATAAGAAGGAATGTAGATTTTTAAAATTAGTGCAGCCTCTATAATGTTTTCTTCACCATTTAAAAATATTTAAACTTATTATGAAGTGATTTTTATGATAGTGAAAAGGTGCTGTATTGACAATCCTGTTGATTTAATCCTATGTTTATTCATGAAATAGGTGTACAGCTGTGGCATTATAAACTTCCCTGTGCCAACTTGTTAGTGTGCGCAGCTTTGACTTGGAACTACCATCAGTGTGTCAGTCACACACAGTTGGTGGATTAAGCTAACTCCTTTGATTAGATTTTTTCAGTCTTTGTTAGTTGGAACTTGCAAATTGGCAGGTAGCATGTTATATCTAATTCTGCAACAGTTTTACAAATCCATTGCAAGTATTGAAGTATTTGGGTCCTGATCCTGTATTTGCCTGTCTGTAGGTGCACTCTTACACAGACTTCTGCTGAAGTCAGTGGGACAGTGTACCTGTGCATGATCATATGGAATTGGGGCCGTGGCTTTTATTGGGCGAGGGTGTCTGTACAACTTCTTATTACCCTGCTTTTTATGGTTTGTGATATTGAGCTATACAATCTAGCAACCTTAAAAACTAACAGAATTACTTTTTGTAGGCATTGTATACAATCCATGCATCTTTTCTGATAATAAGTATGTGACCTTTTTTTGTGCGTGCATTTACTAACCGTTGAAAATTTCAAGAAGGAAAATTTATTCTTGTGGACTTCCCCATGATTCGTATAACTGTCAATATACATACATGTGAGCGATGCATGCACAGTTGAACCTCAGTTCTGCAATTGTATTCACACACACAGACCCTTGCACCATGATCAAGCCCTACTTATCTTGGAAGTACTCTGTGTGGATATAAGAGCCCACATATGCAGATTGAAAAGGAGTACTTGTGGCACCTTCGAGACTAACCAATTTATTTGAGCATAAGCTCACGAAAGCTTATGCTCAAGTAAATTGGTTAGTCTCTAAGGTGCCACAAGTACTCCTTTTCTTTTTGCGAATACAGACTAACACGGCGGCTACTCTGAAACCTGTCAATATTCAGATTGGAGTCCTAGTTGCAATGGAATTGAGCTTGCATTCCTTGTGCACTCAAAACTTTTTTTGAAGTCACTGATAATTTTGGATGTGAAGGGATGCAGCAGCCCTTGTGGGAAGTGAAATAAGCAAGCATTTAATTTGACAAAAGTGAAGCAGTCAGATTTAATATATGTAGCTCTATAGTTGTTAGTTACTGCTCTCACTTTTTATTCTGAACTAACTATAGAGCTACACGTATTAAATGTGACTTTCACTTTTGTCATATTAAATGCTTGCTTACTTCAGTTTCCACTGCTATATCCCTTACACACCCAGAATTATCAGTGACTTCAAAAGAAGTTTTGAGTACACAAGGAATGCAAGCTCAATTCCATTAGAACTAGGACTTCCATCTGTATATATTGGCTCTTACTGGGATGGAGAAAATTTTTGTTATCCAACCCGTCAGTATAATGGAGAGTTGCTGCAGAAATGGTCCAAAGGGCACATATTGAGATTTCTTTGCAAAGAATGTAGTTGTTAGAAAATGTAGGCCCCATGAATCAAAAAACACCACTTCATGTGCATTCTAAGACTTTTTTTTTTTTCCATGGGTTTTGAAGTGTGTTTGATGTGCTTCACAACAAGAATTCCCATATAGTGTGTTTGCATAATGGAATGTTGATGGGATTTAGGGAAGTTCACAGATGTTTGCAAAGATCACACAAGGGCATGAGAAAACATGCTGCTGCTTGTTTTTTGTTTTTTTTGTTTTTTTGCTGGTATAAGCCCTGATCACGAATTCATCATTGGAATTTACATACGGCCTTATTCAAAAAGGTATGAGAGAGAGACAAGGTTGTATTGCTTTCCCAAAGCAGAAACAAAATGGTAGTGTCAAAGAAAGAAACTAAATATTGGGCATATTTAATCTGCCCATACACCCACCATGGCTTTTCTTTAATTAGAACACTGGAAAAAGAACTTGCGTGTAATTGAGATGCAATAATGTATACAACAAAGTAAACTCTAAAAACTACCAAAACAGAGAGAATCTGTTATGTTTTGTAAACATTTTTTCTAAAACTAAGTAACAATTAGTCTGCATTACTCTTGCTCCTGGTATTCAGTGGCTCTGTGTATAACAAAGGGAATAAGGCTTGAGTACTTAATTTTTATTGACTATTACAATGATTAATCAATTCTAATGTGAAAAGTGATCATACTATAGCTGCCTGCACCTTCAGGAACAAAATTATCTAATCTTCTTTATTTTAAAGAAATCACTTCCTCTTACCTAGTTTTACATCTTGTTAGATTGTGAAGTTAGATAAGAGAGAGTGCGGTAAAGTGGGCAGAAGAAATTCCTAAAATGTGGTATTCTTGTTTTGATTCAGTTAACTTTCCTGTGATCAGAGTTTGCCTATAAACAGAAGGATGATATTGTGCCCTATTCAGTTAAAACAAAACAAACTCCAGCTACAATTAGAATTATTTTTTTTTATGATAAATCTTTTTGGAGATGATGTAACTGGTGTTTAGTTTCATAATAAGTGCTAAGTAGTCTTTTTATATTTAAAGTAGTATCACATATATTACCTGGGACAGGCACTCTGTTTGGCTGCCTCGCAAGTCAAAGGAAGTCACTTTCTTCCTCTTTTAAATAAACACCTTCTTCCCTCCCCCTGCCCCCCCAAAGATACTGAAATAGGAGGAGTGTAGGAAATCAGGTTGTCACTTTGCTCCCCCATTTGTGCCATAACTGCATGAGGTCTAGTTGCAGTCTAGTCCTAAAAGTACAATATACCTAAAACAAAGAAAACAACAAAACAATATTTAAAAAAAAAAGAGCCCTATCCTTTTTATGGCAAAGGAGCTTTAGCGCTTCATCAAAGCACAAAATCTGCTCTCTGAGCTAAATCAGAATGCAGCTACTCAATATTGTGCATTGGATAAGACATTAGTAATCACACATGATTGACATCAGTCACTTGGTGTATAGGAAAAATGAAGTTGTAACAAAGTTGTCACATGAGTAGCAAAATCTTCGTTAAAATATAATCCACTGTTATGTAGAGCATTAAGGCAAAGCAGAAAAATGTTTGTAATGTTCTTTTCCATTGACAGTCTCTGGTCTCTGAAAATCAAGATTCAAAGATTTGCTAGCAATATAAGCATATTTATTTATTTAAGCTGATCATTGTAATTGAAAGTGGTTACTCTGAATCTCTAATTCATAATTTAAGAAAATGCTGCAACTCTGCAAGTGAAGTTATACCTTCTTGCAAAGTTCTTAATCTGACACTTTCTTCAAAACTTGGATTTTGAACTTTGTCCGCTGGATCTCCCTTTCATAGCAAGAAAAAATTATTTAACAGGGAAACATTTCATACAGCTATTTCAGTTTAAAATTTAATGTCCAGAAGGCACACATGCTTATTGTGCACACATTGTCCAGAAACTAGTTTAACTTGTCCTGGCATTGTTTAGTAAGGGAAGATAATGAATATTTTATATCTTCAGGGATATTGTAAGACTAAATTGCCACAGAAAAATAATTGCTCTCTTTTATTCCATGGCAGTCTTGAATTAACATACTGCAGTTTTGTATCTAACCAAAGGATGTTTCTGCTTGACATGCTGTATTCTTCTCTTCTTGGCCAGCATGTTATATTGTGCAAGTTTGAACACTGCTAACGCTGTGGGCTTCTATAACCGCAAACATATTGTTCAGTAGAAAACAAAGGTGACTTGCATTTTTAACCCCAACAATATAACAAACATAGTAGCCTTATCATATAACACTGGGCAAGATAATTATCAGGGTCGATAAAAATCAATGATTTAAAAAAAAAAATCGGATTTTTTTTTTGTGTGTGGATAAAATGCATCCAGCAGTCATCCCTCCATAATGCCAACTATAATAAACTTCAGAGCTAAGGGTGAACCATTCAAGAAATATATGTTTGATGACGATGTTTTAAAGACAGTCACACCAGTGAAGTGGTGGAAGTCATTTAAGCACTTGGATTCAGAGATTGTTGAAGCGATGATCTCACTTTTAACAGCAGTAGCTTCTTCTGCCAGTGTAGAAAGAATATTTTCTTCCTTTGGACTAATTCATACCAAATTGAAAAATCGTTTGGGACCTGAAAAAGCAGGAAAGCTTGTTTTGCTTTTCCAGATTATGAACAAACAGGAAAATGAAGGCGAAAATGACTGAGTTAGCTGCAGAAGTCAGTATTTTAAGTTGTTCTTCGAGTGCTTGCTCACATCTATTCCAATTAGGTGTGCGCGCGCTGCATGCATAATTGTCGGAGAATTTCTACCCTAGCAACACTTGGTGGGTCAGCTGTGGAGCCCCCTGGAACGGCGCCTTCATGGCGCTAGATATATACCCTAGCTGACCCAGTGCCCCCTCAGTTCCTTCTTACCGTCCGTGACGGTCGTTGGAGCTGTGGAGCTCGGCTTTGCTGCTCTCCACTCTCCCTAGTGATACTGTCTTTGTAGTTTAATTGTTACAGCTGTTGTAGTTATAGTTATAGCTGTAGTGTATATAATTATTGTAGTGGGTTAGAAGGGGCCTCCTCCCTGCCTGCCGCTTGGGCTTATGCCCAAGGCTCCGGGCTTTAAACCTTGTTCGTCTTGTGCTAAACCCATGCCAACAGGCGATTTCCGCCCCCCCCGACTCCTGCCTGAAGTGTCTGGGGGAATCCCACCAGGCAGACAAGTGCAAAATTTGCAAGGGGTTTCGGCTCCAGACCAAGAAGGAGCGGGACTTTAGATTAAAACAGCTCCTGATGGAGGTGGATCTTAGCCCGGGTCCCCCAGTGGCGCGCCGAGACCTAGTGCCAAGTGACTCGGTGCGCAGTGCCCCAGCGGCAGCAGTAGGTATTGCACTGCAGTTGGACTCTGGCAGAGACCCACGGCACCGAAGTTCCCCGGCACCGCAACCGGTGCAGTCGGTCTGGCACCGTTTTCATTTGCCTGGCCA